>NC_071119.1:6235833-6560000 GCF_024256425.1 Clarias gariepinus
TCTGAGCCAGAATCAGCTAGTCGTCTACGTAATTCAAAATACGGAGGCCCTGGAGTCGTAAAAGAGCCAGGACCACAGCCATGCTTTTTGTATATGTGCGGGGTGACAGAGCTAGTCCAAATAGAAGGACCCGATACTGGTAAGCTTCGCCCCCGAAAGCAAACCTCAGGAAGTTCCTGTGTTGTGGCAATATTTCTATATGAAAATATGCGTCCTTCAGGTCGATTGTCACAAACCAATCCTCTGGTTGGATTTGAGAAACATTCATTTAGACACTTCAACATTTTGAACCTGTGTTTACTGAGATAGCGGTTCAGCTCGTGAAGATCTAAAATTGGACGCAGCCCCCCATCTTCCTTGGAACCAAGAAATACCAACTGTATTGATAATACTGACTAATAATACTAAACGTCTCTGAGACGTTGACTGGGCTGTTGTACCAGTGACCTTTGACTTATCCTCTACTTCAGTCAAGTATTTATCAGGCAGGAATGCAGCCATAAATGCCTCTTTAAAAGACTACTAGTCCTTTACCTTGGCCTTCTCCACCTTCCACCAGCTCAGAGTGGGGCCTCGCAGAACTGTGCTGAGGGTTCCGATGAGCTTTACGCTTGGGAGTGGTCTGACCTACAAGTAGTTCTCACATTGCTCTAGAAAGTTGAGCACGTCAGTGGTCTCTGAGGAGTCCTCAGAATGGAAAATCTAAGCTGATGGGCGGTTGAGCATATGAGGAGAAGGTAGCTTGTATAATTTAGGAGGTAAGGAGATTGGATTAGGGTGCTGTAACAGGAGGAGGAACATCATAGAGTATGCTGCTCACTCTGTGTTGTACATTTCCCATCATTGCTGGGACTGGAGTTCTGGGTGAAAACAGTGTGAAAGAGTGTAGTGGTGCAGGGGTGCAGGCCTGTAGTCAGTGAAGAACAGGCGTGCTAGTGAGGCAGAGCTTCTTCATCTGATTCTCCCACATAGCATCTTTTCGCAGAAAACAGTTGACCACAGGTGACCACTTTCTCCAGTTTTTCTAGGGCCTCTTGAAAGTAACTATCCAACCCTGCTAAGTAAGTACTATTACTATTAATGTACTATTAGCGGATTCTCTTAAACCATGCTCTAACATATCAACCTTTTCTGTTAGAGATCCACTTTAAAGCCACTTTACATTGTTTCACCTCAGTCTGTAGTGTTTGTACAACAGCCATACTAGACATATACGCAACACAATTATCCCCATCATCAGAATGTTTATCTGATATATACAGAGGACTAATTAAAGATGTTATTTCTGCTGCAGGGTTACACTGAGTCACAAAGGAACCAACAGAAAAATCTACAGTATCAGTCTCATGTGTATAAAATGAAACAACTTGGTCGGCCATATTGCCAGTATTAGTATTAACGGTATTAACATCCATTCTGTTCTGAAAAGCTACACAACACCAGACTCCCTTTACATGCCACCAGCATTAACCTGGTTATAAAAGTAGTAGTAACCTGCTTTTACTAAAATGTATCTTTAATCTAGCGTGTATTAAACAATAAATAAACAAAAGAGCTGCACCAAAGCCAACAAAATAATAATAATAATAATAATATTTACAAAATATATACAACCAGATGATGTGTAAGTGAGTGGAATGATTGTCCAAAGTCCGGGTTATTTATAAACGGTGTGTAGTGGAAGAGCTGAATCGGCCTCTGCGAAAGTGCTGGTAATAATACGGGAGCACGATTTTTGAGCTGAGAGGGTACCGGAGGGTAATAATTTAAATGCTGATAATCCAGTGGAACCTCGGATTGTAAGTAACGCGGCCTGTAAGCGTTCTGCAAGACTAGCAAAATTTTTTAATAAATTTTGACTTGAAAAATGAGTTAGTCTTGGTTTATGAGTACTGAGTATAATGTAGGACGCATTCGCTTCTTGTTTTGACTCCAAGCCCCACATGATCACAACTTAGCCAATGGTTTTTTTCTCTCTTGTGCTGGGAAATTATGGGTAATCATTTCACCTGCTCTGTCTTAGTGCTTCTCTCACTGGTATAATCAACATCTGTGCGTGCGTGTACAGTTTACTATAACACTGTGATAACGTGTGTGCATGTTACTGTGTAAGACGGGAGGAGGGAGAGCCGGAGGGGTAATTTCTCCTCTCTTCTTACTTTAGTTTTACACACACAAATTACACAGCGTGTGTGAGCACAAACACACACGCACACACATACACAGCACATACACCCACAAACACAACCACACATACCCAGCATGTGCGCGCACACACACATACACAGCACAAACACTAACGGAAATACTTTTTTTATTTCTATGTATTTATTTTTTTGGCTTGTAGAATGAATAAACTGAGTTTTCTTTATTTTTTATTGGGAAATTCGCTTTGATTTACAAGGGTTTTGCTATATTAATTTAACTTACAGCTGATGGCACAAGATATAGCACCCTTGAAATTTGTCATACTATTCATATTTTCTTACACTGATAAAGTAGGTCTGCAGGAACATAAGCATGAAACCTATGTCTCAACCAATTCAGTTCAGACACATAACCTCAGAAGGAGAGATACGGTGGAAGGTAACTAAGTAAATGTTTTTGTTTCTGTACCTAAACACATATTTGACAAATCGTTGCTTTACTTGACTAGTTATATGTATATTGGTGAACATTTTTTACTTTTAACTTTTACATCATACAACAAATATATGTACTTTCTACTTCTCTACGTTTTTGCTTGATATTGCGTTACATAACCACAGTGGTGTGTGTGTGCATGTGTCCAAGTATGGGATGTGTGTGTGTGTGTGTGTGTGTGTGTGCATAATAAACGGGTTAATCACCCAACCCAAAAATGTAACAGTGGAAAATAAATGTTACACTATTCTACACCAGTTAGTTTATAATGCAGCACCAGACAAAATAAAAATACCTCACCTCTATCTTGTCCACACTTCATTGTCTGCCAGTAAAACTGCACATTAGGTTTAAGATACCACTATTGACCTATAAAGGACTGAAAGCTGAGTGAACTCCTGGTATTCTATAATCCACCATGCCTACATTGTTTAGAAGGTTTAGGCTAGTTTTTGTATTTTATATAAAAAATAGTTCATTCAGAATAAAAGCTTTCTCCTGCATATGTATGCCCCAAAGATATGGACTAGCCTTTCAATTTGGGCTACAGCATCTCCCGGGGATCGAACCAGGAATCTCCAAAGATAGAATGCTAAAAATATATATATTTTTTTATAAAATCACCTGTTCCACAATTATTGACGCCACTGACAATTCTGCTAAAATAAATGTAATTGGAGCATTTTTGTAATTTTTACTGTAGTTTATATAGTTAATCAGAATATCTAGAAACTTTTAATTAATAATTCATGACATTCTGTCTCCCTGTGGTATGGAAATAATGTGACACAGAGGTCTATTTCTTTTATCTACTTTTCAAAATTGAAAAGACAAGAGGACACCTCATTCAAGTAAGGCAGATACTGTATGTGTCGACCTTCATAAGTCAGGCAATGGCTAAAAGAAAATAGCCGCTTGCCTGAACTCAACCATATCTACAGTCAGAGGAATTATTAAGAAGTTCAAATATTAGTATTTTTTGCATGTGGATTACAAAGGAAGTAAAAACATTATGTATAGGCATTTAATGCTGCTTTTGGCTCCAACATGCATGCAAGAAAGAAAGAGAGAGAGAGATTGTTAGCTAAGGATGCAACACATAATACTAGCATTAACATTCTTTTTTCCAGAAGCAATTAGTTAGTTTATTGCCAAGGATATGGACCACTACAGCACTTCAGAAAATAGTTTAATAGTGCGAAATCAGAAGCCAGGAAATCAAGAAGCGAAGCGACAATCCAAATAGAGGAACGAGAGACGTGAAAACGAGGAAACAAACTAACTAGGCAACGTGAAAGCAGAGTAATATAACGTGAGAGAATCGAGGCAAAAAATACACAAGATAATCCAGCGATTTAAGCAGCGCACAGCGCGTGCTTAAATGCTGGAGTAACCAGATGCGGATTGGAGGCAAGTGTGCAGACGGGGTGGAAACAGGGACATGGGAAAGGATACAGCCTGCAAAATGTTCGAAATATTACTGTTATTGTGTCACAACTGTAGTTTTAAGAGCTGTTTAGGCAAGAATGCTCTTTAATTTCCTAAGTTCCTAAGTTGAGTGCACCGGCAGAAGTAGACTAATGATTATGAATGCGTCTGGAAAAACAGCAAGCAGACTGACCCTGACAATTGTAAATTTATTGATAAATTAGTGATGTCTTTGAATTCAGCTGTGGTGATGAAGATAATCGTGTCATCCCATTGTCTCTGCAGCAGTGGATGCGCCAAAAATCCAATTTTCATACAAATTACTTTGTCTAAAATTTGTTTTCCATTAGTTTATATAAAAGCAGATATTTCGCTTTCTGTAAGTATGTATTTTTTCACGTCTGTGAGGTGAGTATACACAGAGTTTCGGTTCATTTTCTGACGCGCTTGTCAAGAACAAACCTGAGGTGACCAGAAGACGTAGCTTTAGCGGTTAGCCCTTTGTTGCGTAAATGGTAAACCCAAACGTGGAAGAACACGAATAGGCCGGATAATTACGCTTTTTAATCTAAGGACTCTCACAAATGGGGAGCAGGGGAAAGACACAATCTAACCCGCGTCCTATAAATACACACTCGATCAGGAAATAAAGCCAATTAAGTGAGTACTCATGATTAGATGAATGAATCCGACGTAGCATCAGCTAAACTCAATGACTGAGCGAGGTGCTATGGTTTGTTTACTCCTTTTATACTTCCTGGTTCGCGACCGCTTAACTTCTGGGTCCTAGTGCCGGTTGCATGCCGAGTGTGCATGACAGTACCCCCCTGTCCAGGACCGGCTCCAGACGGTCCTGAGGTGGAGGATACCCTGTAACGGTAGTCCCGGATGAGCTTGGGGTCGAGAATGAACCGCGCTGGAACCCAAGATCGCTCCTCGAGGCCGTAGCCCTCCCAATCGACCAGGTACTGGGTGCCTCTGCCCCGAGGGCACGAGTCAAGGATCTGTCACACAGTGTAGGCGGGACCGCCATCAATGATTCAGGGCGGAGGAGCAGGGGGGGTGGGTGTAACCAGAGGTGAAGTGATAAAGGGTTTTAGCTGTGATGTATGGAAGACTGGGTGGACCCAGAGCGCCGCAGACAGCTGGAGCCGGTAGGTGACAGGGTTAATCCGTAAAGTGATGCGGTATGGTCCGATGAACCTTGGTGATAGTTTTCTTGATTCGGTGTGCAGATAGAGGTTTTTAGTTGATAGCCATACCTTGTCACCTACGTGGTACAAATGTCCCGGAGGGTGTCGGCGGCGATGTTGGGTGACGTAGCTGGTGTTGGCATGTTGGATGGTGAGATTCGCTTGGTTCCACATCCGCTGACACCTACGGACCAACAGTTGGGCCGATGGTACTTCAACCTCCAGTTCGTGATGGTTGAACATTGGAGGTTGGAAACCATGGCACACCTCAAATGGGCTTAGGTTGGTGGCTGAGGAGACGTGGGAAAGGATACAGACAGGCTAGGGTAAACATAAGCACGAGCATGGGACAATGGGCATGAGGCGAGACACGTGGAACGTAGGATTGATTCGCCACATAGCTGAGGGGAGCAATAGTTTAACAGCGCAGGGATTGACTATCTTGGTGATAGTGAAGGGGCAAGGTAACAATGGAAATGTTTGCGGCAGGTGGTCTTTAGGGGGATGTCTCTGGCCCACCCTGTACTTGGAAGCCTGAGAGCGTCTGCGGTCGGCCTGTCTTTTGTATCTTCTGCCGACCCATAACAGCGTTCTCCTTGCTTGCTGCCAGGTCTTTATGCAGCGTCTGACAAAAGCTTGGGCAGATGGGACACTGACCTCCTCCTTCTCCTGAGACGGGAATAAGGGCGGTTAATAGCCCAGGCAGCACTGAAAGGGGGACAAACCAGTAGATGATAATACTTGGGAGTTGTTGGTGTATTCCACCCAAGGCAGGAACTTACTCCAAGAGGCGACATCTCGGTAGGGCCAGGCACCTTAAGGCTACCTCGAGGGACTGATTCTTTCTTTCGGTCTGCCCGTTGGACTGGGGTGGCTCCAATGAGTTTGGAAAATGCCTTCCAAAATTGTGATGTGAACTGGGGCCCACGGTCAGAGACGATGTCTTTGGGGAGGCCATGCAGCCTGAAGACGTGAATTATCATGAGGTCAGCGGTTTCCTTGGTAGATGGGAGCTTGGGTAGCAGAATGAAATGGGCGGCCTAAGAGAACCGATCCACCACAGTCATGATGCATGAGGGGCCGTTGGAAAAGGTTAACCCTGTGACAAAGTTCAAGGCATTGTCAGACCACAAACAGGATGGGATTGGTAATGGTCTGAGAAGGCCTGTCGAACATGATGTTGGTGCTCCCCTAGGTCTCGAGAGAAGATTAAAATATCGTCCAGATAAACAAACACGAAACCAAGAGTGTTATATTTAGGTACTTTAAACATATTGTTGGGTTGCTCATGTTGGGTCATATGAGATGTAGTGGGTCATTTACAAATGAACACCTGGTTGGGTTATTTTGACCCAACAACTGGTTTATTCATTATTATCTCTTTTCTCCAAATGGCAGCCTGCAAAATGTTCGAAATATTACTGTTATTGTGTCACAACTGTAGTTTTAAGAGCTGTTTAGGCAAGAATGCTCTTTAATTTCCTAAGTTCCTAAGTTGAGTGCACCGGCAGAAGTAGACTAATGAGTGTAGACTAATAAATCTAAACAGAGGTGAAGTGATGAAGGGTTTTAGCTGTGATGTATGGAAGACTGGATGGATCCGGAGCGCCACAGGCAGCTGGAGCCGGTAGGTGACAGGGTTAATCCGTAAAGTGATGCGGTATGGTCCGATGAACCTTGATGATAGGTTTCTTGATTCGGTGTGCAGATAGAGGTTTTTAGTTGATAGCCATACCTTGTCACCTACGTGGTACAAATGTCCCGGAGGGTGTCGGCGGCGATGTTGGGTGACGTAGCTGGTGTTGGCATGTTGGATGGCGAGATTCGCTTGGTTCTACATCCGCCGACACCTACGGACTAACTGCTGGGCCGATGGTATGTTAACCTCCGGTTCTTGATGGTTAACATCGGAGGTTGGAAACCATGGCACACCTCAAATGGGCTTAGGTTGGTGGCTGAGGAGACCAACACCTGAAGCTAATAGTTAGCAGGCCCAGGAGTGCTGGCGATCAGAAACAAAACACCTCAGGTAGCGCTACAGTTGTTGGTTGGTCCGTTCCGTCTGACCATTAGTCTGGGTGTGGTAACCGGATGACAGACCACAGGTGGAATTGATCAGATGGCAGAAGGCCTTCCAGAACTGGGCGGTGAACTGAGGCCCTCTGTCTGAGACGATGTCCTTTGGGAACCCATGCAGTCGGTGTTCCAAAATCAATTTAGCAGTGTCCTTTGCTGATGTGAGTCCGGTTAGGGCCACCAGAGTTCCTTGAATGCTGGTGCAGGAGCAGGTTTAGCTGCTATCAGGTTTAGCTGCTAGTCGAATTAGCTTCAGGTGTGCATAGCATCTTGTGTGTTTCACAAGACTTTTTGAGAACTGGGCTGGTGAACTGGGGCTTTTGCTTCAAAATGATGTGAAAATTATCATGTTTACTTGCTCACAGAAAACAATGTAGTGATTAACATTTTTTAAGTCACTTTTTAAGTGTAAAGGGTCTATGCGAGAAGGCGTGAACTATCATTACTAATGCAGTGATTCACACCTAAAAAGACAAAGGCCTGCATAGTGAGCTTCATAATGAGTCATCAGACAGGTATATGACTGAGAGAGTAGTTACAAAAAAGCATCTGAGAACAAAATAAGTTTATATATTTTCAGTGTTAAGGTTATTTAAGAATGTATTTACCACATACAAAAAAACTTGAGATTCACTTGCGAGTTCAGTTAAACAGTTTATTAGGCCTAAACAATTTGACTTAAAGTTGACTTTTTAGCAGCATTACCGCAGTCACTATAACAGAAAATATAGCTGTTATCACTAATTACACATAAGTTACGTGTTCAGATATAAAAGTGTAAGAACAGTGCAAAAAAAACCACTGAAGATGCCAATAAGAACTTAAATTACAAGATCTTTATACTAATCAAATCTGTAACGTGTCTACTTTTATTTGTATGCACATATGTTAAAAATAAAACGTTGTGCATTAATAAAATAAAGAAAAAACAAACAGGGTGCGCTGTCTGTCGCTTTGGTCTGCGTGAACTGCAGGGAGAATTTACCAATTTAACTCGAAAACAAATAATCTGTTTTTATCCTGTTTTTTTTTTCTCATTACAGCTAATGTGATCCAGCCTCCCTGTGTGCGCTGTTCATGAAAGGTTCATTTCCATATGAACAGCGCGCACACAGGGAGGCAGGATCACATTAGCTGTAATGAGAAAAAAAAAACAGGATAAAAACAGATTATTTGTTTTGAATTGGTTCCAGTTCATTTTAATGACGTGTTTCTCCCTGCAGTTCACGCAGACCAAAGCGACAGACAGCACATCTGGTTTGTTTTCTTTATTTTATTAATGCACACAGTTTTATTTTGTAACATGTGTGCATACAAATAAAACTAGACACTTTACAGATTCGATTAATATATAGATCTCGTCTGTACGATCAAAACTGAAAGTGTAATTTAAGTTCTTATTGGCATCATGAGGGGAAGACGCCTCAAAACGCAGATATGCGTGCACGGACCCCAGGGGGTTACGATGTCTTCAAAATTATTTGAATATACCATGCACTATTCTGTCTTTGAATTCTTCGAATGCACCTTGTACATACTTTTGCAGACTCTGATCTTCTCCGTTATATAGTAAAAGAAGACTCTGTACAGGTTGCGAATAACCGCAAATATGATATCATGTCTGTGTTTTATTTTTCTGTTTTCTTTTTCTGTTAACCCTGTATATATAATTACATTATCTGCCCAGAAACAGGGTGACGCACATACTTGTTTCTACTGCTCTATGTATACCCCTGTCTGTGCATTAAACTTTTGGTTATCTCCTGAACATTGCCTCGTGTGTGTTTGAGATCTCTCCAGGCCTGAGCAAGACAATCATCTGCATAGCAAGCCTGATAGATAGATAGCTGGTTTGAAGGTTGTGGTTAATCCCATAATCCTAACAGTCCCCAGCCTCGTCCCGTCTCCAGTCTTGTTTTGTCCCCAGCCTCGTCTTGTCTAGATTCAGCTCCATGTGTGTTTTGTACCGCTCTTAGCCTTTGTACAGGTTGTGACAGAATAATAATAGATTAGTTCTGCGAAGATTTTAAAAGATTAGTTCTCTTAGCCTTTGTCCCGCTCTTAAGCATTGGTTAAGCAAAGAGCCTATTTTAAGCTCTAGATCTTGTGTTTATAGTTTGAGTTCTTTGAGGTTCTTTGTTTATGTTTTGTTAATTATGTTAAATGAAAGAGAATAACATCATACCCTCTGCGCCTATGCCTGCCCTTACAAGCTCACAGCAGTAACATCAGCCCAATATACCACCACAATCATGACAGCTTTCTATATATATATATATAGTATATATTTTTCATGTCTGTGAGGCGAGTATACACAGTTTTGGTTCATTTTCTAAGTTCACCGAAAACAATACAGAATAGCGCACCCTGTTTGCTTTCATTATTTTACAAAATCATAATGTTTTTGAGTTTTTTTCAGTGCACTTAAATAAAAGTGGAGTCTGTCATTTTCCCCACACATCACTAACCTTACTCGCTCTTGTAGATTTCTTCTTTACAATATCAGGAGAATCCACCCATTTTTTTTCTTCACAGGCTACTCAGGTGCTTGTTCAGTCCCTTGTTATTTCAAGTCTGGACTACTGCAACTCACTCTGGGCAGGCCTGCCTCTCCTCTCCCACACCACCCCACTCCTCCGCTCCCTGCACTGGCTTCCTGTAGCTGCCCGCATCAAATTCAAAACGCTGATGCTTGCTTACAAAGCGAAAAATGGCCTAGCACCCACCTACCTGCCTGCTGTAATCACACTATGCACTGCACCACGTTCCCTCCGATCCACCAGCACTGTTCGCCTCATCCCATCATCTCTTAGGGATCGAGGGCGGCATTTACTGTATCCAGACTCTTTTCTGTTCTGGTACCTAGGTGGTGGAACGAACTTCCTCTAGATGTCCGTACAGCAGAGACTTTGACGATCTTTAAACAACGACTCAAGACGTATCTGTTTCTCCAGTACTTGGACTGGAAAAAAAAAGAACCTTCTTCCCAGTTGTGTTTGACTAATGGCACTTAGTTATAAACCTAGTTAACCCAGTGTAAGTATGTATCCAGTGAAAGCACTTTTTGTAAGTCGCTCTGGATAAGAACGTCTGCCAAATGTCTAAATGTAAATAAAGGCTATGTAAATTATATAGTTTTATTACATTGTTTTGAACATTAATCTGGCAAACTGTTTCTGATGCACACCCAGAGTCTGTTTTCTGCCTATACGCTAGTGTTACACATTATATAATCTAAAGGCTAGATATAAAGGTATACATTTCCTTTGCTTAAATTCGATGCAATTAAGAAATGCCTATATTTATTACTATATTTTTAGTATTGTGATTGTAAATTCGTTTAATGTTTCACTTGTATTTCATAAGGTTTTGCCAGCGGTGGTACAACGCAACAGGGGTCATTATTTATTAAAAAACATTATAATGATCATAATAGCCTACTGCATTTCATTCTTACAGTATAATAGCGCAAAAACACAAGCGGGGCTGAATGACATCGACATCCGCAGACTCAGTTCAAGTTTAAGTTCAAGTAGACTTTATTGTCACTTCAACCATATACAGGTAGTATGAGTGAAACAACGTTCCTCCAGGACCAAGGTGCTACATGCAACATAAATTAACAGAAAAACTAGACTAGCTATTTAAGAGGCCTAGTTAGCTGGCTAGCGGAGACAAGACAGATTGACCTGACAACATAAATTTACAACATAAATTAACAAAAACTAACTAGCTAAGGAAGACTATCTACAGTTTTTTTTTTACATTAAGTGCACGTGCAAATGTGCAAACAAGAGCAACAAAGTGGCAGTAGCAGTTAAAACATTGTCAGTAAAACGTCCTGACCATGTTTTAATTTTATGGTAAATTATTTCAGTTAATAAATCTACTGCAAATTAAAAAAACACAAAATATAAGATGACACAAAACCCTACACGCAAAGCTTTTCTAATTACACATAATAAAATCTAAAGGCTCACTGTGTTAACATTTACTTCACGTAAATTCGATCCTAATAAGATTTCATTTAATTTTAATTCTAAATTTGTACTGTAATTTTAGTAGTGATTATGAATTCGTTTACCGCGAATGCAACCGCTACTGAGTAGATGTATATAGGTATATAATAAAAGTTATTTAAATTAAGTAGATCAGTATATAGTACAGTATACACATATTTGAGTGTTTTTACCTGAAATCTCAGCTTGCATAAAGCTTCTGGGCCTCTGGGTGTTCAAATTGTCTGGATTTGCATAAACATCTTCATAGGAGTTCTCGTTGTCTCTGGAATCAGTTCTGTTGATTTCTGTCACTTTTGCATTTTCATAAGTGTCCTCACTCATCTTCATTCTTCTTTTAGCATGAACCCTGATCTTTCAGTGGACTAGTTATCATTATTATTATTATTATTATTATTGTCTGTATAAAGACCTGTAGCAGTAACTACTTGTCTAAAACTACACTGTGGCTGTCAGAAGTCACACTGCACAAGTGACTAGTTGTGTTGCTGCTATATCAAAAAGCTATTTCCTGTTTCAGTAATTTTAAACACACAACAAGACAAGTGAGAGACTCACACACTGTGAAGACGCTTACAAAGGAGGGCCTTAATGTGGTCACTGGTAGGCACTACACAGTCATGTGACTACCAGGCTCACCCTCAGAGGTTTACTGAACATTTTCTTAGTACATGGATGATGATTTATAAAAAAGATTTCACTGATCTGCAGGAATGTTCACAGAAGTAATCAACATTTGTGGTTACAATTTTTAGGAACATTTAAAAAAATCATGCTGCTACAACCAATTGCAAAAAAATAGAGTATCTGTAACAAGATAATGATGAATTAATACAAGTTATTTCATACTGTTGAATTATTGAATATATATATTTTTTATACTTTTTTAAAATAGATTTGCTATATGTTTGGATACTTAATTTTCTATAACAGTAGTTCAAGCTTCAAGGCATTTGTATAATAATGCATGACTTGTAGTACAGTATGGTGTCCTGTTGTTTTCACACCTCGACTACAGGAAGCTACTGCAGTTTGGTCTCTTCTTTTACTTTTTACAACTAATGGCCTTTTCTGTATACAAACCTAACTATTATTAGCAAAACACAAAGGTGCATCCTTCTTGTATGACCTGAAGTTTTGACCTCTTAGCACACACTGTATGTTCAAGCAACCAGAGATGATCTGACCGCTAACATTGTATGTTGTAACAGCATCCTAAAATGCAATTAAAAGTTTCTTCAGCTATATGCTTATTGTGTGCATTAAGGTAAGTTGATGTGAATGTTTGAGAAGTCATATGATAGACCTGCTCACACTGTAAGACAGCCGACCAAAACAAAAGTGACCAATTGGGTGCTGGGACACACTTCATGTCAAATAATAAATTATTCTTTGCATGCCAGTAAGCAAGAGTGTGTGCACTATGGTATGTGTGAGTACTGCAATTCAAATGTCTCGCACATTCACCACAAGCAGCCACTGATGCTCTTCTTTTTTTTTTTTTACTTTCTACTTTCTCTGACTTCATTTACTGGCAGCGAATGTTACATTTAAATTAACATTTAATTCCCTCTATTGATTACAGAGGCCCAGGCTGTCAGTCATGTCCACACAGATTCAGGAGTTTCATGTTATAATAAGTCTTTCATACATTAAAGATGTTGTGGTGATCCCCTGAGCAAATTTCAGTATGAAATTTCAGACAATGCCCCCTAGAGTCGACATTTCGCTATACCTTAGATAATGTAGCTCCAGTTGAAAGAAAAATTATTAGAGAGAAGAAACTTGCTCCCTGGTATAACGATCACACGCGCACTTTAAAACAGACCGCTCGGAAATTAGAACGTAAATGGCGTCAAACTAAATTGTTAGTATTTCAAATAGCATGGAAGGAGAGCATCCTGAACTATAGAAAAGCTCTTAGTTTAGCCAGATCAACATATCTCTCTGCTCTTATAGAAAATAACAAAAATAATCCTAGTAATTTTTATTTAATGCTGTAGCCAAATAACCAAAAATAAGACCACTACAGAAATCTCCACAACAACATCAAGCAACAGTGAGGACTTCATGAACTTTTTTAATAATAAAATTGTAAATATTAGGCATAAAATTGAGGTTTTGAAAACGGAAAATGTAATTGATGCAGATGTTAATCTAGCCATGTCAGATCAGAACCTAGAATACTTTACTCCCCTTGAAGAAAATGAACTAATTTCAATTACATGAACTGTATCAGTCAGGATTTAGGCCTCATCACAGCACAGAGACAGCACTCGTTAAAGTAGTAAATTACCGTTTATTGGCCTCTGATCAGGATTGTGTAACTATGCTTGTATTACTCGACTACTCGTGCAGCTTTTGACAACATTGATCACGCTATGCTTTTTCACCAATTAAAAAATGTAGTAGGAATTAAGGGTACAGCCCTCTCCTGGCTCAGATCCTTTCTGACCCATCGTTATCAGTATGTAGACTTAAATGGTGATTATTTTGCATGTTCTCTAGTGGAGTTTGGCATTCCGCAGGGCTCAGTTTTAGGTCCACTGCTTTTTCCCTTTTATGCTTCCTCTGGGCAACATAATCCATGAACATGGCATTAGTTTTCATTGTTATGCTGACTAAACACAGTTATATGTCTCAGCAAAACCTGATGAGAAAAAAAAACAGCTCACTAAAGTTGAGCAATGTGTGCAGGACATAAGAAATTGGATGCTAATTAACTTCCTTCTGCTTAATCCGGATTGGACGGAAGTTCTAGTCATAGGACCGCACACAGCTAGGAGTAAAATTTTAGATCACACCGTAACTTTAGATGGCCTTTCTGTTTCATCAGGTGTAACAGTGAAAGACCTTGGTGTGATTAAATATTCCAGGATTTCATTTGAAGCTCATGTAGATAATATTATCAGGATAGCATTCTTTTACCTCAGAAATATTGCCAAGATAAGAAGAATATTGTCGCTAAACGATGCAGAAAAACTAGTTCATGCTTTTATCACCTCTAGGTTGGACTATTGTAATGCCTTACTGTCTGGTTCTACAGCTAGATGCATAAATAAGCTTCAGCTAGTCCAGAATGCAGCAGCGAGAGTCCTCACTAGAACCAGAAGATATGAGCACATCACCCCTATCTTATCTTCACTGCATTGGCTCCCTGTGAAATTTCGCATTGATTTTAAAATACTACTCTTGACATATAAAGCATTAAATGGTCTCGCGCCGCAGTACCTGAGCGAACTGCTAGTGTCTTACGATCCGCCACGCCTACTTCGATCAAAGGATGCAGGCTGCTTGTCAGTACCGCGTATTATGAAAAATACAGCTAGGGGCAGAGCTTTTTCTTACAAAGCCCCAAAATTATGGAATAGTCTTCCAAATAGTGTTCGGGACTTAAACACAGTCTCAGTGTTTAAGTCCAGTCTAAAAACCTATTTATTTAGCCAAGCATTTTTATAAATAGATTTGCCTTAGCTAAAGGAGCAGGGGCCTCATGTACAAAGACTTGCATTAAATTCATACTAAAACATTGTGTACGGACAAAGCTGTAAATGTGCGTACGCAGTAAAAAAATCTGATATATGAAACACTGCGTACGCGGAATCCCACGCATATTCTCTTTGTACATCCGAATTAACGTGAAATTGAGCGCATGTGCACGAGCGCAAAACCCCTCTCTGCCTCTTCCTCCGTATAAATATGTTAATGACTCCACTTTACCAAAACCAAACGAAAAAGCAATGGCAAAAACGAGCAAGAAGAGAAACTTCACAGAATGTGAATTGGAGGTGCTTCTATCGGACGTAGACCAGAGAAAAACTGTGTTATTTGCAAGTTTGTCCTCTGGAATTAATAACAAAATTAAAAAAAAAACTTAGCTGGAATAATACCTTTAAATACATCACTCACCAAGAAGACACCCATCGCGCACCCTGCCTCCCTGGAGCCTCATCCCAACCATGCTGTTTGTAAGGATGAATGAATCATGGGTTGTCCCAGGCCACCTTGCCACAATATTTGTTAGGCGCATTTGAGCATCACATATTATTTGCACATTTATTTAATGGAATATTATATAAATTCCATTCCACATAAATTGAATGTTTCCGATTCACATATGCAAATTCGTCTTCAAATGGCGTCTTTATAGCAATGTGCGTGCAGTCGATCGCTTCGATTACATTAGGAAAACCGGCGATCGCTGCAAATTGCGCTTTAATATTTGGCTGGTCAACTGCATGGTATGGAAACTTATATAGGCTACCTGCTAGACATGCGGATGATCCTGTCCCATACAGCTGGCATTGCACGGCTCAAAGACGACTGGCTTAACCCCAAGCGGTCTGCCAGTTCCCTTTGGAAAGAACCAGTTGCTAGGAAACCAAGCGTTGTCAGCACCTGTAAGGGAACGGGTAATGTGTGGCTCCTCGCTGTCTCTCTTTCCAAATTTGGACCCAACTCAGCACAAAGCTCCAAGAGGATAGCCCTTGGAAATCTTAAACATATAATAAGCCAGTCATCATCGTGGGCCAGAAAATCACTGTGATCCCTAAAAACGCGTTCCCTTCGGATTCGGCCATTGACAATGTCCTCTAATAAGGCCAACACTGCCATTGCCATAGACTAAGGGTTGTATACATTTGCAAATGCTTTTATATGTTCTAAATCACATAATTGGTAGAAAAATATTGTGTCAATTAACCCATTTTGTCAATTATAAATTAATAGCAATGTTTTTCACATGTGTTGGTGCGATATTTTGTAGTGTGCAATTTAACATAATTGCCTCTAGGAGTCGCCAACGGAAATAAAACAAACGCACACAAGAAATACACGTACGCCAGACATGAAGTTGGCGTGGAAGAACGCACATTCTCCTGAGCGTGAAAACTGGCGTAAGCAAAGTTTTTGTGCGTACGCAGCGTTGATACATGAGGCCCCAGATCTGGGGACTCATGGACGTAGAGTATTATCGTGAACTGGTATGTTTAGATGCTGTCTTGCTTACTCTCACTGATCACTCAGGTTTGCTGACGGTAAGGTGATTGTTCGCTTTACATCTCAGGAAGCCCTCATGGTTGTGTTTCCTTCTGGCTCTCCCTTTTAGTTATGCTGTCATAGTTAGTCCTGCCGAAGTCTCTGCTTACACTCTACAGTTAATTCATTCACATTATACATTGTGTGACTGTGACCATACCTAACTGCCATCTCTCCTCTTCTTCTCTTTCTTCCTCCTCTTTCTCTTTTCTCTCTCCCCCTGTCTCCTCCTTTCACTCTTTCTCTCTCTCTGTCGAGCTACACATGTTGTTCCTGAGCTGCCAGTGATCCAGACTCTCTGCCCTCCGGACCTGTCTGACCCATCCTGGTGCCCCGCTTCTGGTTGAAGATCTCGTCATATGGATGCCCCGTGTCTCTCTCTGGGATGCGTCTGGTGTCTGGGGATGATTCTCTCTACCAAGAAGTTGGTTCTGGCCTTGACTGGTGTTGGCAACTGTTTCTCTGGGGACTTGACAGTTCGATAGTTCAGGACTGGAACTTCCTACAAGTCTACCTGGGTCTTCAATAACTACCTGGACTTCATATTAACATCAATTAACATCAGCTATTATAGCTGAACTGCCTGCCACCTAACATACTGTATAAATGCAGATCATTTACTGCTTTCTGTTTCACCCAAATGAGGATGGGTTGAGGAACCAGACTGTTGAGTCTGGTTCCTCTCAAGGTTTCTTCCTATTACCATCTAAGGGAGTTTTTCCTTGCCACTGTCGCCCTCGGCTTGCTCACCAGGGACAAACTGACCATTTTGATTTATACAAATTCACATTTCATACAAACTTAAATAATTCTTTTGATTGTGTAAAGCTGCTTTGCGGCAATGACAATTGCTAAAAGCGCTATACAAATAAAATTGAATTGAATTGAATTGAATTGAATAGTGGTAATTGGCTGCAGCTGCTTTGTTTCATGTGCAAGAGAGACAACCAAAATTTCCAACATGCCAGAAATTCATCTGATTACCCAAGTGCCTTAATGTTTGTTTGTTCAAGTGATCAATTGGGTGCTGGGAAACACTTAATGTCAAATGACAAATGATCACACCTAAAATTTCACTCATACTCACTCATTCTCTGTACCGCTTGTCCTGTACTGGCTCACAAAAAGCCTGGAGCCTAGGTTAGATCTTTGGGCCCATGTCACATTTTACCCCCACTTCTTCTCTCTCTTTCTCTCTCTCTCTAACTCTATGTTAGTGTGACGCCTCTTTCAGATGTTTTTCACAGCTTTGCCAATCTTGTCTGCCTGCGATTGTGGGTTTTGAATGTCTGGAGTTGCAGCTCTTTTTGGAGTGTGGAAAAAACTGAGTAATGTTTAAGTAAGGGAAAAAAAAAACACAGTGGCATGTTATTACCGTTGTGTGCAAAATACAATTTTTAGTGATTACTTTATTGGTAATACACCTGATGTCTGGAGCCTATTCACATGACTGAATGCTGATTCATTAAATTGCTGGACCTGATAAACATCAAAGCACAAACTCCTGAGGAGCCCCTAATTTCAAACCCACTCTACATAAAGCAAATTTGACTGTTACAAAGTTTGTATTAAATAAATGTCCTGCCTCCTTTGCATGCCAGTGTGTAAGAGTGTGTGCACGATGGTATGTGTGAGTACTGCAGCTCAAATGTCTCACACATTGAACACGAGCATCCACTGGTACTCTTCTTTTTTTTCTACTTTCTCTGACTTCATTTACTGGCAGCAAGTGTTACATTTAAATTAACATTTAATTCCGTATATTGATTACAGAGGCCCAGCCTCTCAGTCATGTT
Organism: Clarias gariepinus; assembly: GCF_024256425.1. Classification (NCBI taxonomy): domain Eukaryota; kingdom Metazoa; phylum Chordata; class Actinopteri; order Siluriformes; family Clariidae; genus Clarias; species Clarias gariepinus. Next base: position 6,254,026 of record NC_071119.1, read on the forward strand.
CACATAGATGCAGGAGTTTCATGTTTTAATAAATCTTTCATACATTAAAGATGTTGTGGTGATCCTCTGAGCAAATTTCAGTATGAAATTTCAGACAATGCCCCCTAGTGGCAGGTGGCTGCGACTACTTTGTTTGTGTCTTTATAGTCATAGGACTTGCATGTTGACTTCACTTCTCACTGTTTTCTGTTTTAAATAAGAATTTATGTTCTTAGCTTTGTTTAGTTATGTTTGATTATACTTATTTAAGCTCCAATCTTTTTATGGTTAGCTGCTGTTTTAAATGATTTTTAGCCTTGTTATATCCTGTCTTTTTTTCTCTAATAAAGCCTTTGAACTCAGTGCTTAGCTTGTTAAACCACAACTTTGGCTAGCAATTATACCAGAATATGTTGTGTTTTGGTGCTGGTATGCTGGTGACCAGTATATGGTGTGTTTTGGTGCTGATATGCTGGGGTCCATTCTTTGTACATCGCTTGACACATCCGAGATGAATTGACACATCTAAAATGAGATCATCATGCTATTTATGTTCTGGATAATTTGCTTCTTCGAGCACACCTGTTGTTGATGATTAGTATAGCTGGATTGAGTTGTCTAGGATTATTGCGCGTTCGTGCATTGTTTTAAAAGGCGATTTGCATCGACAGTAGAAACCCTGATTACAACCCCGTCGATTAGTTGACGAAATGGGAGTTGAAATTAGTTGACGAAAGAGGGAGCTCAATTTATTTCTCAAGCGGAGCAAGAGTTTTTTTTAGAGGGTTATGGAGAATTTCAGACTTTAATAATATATAACTTAAATCCTATTTGTATTAATTGCTCTTTTTGTCATCTTTAATGTCAGAGCCAGCAGTGGACCCATGGGAACATGAGAACAAGTAAAGGTGAAGTACAAGAACATCTTACAAAATGGTAATCTTTAGCGTAGTTATCTTCATTTTCTTTTAAGACGCTGGTAAATATTATTCCTCTAATTATATTATACTCTCCCTATATACTGCGTCAGTGGTGCTCTTTAACCAATCAGATGTGACCTCGCCATTTCAACCAATCATAACCCGCCAGGAGCACAGCCTAAATCCTGTTTACATGAAACAAACCTGCTTCTAAGCAGGTTTAAGCTTACATACATGTTGCTATGACAGCAAATACGAGAAGCGCATCGAAGAATGGAACAATCCAAGATCATGACAAATCCACAACAATCAATTCCAGCTAATTGAGTTAGCGATGTACAAAGAACGGACTCCTGGTGACCAGCATATGTTTTGTTTTGGTTCTGGTATGCTGGTGACCAGCATTATAGTGTCATGATGCTGGTGCTGGTATGGTAGTTCTGACATTTGTGTATTTTCTTACTTATAAACCTATAAATGTCTCCTTTTTCACCTAGTGCAAAGTAAATGTCCAGGATTGAGGGAAGAGGGACACATCTGATCTTATACACAGAAGGCACATTTATGGCATCCTGTAAATATGGCCATGCAAACAGACATTCAGGCTAAAACAGTGCGAACAGGAACAGTGCACTATGAAGAAAGGGTGTTAGGTTTGTAAAAGCCCACTTTTACACCCTATACACAGTCATACATCTTTGTGCCTCTCTCGAAAAGCAGTTCTTGTTTAACTCAAGACACAAGTGAACATTGCGTGCCTGGCATTTCCATGGTGTTTTTGCTGGTTACCATAAACTGATTGTCAATACACACAGACCCTGTGGCCAGCAGTGGTAACATTCCTAGCATCTGAGGTGTGTCCATGTTCTGGTTGTGCGCAGTCACAGGTGAAGCCTTATCATGTGGCCAACTGCTTAAAAAAATACAATAGATCCATCCTGAATCCAGACACCTGTCGTGGTCGAGGTTCACATGCGAGCAGGAATCGCAGAGTCTGTGTTTTCCATGACATAGTGATGGTCCATCTGTATCTTGCCTGTTTATTTGCATTTGGTCTCTATAAAACAGGTGGTTGATCATTTTCACGGTCACAACTGTTTATACAAAAGAAAAAAGAAACATAAGCATGATAACGATAAAATTATTGTATTTTATCATTAATAACTATTGACCATGAAGAACTTAATTCAATTCAATTCAATTTTATTTATATAGCGCTTTTAACAATGGTCATTGTCTCAAAGCAGCTTCACAAATAATTAAAGAATTTTTAAAATTAAAAGAAAAGAAAATATTTGGAAGTGTGTATGTGTAAAAAAAATTGTGTCTAGATAATAATTAGATAAATGAATGATGAATGAAATGTCTCCAATGAGCAAGCCAAGGGTGACGGCGACGGTGGCAAGGAAAAACTCCCTGAGATGGCAATAGGAAGAAACCTTGAGAGGAACCAGACTCAATCAGGGAACCCATCCTCATCTGGGTGAAAGCAGATAGAAATAACATCATGTGTGTTGTGCAGGTGAAAGTTCAATATAACAGAAGTTGTGTAGATTAACATGAAGTCCAGTTCAGCACAGGGAGTCAGTAGGTGCAGAGGGCAGATGGGGTCTGGGTCACTGGAAGCACAGGAGCAGGATGTGTAGCTTCAGCCATCATAAAGCAGAATCCAGCTGGAGCTGGTCCTTCTCTGGATGCCTCAGGATCCTTGCAGGGTTGGCCTTTGTCTACTAATGCTGGCACAATCTCCAGATGCCTCGGGATGGGTAGAAAAATACAGAAAAGATGGAGAGAATTAGCGTAGTTGCCATTCAGGATAGGTGTACTGGAGTACGAGGTTATGGGATGAGTTACGCGTATGCCAGATTAAAGAGATGCGTCTTGAGTCTACTTTTGAATTGGGAAACCGTGTCTGCTCCCCGAACACTGTCTGGAAGGCTATTCCAAAGTTTTGGAGCTAAATATGAAAATGCCCTGCCCCCTTTTGTAGATTTAAAAATTCTGGGAATTACCAGAAGTCCGGAGTTTTGTGATCTTAAGGAACGTGGTGGATTATAGCGTATTAGAAGACTGGTTAGGTATGTGGGAGCTAAACCATTTAAGGCCTTGTATGTAAGTAGTACTAATTTGTAATTAATTCTAAACTGAACAGGTAGCCAGTGCAGGGATGATAATATACTGTAGGTGTTATATGATCATATTTTCTGGATCTAGTGAGAACCCTGGCGGCTGCATTTTGGACTAACTGTAGCTTGTTTATTGAGGATGCAGGAAAACCACCTAGTAATGCATTACAATAGTCCAGTCTGGAGGTCATGAATGCATGAACTAGCTTTTCTGCATCAGATACGGATAGGATACTCCTAAGTTTGGCAATATTTCGAAGATGGAAAAAGGCTGTTTTTGTGATATTGGAAATATGATTTTCAAAAGACAAGTTACTGTCTAATATTACACCCAGGTCTTTTACTGTTGATCTGGTAGTAACAGTACATCCTTCTAAACGCAGGCTGAATTGTGAAAGCTGTTGTGTGCTGGTTTTTGGGCCGATGAGTAATATCTCTGTCTTATCTGAATTTAGTAAAAGAAAGTTATTGGTCATCCAATCTTTTATGTCCTGGACACACTCGGTTAATCTAGACAACTTGGGTATTTCATCTGGTTTTGTTAAGATATATAATTGGGTATCATCAGCATAACAATGAAAACTAATCCCATGTCTTCTAATGATGTTATCCAAGGGAAGCAGGTATATTCAGAACAGCCGAGGTCCTAAAACTGACCCTTGTGGGACCCCATATTTCACTGGCATTACACCAGACAGTTCTCCATTTAGATCTACAAACTTAAGCTTTTGTAATGTTATACAACAATTTATACAAAAATTTTTGCATTATGATTTACATTTACACCTTAATATCACAAGCATCTGTAAGCTACAGTGACATGTTTCAAAAAGATTTTTGGGGAGACTGGGACTGTTTTTTTTATTTTACAAAAGCACTATGATTTATTGATATGTGAGTGTACATTAACTAATAAAGACCCTTTACAGATTTAAATAACATATTACACTTATGTGTATGATTAAAAATTATGGAGCATTTTAATTTATTTTCACGGTTACCATAAAACATGCAAGTGGTCCCACCACCGGAACAGCTGACCCTATGATGCTGGTGCTGGTATGCTGGTAACCCTGCTGATGCTGGTGATCAGCATCATAATGCTGTGATGCAGGTGCTGGCATGCTGGTCACCTTACTGATACTGGTCCCCAGCATACCAGCACTAAAACACATCATATGCTGGTATCATTTCTGGTCAAGCTAGTGACCAGCTATGATGGTCCATGCTGTTTTTTTTTCAGTTTTAAGTGATTTTTATTGAATACTTTTTAAAAAACATGCATTTATTGCCAGTGCATTTATATAAAAGGTTTGTGTTGTGTTTTTAGAAAATGCAGCAGATATTCAATAAATTTCAAATAATCTATTTACATGATTTTGGTAAATGGATTATTTTTTGTCTTTTTTATGTAAATGCATGTAAAGATAACACCACACGGTCCATGTGTTTACATTGCACACTATTTTCAGTACTAGCTATTAAAATACAAGATAATGAGCTAAAATGATAAGCAATTTTAACTACCAAAACCTGGCTGGTGGCCGAGCATATAAATCATGCAGGCCCATGCTGGATTTTTTAGCAGGCATGTAATTTTTTTTATGCAAATCCAAAAATAACAATAAAAAAGTCTACAACTAGAGGGTAACAGCAAAGACGGTAATAATTTTAACTGTAAATATTTTTTTTCCATTTTTTGTTTTCCCCTTCTTTCTCCGCCTTCTTTCCACCTTCTACCCACCATCAAGCAGACTTTTATTCCCCAGCTTCCAACCCTCAGAGACCCTTTCCTCTAAGTGAGGCATTGTTTAGACATGCCCCCTGTGCGCAGGGGAAGCGATTAGAGACTAGTGATGGGAAGTGTAAATAATTTTGATGACTTGGTCAAAATTAACAAATCTTTTTTTGAGTCATTTAGTTTATTTCGTTATTTTGATCAGAAATAAAATTAAATTCTAAATAAAGACACCCTCAATACGTCTAGATACACAAATTTTGACTATTGTTCCAGTAATGAAAATATTACAATGTAGCTAAGGACATATTATGATAAACAAAATGAGTAGCTCACCTCTCATATCTTCCAATCTGAGTCGTTCATTCTTTTAAATTTATTGCACCGCATAGCATCTATGGGAGTTATGTGACAAAGGAACGAACAACTCAGGACTTGAAGATTCGTTGAGAACCCTTCAATTCTGTTTCCTGTGTACTGCATTGCATAGCGTCTATGGAAGTCATGAGCCAAAAAAAAACGAACGACTCAGTCCTGAAATGACTCAAAGGTAACTACTCATTTCTGTTTCCTTTATATACAGTGGTAAGAAAAACTATTTGCCCCCTTCCTGATTTCTTATTCTTTTGCATGTTTTTCACACAAAATGTTTTTGATCATCAAACACATTAGTCATTACTATTAGTCAAAAATAACATATTTGAACACAAAATGCAGTTTTTAAATGATAGTTTTTAATACTTAGGGAGAAAAAAAAATCCAAACCTACATGGCCCTGTGTGAAAAAGTGATTGCCCCCCCTTGTTAAAAAATAACTTAACTGTGGTTTATCACACTTGAGTTCAATTTCTGTAGTCACCCCCAGGCCTGATTACTGCCACACCTGTTTCAATTAAGAAATCACTTAAATAGGAGCTACCTGACACAGAGAAGTAGACCAAAAGCACCTCAAAAGCTAGACATCATGCCAAGATCCAAAGAAATTCAGGAACAAATGAGAACAAAAGTAATTGAGATCTATCAGTCTGGTAAAGTTTATAAAGCCATTTCTAAAGCTTTGGGACTCCAGCGAACCACAGTGAGAGACATTATCCACAAATGGCAAAAACATGGAACAGTGGTGAACCTTCCCTGGAGTGGCCGGCCGACCAAAATTACCCCAAGAGCGCAGAGACAACTCATCCGAGAGGCCACAAAAGACCCCAGGACAACATCTAAAGAACTGCAGGCCTCACTTGCCTCAATTAAGGTCAGTGTTCAAGACTCCACCATAAGAAAGAGACTGGGCAAAAACGGCCTGCATGGCAGATTTCCAAGGCGCAAACCACTTTAAAGCAAAAAGAACATTAAGGCTCGTCTCAATTTTGCTAAAAAACATCTCAATGATTGCCAAGACTTTTGGGAAAATACCTTGTGGACCGACGAGACAAAAGTTGAACTTTTTGGAAGGTGCGTGTCCCGTTACATCTGGCGAAAAAGTAACACAGCATTTCGGAAAAAGGACATCATACCAACAGTAAAATATGGTGGTGGTAGTGTGACGGTCTGGGGTTGTTTTGCTGCTTCAGGACCTGGAAGGCTTGCTGTGATAGATGGAACCATGAATTCTACTGTCTACCAAAAAATCCTGAAGGAGAATGTTCTGCCATCTGAAGCGATCTTGGGTGCTGCAGCAGGACAATGACCCAAAACACACCAGCAAATCCACCTCTGAATGGCTGAAGAAAAACAAAATGAAGACTTTGGAGTGGCCTAGTCAAAGTCCTGACCTGAATCCTATTGAGATGTTGTGGCATGACCTTAAAAAGGCAGTTCATGCAAGAAAACCCTCAAATGAAGCTGAACTACAACAATTCTGCAAAGATGAGTGGGCCACAATTCCTCCAGAGCGCTGTAAAAGACTCGTTGCAAGTTATCGCAAACGTTTCATTGCAGTTATTGCTGCTAAGGGTGGCCCAACCAGTTATTAGGTTCAGGGGCAATTACTTTTTCACACAGGGCCATGTAGGTTTGGATTTTTTTCTCCCTAAATAATAAAAACCATCATTTAAAAACTGCATTTTGTGTTTACTTGTGTTATCTTTGACTAATAGTTAACGTTTTTTAATGATCAGAAACATTTAAGTGTGATAAACATGCAAAAGAATAAGAAATCAGGAAGGGGGCAATTAGTTTTTTACACCACTGTATGTATGTATGTATATATAAACAGTAATGTGCTAAAATGCAAAAAAAACTAAAAAAGCGCGCAGGCGGTAAGGAATGGATTGTTCCACACCCCACAGCTTTGAAACAACCCCCTTGTTTGTTACAATGTTTTGTGCGGCTTGATCAGGACTGCTATGGAATGAATTTTGGTAGGGATTTGTCGCACGATTTTTTCAGAATTCCCAAAAAACAAAATTTTAAAAAATTCGTCTGGGTTTATTCTTTTTTCTTCTTCTTATTATTATTATTATTATTATACTTTGTCGAAGAAACGTCATTCAAACTTTTATCGACCAAATCTGTCTTGGTATCTTGTTGTTTTACAAGAGCAGTTTAAGTTTTATGAAAAATTAGCTAGATTTTTCTCAAAATGTTGGTGACACTGTGAACTGCCATAATAACAGAGTGTGGAGAATAATTTAAAAAAAGGTCTTTCTCCTTCTTTGCTGCCCAAACCCTTTGGCCTACATGTATAATTTATACATCAAAACGTAGCTATCGTTGTCTTCATTCACATCGTGTCTTCTTGATTAAGATCAGATCTGCGGTTTTCTCACAAATGCCATCGGAGCACAGCCTGCTCCCTCTCTTGGCCCATAGACGACCATTCTAAAACTGCTCTCAATTTTCGGCTCAAATTTAACATCGGAGGGTGTCTTTACACTGTCACTGCATCAGTGTAACTCACGGTGAAATATTTTTTCCAATCGGACCTACGGTATTCTGTTGGGAAGTATTTGTTTCAGAGCTTAATTCATGTTTGCAGTTGTCTGTGTCTGACCCAGAGCAGTGTGCGTGCCCCCCACCCCCCTCCGCCACTGACAGGAGTTACCAAATCTTCACAGCTGTTTCTTGATAAATAGTCTCTCTTTTTCCCACTTAGAGTTTAAAACTCAGCACTGTACTGTCTTTCACGTTTATCATGATGCTAATAAGCCACGCCCCTAGCAACTATTTAGAGCACCCTTCACAAGATTGAAGCTTATTGGTTGTGTAAAGAAGATTGCACTAAGCAATATTGTGACACAGCCTGGAGATGGCCTGCACAGTAACATTGGTTAATATTTTTACCCGCTGCATATAAAAACTACATTTAAAAAATTAATTGTAATGTTAACTCCGTAGACTACCCTTCCCATGAATTTAACAAAAGACAATAAAGTACGACAGCATAACTACTGGTTGTGTACCTCAAGTTTTTGTGCTTCTGATTACCTCAGCAATATTGTAACACTGCCCGGAGACGCCCTGCACTTGCACTTCTGATTGGCTGAGCAATATTGTGACCCTGCCCAGAAGTCTGCACTTTTCAGAATTCTCTTGAGGTGAGTGGCATTAGTTCATATTTTTAACTGCTACCTGAGGTAAGTAGTGTTAATTAATATTTTTAACTGCTGCCTGAGGTGAGTAGCATTGGTTCATATTTTTAGCTGCTGTCTGAGGTAAATAGAATTAGTTACTATTTTTAGCTGTTACTACACCGTTTCGTGCGGCTCAATCGGGACTACTATGGAATGAATTTTGGTAGGGATTCGTTGCGCAGTTTTTTTTTTTTAATTTCAAAATTCGTCTGGGTTTGTTATTCTTATTATTATTAAGCGTGCCTATGCAGTATGCATAGGCATACTTATCCTGTTAATGACATAACTTCCTGTTTTCGTATCGTTGCCGCGAATGTTTCGCCGTTTGTATCAGCGTTTTATAGCAATTATATTGCTTTTTCGTTTATAAAATATTATTATTAACCCTTAGCAGTCTGACTTGCCGCCGGCGGAAAAAATGCATTTTTTTCTGGTAACCGTGAAAAGAGTTTAAAATGCTCCGTCATGATTAATCATACACATTAGTGTAGTACATCATTTGAATCTGTAAAGGGTCTACTTTTTTTTCATGTATACTCACAATATCCACAAAACAATGTGCTTTTGTAAAATAAAGAAAATAAACAGGGTGCGCTTTCAGCCGTCTCTGTCTCCGCGAAAATCTTTTTGAAACACGTCACTAAAATGAACTGAAACTCCGCGAATACTGCACACACAGACATGAGAAATATATCTATAGAAAGCTTAAAGGGTCTACTTTTAAATGATGCAATTCACATTGAAAACAAATATTCTCAGTTTATGTAATCCGTATGAAACCAAGGAGAGGCACAGAATTTCTGTCGCACTTCATTATCTGCTAATGACCCGCGGCAGGACACGCCCACACACCATTCACACGGAAAACAGTCCCGGGGTAATCTACATACGAGGCCACGCCCCCCGGGTAACGGCACGAAAACACACACAGACCGGCCTGAAAACACACAGATTCAGTGAGTTTTCTGCACGTTTGGAAGATGGCACGCGCTGTATAGCAGAGGAAACTCTTCAGATGATTTTGGGCAGTGAGGAGGAGTTTACATTTACCTCAGGAGAAGACTGTGTGACTCCGACGACGAACGGGAGCATTTTGAGGAGAGAACAGATCCAGCAGTGGACATTGAAGCAAGCTGCTGTGACACTGGGTAAGTTATTAAGTTTTATATAACTCTTATTCTGATAATATTAAACTAATATTAGTAAATATTTCCCTCACTTCAGCTAGCTCTTGTCTGTTGTGTGACACATTGGCTCCTAGTGCCATTTACATAGTTTAATGTAGCATGTAGATAACACTGCTAACAGGCTGCCTTATGTAGCAAACATGTTATTTCCCGGTGGCTAAGCTAATGTCTTATGGAGTTTACAGATGTTTATAAATGTTCTAATGTATTTCACCTCGTTTTAAATAGCTTTAGATTATGGTTGCTAATATATATTTGGATCCGTTTTGGTTAGCTTATAACACTGCTATCGGTAATGTTATTTAGCACAAACAAGCTAGCTCCAGTTAGCTAAATACTGCCTTATGTAGCTAAGAGACATAATGAATTTACAAATGTTTATGAATATTTCTGTGGTGTAAATGTTCATAATGCCTTTTGTTAAGCTTGTATTTACAAATACCTGTTTAGAATGTGTTAAATATGTGTGTAAAGCATGTCAGGTGGATGGTGTTTGCTAATGCCTCAGGTGTAAATGTTTGAGATGCACTAGACTTGTCTAGTCTATTGTCCATCAACAGACACAGAGGGGCACAAAATGTATACCCTTCATACCTATTAAGCGTCCATACCTATTAATTGCACATCCATTTACCAACAGTATAGGCTAACTTTTTTATTTATTTATTTGTTTGTTTTTAGGAATGTGTCTGCATCACCCTTGCCTTCACCAGCACCTCACATCAGGACACCACATCAGGTTTGCACCATTTTACCATGAATGTTGTTTGCACTTTTTATTTATTTTGAACTGTTTCTGGAATTTTTGCAAGTGAATCTTAAATTATTCTAAATAAACCACAAACAAAGTAATATGTTTCTGTCTTCTAATTATTTTCTTGTAACACTTTCCTCTGTGTAACACTTTTCACATACCTGACTAAAAGGGGTAATTATACAGCTCATTATGTGGGTCTTTGTCTTCTCTGGTGTGAATTACAGCATTATTCATGATCATTCACGCCTCCTCGCATACTGCCTTTCTAAACAAATAGTGTCTTAGAAAATTGAAATGAATGTATTGTTTTCTGTAAATGAGTAAGGAAGGTGATTGTCACATCATTTTGAAGTAAAACCTCTACATTATAAGCTCCAGGTCACAAAAGTCTTGTGCACAAATGTTATGAATGTGTTTTGTGGTCTTATTTCAGTGAGTTGTTTTTTTGTTGTTTTCAAAAATCACGCATAACATTTTTTTCCTCCAATATACAAACTTGTACATGCATGCTGCTCATATATTATTGTTGCCCAGTTTGTGCTGAATAAAATGATATCAGACTTTAGACATTTATAAGTTTATAAGTAACTGAAAAATACACAAATGTCAGGACATGTCAGAATCTCTTCAGAGCTCCAAAACACCCTCAGACTCCTAAGGGTTAATAGCAACTAGTTTTTATATTTTCCTACTATTTGGCTTCTTTTTTTCCCTGTTTTTTGTGCTTTTCGGAGAACACGCGAGTTTCTTTATCTAAAAACAACAAACACAATTCAGCTCCAAACAACTAAAATCCGACTCAGGTACGATATCATGGATAATATTCAACTTGTTCAGTGTGTGAAATGCAGGATGTTTAGACGTTCTTCCTCTGTCGTTAGTGGTAATTTTACTTGTGATAGGTGTGTGTAAGTGAGCACTCTGACGGAGAAAATATCTGCATTAGAGGAGCGCATTCAGACTTTAAAGAGGGTTAGAGAGTGTGAGAGCAGCATTATTCCCGTAGCGGACAGTCTGTGTGCTGCAGGCGAAGATAACCAGCCCCCGACTCCGGCATTAGAGCCCTCACAGCGGGGCGAGTGGATGACTACTCGGCGGCATACTCGTTCAGCCGAAGCTAAAGCTAAGGCTAGCCCACCGGAGAACACCTCTATATGTTATATTAGATCTTGTCTCAATTCAAGTGTGTCATAGTAATAACATACGCACAGCCCCGCGCTACCGTACTAAACGTACATTCACATCAACTACCACACAGTTTTATCAGTAATTTCCCAGAGTTACTAACTTTGATTAGATCACCATCTGACCCCACAAAACTCGATTAGGCGACTGAATATTTAGAGTCGACATTATGTTACACCTTAGATAATGTAGCTCCAGTTAAAAGAAAAATTATTAGAGATAAGAAACTCGCTCCCTGGTATAATGATCATACACACTCTTTAAAACAGACCGCTCGGAAATGAGAGCGTAAATGGTGTCAAACTAAATTGTTAGTATTTCAAATAGCATGGAAGGAGAGCATCCTGAACTATAGAAAAGCTCTTAGTGTATCTAGATCAATGTATCTCTCCACTCTTATAAAAAATAACAAAAATAATCCTAGATTTTTATTTAATACCGTAGCCAAATTAACCTGAAATAAGACCACTGCAGAAATCTCCACAAGAACATTGTGTAATAGTGAGGACTTCATGAACTTTTTTAATAATAAAATTGTAAATATTAGGCATAAAATTGAGGCTTTGAAACCAAACAATGTAAGTTATGCAGATGTTTAACTAGCCATGTCAGATCGGAACCTAGAATACTTTACTCCCCTTGAAGAGAATGAACTAATTTTACTTATCTCTTCTGCAAATTCATCAACCTGTATATTAGATCCTGTACCGACACATTTTCTTAAACAGAATAACAGAACCCCTCTTGAGAATAATTAATTTTTCACTCAGCAATGGGTATGTTCCAAAATCTTTTAAATTAGCAGTTATTAAACCGATTATTAAGAAACCTGACCTCGACCCCTGTAAGCTGTCTAATTACAGGCCAATATCAAACCTCCCCTTTATCTCTAAGATTCTGGAAAAGATAGTAGTGGAGCAGCTATGCTCATATCTACATAGAAATGGCATACATGACCTGTATCAGTCAGGATTTAGGCCTCAGCACAGAGACAGCACTCGTTAAAGTAGTAAATGACCTCCTATTGGCCTTTGATCAAGGTTGTGTAACCATGCTTGTATTACTCAACCTCAGTGCAGCTTTTGAAACATACACATTGATCATAGTATTCTTCTTCACAGATTAGAAAATGTAGTAGGAATTAAGGGTACAGCCCTCTCCGGGCTTAGATCCTATTTGATCGCTCTGTATCAGTATGTAGACTTAAATGGTGATTATTCCGAATGTTCTCTAGTGGAGTTTGGTGTTCCACATGGTTCAGTTTTAGGCCCACTGCTTTTTTTTCTTTTACATGCTTCCTCTGGGCAACATAATCCGTAAGCATGGTATTAGTTTTCACTGTTATGCTGATGACACAAAGTTATACATGTCAGCAAAACCTAATGAGATAAACCAGCTTACTAATGTTGAGCAATGTGTGCAGGACATAAGAAATTGGATGCTAATTAACTTTCTTCTGCTTAATTCAGATAAGACAGAAGTTCTAGTCATAGGACCGCATACAGCTAGAAGTAAGATTCTAAATCACTCTGTAACTTTAGATGTCCTTTCTGTTCCATCAAGTGCAACAGTAAAAGACCTAGGTGTGATTATAGACTCCAGCCTTTCATTTGAAGCTCATTTAGATAATATTACCAGGATAGCATTTTTCACCTCAGAAATATTGCCAAGATAAGAAATATATTGTCGCTAAATGATGCAGAAAAACATGCTTTTATTACCTCTAGGTTGGACTATTGTAATGCCTTACTGTCTGGTTGTTCAACTAGGTGCATAAACAAGCTTCAGTTAGTCCAGAATGCAGCAGCAAGAGTCCTCACTAGAACCAGAAGATATGAGCACATCGCACCCTTATTTTCAATCCATTGGCTCCCCGTGAAATTTCGCATTGATTTTAAAATACTACTTTTGACATATAAAGCATGAAATGGTCTTGCACTGCAGTATCTGAGTGAACTGCTAGTGTCTTATGATCCGCCACGCCTACTTCGATCAAAGGATGCAGGCTGCTTGTCAGTACCGCGTATTATGAAAACTACAGCTGGGGGCAGAGCTTTTTCTTACAAAGCTCCAAAATTATGGGATAGTCTTCCAAATAATGTTCGGGACTCAGACACAGTCTCAGTGTCTAAGTCTAGGCTAAAAACTTATTTATTTAAACAAGCATTTTTATAAATAGATTTGCCTTAGGTAAAGGAGCAGATCTGGGGAACTCATGGACGTAGAGTATTATGGTGAACTGGTGTGTTTAGATGCTGTCTTCCCCACTCTCATTGATCACTACGGTTTGTTGAGGTGATTGTTTGCTTTACATCTCTGGAAGCCCTCATGTCTGTGTTTTCTTCTGGCTCTCCCTTTTAGTTATGCTGTCATAGTTAGTCCTGCTAGAGTCTCTGCTTGCACTCTACAGTTAATATACATTTACATTATACATTATTTGACTGTGACCAGACCTAACAGTTATCTCTTCTCTTCTGCTCTCTTTCCTGCTCTATCTCTTCCCTCTCTTTCCCTCTCTCTCTTTCCTTCTCTCTGTCGAGCTACACATGCCGTTCCTGAGCTGCCAGTGATCCAGACTCCCTCTGCCCTCCAGACCTATCTGACCCATCCTCGTGCCCCGCTTCTGGTTGGTGATCTCGTCACATGGATGCCCTGTCTCTTTGGGATGCGTCTCATGTCTGGGGATGGTTCTCTCTACCTAGAAGACAGTTCTGGCCTCGACTGGTGTTGGCAGCTGTTCCTCTGAGGACTTGACTGTTCGATAGTTTAGGACTGGAACTTCATACAAGTCTACCTGAGTTTTCAATAACTAACTGGACTCATATTTACATCAATTAACATCAACTGTTATGCTGACCTGCCTGTCAACTAACACACAGTATGAATGCAGATCAATTCCTGCTCTCTGTTTCTCCCAAATGAGAATGGGTTCCCTGTTGAGTCTGGTTCCTCTCAAAGTTTCTTCCTATTACCATCTCAGGGAGTTTGTCCTTGCCACTGTCGGCCTCGGCTTGCTCACCAGGGACTATCTGACCATTTTGATTCATACACATTCAAATTCCATACAACATTAATTCTTTTGATTGTGAAAAGCTGCTTTGGGACAATGCAAATTGTTAAAAGCGCTATACAAATAAAATTGAATTGAATTGAATAACTTAGAAAGAAACGCTATTGCTGTGCAACAACATAGAGGATATGCTATACATGTATTTCATGTTTATTATACTCATCTAATGAAAGGTCTGTTATTTTTTTTTCTTTGAGCAGTGTGTAGCTAGAATGACAATTGTGATTTAATGTGCTGTTTTAATGTTTCTGCTAGTTTTATTGTACTTACTTTGGTCAACTATTGTTTTTAAATGTACTCTGTATATAAAATGAAGTTGACTAAACAAGTATCATAAGCAAAAATGCAGAGAAATACTTTACCTTATGTAACTTAATATATCTTTTCAGCAGATGAGCATATGACATGACAGCCCTTCAGTGAGATGCTACAAAATGGTATGTATGTGTATAAATGTACTAAGATTGAGGTGTTACAGTAAGTGTTACATGGATTCGGTTTGATACTTAAATTGTCATTGTCTGCAAGTAAGAAATACTCATAAAAGGTGCTGTTGCATTTTCCACACTGCAAAATGTATTTACTTGCTAATGTGAAAAGTCAGTCTGCATATGAATGTGACATGCAGCATAGCAATAGTCACCAAGCTTAGGAATATGTGGAATATAATGGACAAATCTAAGTAGCTCCACAAAGTAGCTAAGTAGCTGTGAGTGGCTCCACAAGCTATTACAGATGCAGCATACATAAAATGTATAAAACTTATAGGGTAATTTTTCATTTGTGAAATGTGTGCTTCTTTTCAGTATCACACTCACACAGCATGAGAAAATACTACAATATGCCTGTATATAATGGTAATAATCAATTCCAAAGACAATAATTAATACATATCCAGTAGAATGTCCTTAAACATTATTTGTTTTTGTATTTAGATCCTGTGTATGAAAGCGAGAGTGCCTTTAATGGTAAGTTAAAACCATGTTAGTGTTACTTTTTTCCTTTTTTTTCCCAAAAAGAAATAACATATTCCAAAAGTTTCCGAAAACCTGGCTATACTAGTGTCTGAAGTGAGAGAACTCCGTCTAGTTCCAGGGTTTTATGAGACAGCAGCTATCGGTCTCTACTCCATTACCTCTATCACTCCCTTTAAAAGACTTGACAGAGTTGGAAAAAGCTTACTTTACTTTACAGGATTCTTCAAAGTAAAGATGCCAGACAAGTCATGGTAATTTAAGTTGATCATTCAACACACATCTTAAGGGGTGTAACGATCCATTAACAAGCATCAATACATCAATCAAATGATACAATGGATTGATGCAACACATAAGAAATTGATACCTGTAGTATTAAAAGGCACATTTATTTTTTAGCGCGGTTCACATTTTCATGCAATTTCTGTCTATGCATTACCAAGCATTTTGTTTAAACTCATCTTTCAGGACTTGATACTAAGTGCTGTCTGAAGGCCCAGGGCAAGTGTATAAGACAGCTGAGGGAACTGTATGCACCATAAACGTGACACGAAAAGCTGCATCTCAGACAACGTGAATGCTTGGGTTCTCTTTTGCTTCTATTTGTGCTTGGATACAGAAATACGGACAAAATTATATCAAAATGCACTTCTTGACGAATATCTAAGTAAATAAAGTCAGTTTGGTCTATATATTAACGTAAACAGTTCAGTTGGTAAAGGCATATGTATAAATATAGGCTATTGGATCCATGCCTTCAGTCTTAAAGTAAAAGCAGACTTATAGTAAAAATGCTTCTGTCAAAGAAAAATTGCAAGATTCCATGAAAAATAACTTGTGTAAGTTTGAATCGGATTAATCTATATTTACGTTATACAGTGAAGACTATTCAGTATTATTTTACATTTGATAAGAATTTCTGTACCTGAAAACATTTTTAGGCCTAACCTGCCTGTTTTTTTGCACAACCTATATTTTGCACATTTTACCACAGAAGACTAAAAGACTTTCTTGAATGTTGTCATGGCATAAGATTACGTATATTATGTGTGACTT
Organism: Clarias gariepinus; assembly: GCF_024256425.1. Lineage (NCBI taxonomy): Eukaryota > Metazoa > Chordata > Actinopteri > Siluriformes > Clariidae > Clarias > Clarias gariepinus. The sequence continues at coordinate 6,270,590 of NC_071119.1, forward strand.
GTTTTTTTTTTACCCAAATTATTTGTTTTTCTTTATTATTAAAAAGAAAGTGAATTTGGGAGGGGGTCAGGATGGGGGAAATTTCAGATAAATGTTTGTTATAGTATATATTTTGGTTTCATTCATGAGTTAAAAATTATAAAAATATAGCTGGTTGAGTATAATGGGTACAAAATAGCATAATATTAATAAATTGGCATGGCATGGCCACACATGCCATTTTTTGCAAGCTTTTAATGTTGTGCACAAATATGTCCCTTACACCCTTGTAGGTTGGCCATTTTGCCATTGGGGGAGCCAAACAGCTTTGTAAACATTTTCAAAACAAAAAAAAATGTTTGAATTTTCTAAAAAATATAGAGTTTGGAGAGGAGAAGGTAAAAAGCAATACAAAGCAAATAATGTACAGTTTGTTGTCATTCCTTTGTTCTCAAACTAAATGCAAAGTAATAATAGGCCTTATTTAATAATAACATTAACAGTGCAGCATGCATCCAACTCTGAGTAAAAAGCTTATAATAAAATCACCAAAATAAGTCTTCATGTTAAGAATAAATATGCAAACGGTAATCCGGTATGCATTGGAAATTCGTGGGTACGGTTTGTTAATTCGTGTCCACGCTTTTGTTAAACTGAGGGAACAGTTTAAGTATTTGTGAGTATGGCTTATAAACAAAGGGGGGACAAAATGCAAAACCGTCGCCACGGATTTATTTATATATTTTTATTTTTTGTCCTACAGGTTTTTTTTTTTTTGCACATAATTTATAACAGACTTCATTGTTACATTAAGCACATTTGTTTTCATAGCATTAAATATGGATATGTACATTATAGGACAACATTTGCAGGTTGTTAAATAACACATGTATTTATAAAAAAAATCAAATGTGTGCATTGTATCTATGGAAGACCCAACTTCTGTCATTCATAAACAACTACCACTCCAAATTTTTAGAGCATTGTACAGTTCTAACTTTTTTTTTTTTTCATTCTTTAGATGCCCTAAAACAGCAACAGCTAAAAGCTGAAAAAAAGGAGGCCTCAGTGTTGGTCTTTGCTTTAACAGTTCAGAAATGGCTTCGTTATGCCCCAGAATGGCTGGGGGAAATTCCTTGTGGTGGAAAACCATAAGTTCAGACTTATGTCTTATTATATGTTTTGCTGAGTTTTGCATTGAATACATTTCAACTGTACTAATAATGTTTCAGTCATCTGTTGTGTTTCAGGAGGCCAAGTGACGGTTGAAAGATGGTTGTTTTATTAATAACGACAGAAAGTAAAACAAACAAAATCACTCGACATCGAACACAACAATAAGCTTTACTCTAATTTCACTTATTACTCGAAACACAACCCTAACATTACAATAACAACAACAAATGCTAGACACTCACTCCACTTAAATCAGGCTCCTTATACACATCAACTTAATTAGGTCACCTCGGTTCATGTGAGTGCTCCCCTCACCTGATCGAGGTGCAGTCTGGGACATCAAGTTTCCTGTCAAAAACTACAACACAAAACTTAACAAAAAACTTTGGGCGCTTTGGCACCCTCTAGGGGTTAAACCTTACAATAGTTAGTTATTTTGTCATCCAGTTTATAATAATTTGTATGTAAGTTGTAGTGTGTTTCATTAAATAGTTGTTTTATTCTAAGTGTGATGTTACTTCCTGTTAAAATGGGTATGGAGCATAAATAAATAAATATGTTTACATGTAAACTGAAGAATGTTGAGTTACTAACTGTTTTTTTTTTTTTTTAAAAAAAAAGGTTTTCAGCCCTACATGGTTTCTAATTTAAAAAAAATATATCAAAACAGACATGATTTACTGTCATAGAATCTTGCTGTACATAAAGCAAGACTAAACTTAAATTGCTTCAATGTTGATTTAATGTAAAATAAGTGATTTAAGTGGAACAAAAAATTTATTTTATGCCCATCTTGATCTATTTTTCATAATTAAAATAACATTATTTCAAGGTGCAAACCTGATGAAAAATCAATGCCAAATTTCAACATTGATTTAATGATAAGTTGGTTAATGCTTTAATGTTAATTTAAAGGGGTCATCCAGGAACATTTTTCATTAAATGTTAATATGATCTTTGGGGTCCTAATGAAAAGTTTGTAATATATTTAATTAAAAATTCTAAATGGTTGTGTACAAAAAACACTACTTTTAACTGGTAAAAACTAGCTCTGTTCTCAGCAATCTGTTTCAGTACATGCTCCTTTAAATGCTCATAATCTCTGCTGAGCCCGCCCCCCCAGTTCTGTGGGGTATGTCTTCACAACACACGTGGGGTATAGCTACGGGAGTGTAGTCCAGTGCGGGCAATGCTTTGGACTGCATTACCCATAAAGCATTGCCCACAACGCGGTACTTTGTGGGTAATGCAGTCCAAACTGGAAAACGCTGGAATATAGAGCCTAAGCCTGTTTTCTTAAGTAGTTTTTGGCTTGATTTAAGTACGGAACCTACGCGGAAGTTTGTAATATCGCCTGACAACGCAGAAATTAAAAGAATGGACATGCATCGACTCAATTTGCCTTTCTCATCACTGCACGGGCATGAATTAATGGGCTGTTGCGCTGCCGCGAGCAACAACAACATAAAGCGGAGAAGCTTACTGAGAGAGATACGAACGCGATGTGTTTACTGATGTGTTTACATGACTTCTTAATCTTTGACAGACATCGTTATAAACCATCTAACGTTACAAACCAGCTCAACACCAGCTCCCTACACAAGAAAGCCCAACAGCGTCTCTTCTTTCTGAGAAGACTGAGAAAGGCCCAGCTTCCACCACCGATGCTGACCACCTTCTATAGAGGAACTATCGAGAGCATCCTGAGCAGCTGCATCACTGTCTGGTTTGGGAATTGTGCCATATCGTACCGCAAAACCCTACAGCAGATAGTGAGGACAGCGGAGAAGATCATAGGGGTCTCTCTCCCCACTATTGAAGACATCTACACCACATGCTGCATCCGCAAAGCCACCAGCATTGTGGCTGATCGGACACACCCCTCTCACACACACTTCACACTCCTGCCATCTGGAAAAAGGTACCGAAGCATTCGGGCACACACATCCAGACCGTGCAACAGCTTTTTTCCACAAGCCATCCGTCTCCTCAACATAAAGAGACTGGACTGATAAACACACACACACACACACACACACACACACACACACTAACACAAACATTATCACACAGCTTAACTCAACTACCTCAAAATATTGGGACTGGACTGACTAATCAACACAAGTGCGGACACACTGACCTACACCACCAAATTATCGTACACACCAACCTGTACATGCTTCACTGTTTATCTTTTGCACAATGATCATTACTGGACTACTTTTTGCACTAACTCCTCAATTCTTGCTGCTGTTTTTAAAAGAATGTTTACGTTTACCCATGTCGTGGAAATTAATTGAAGACTCTGGCTTTGGTTTTCAGAAGATAACAACCTTTATTTATCATGCAATAACGATCGGGGGAGACTGCAGTGTCACACTGATCTCTGAACGCTCTTTGTTTAAATACACTCTGATACAATGGAATATTCAGTATACAGTGATGTCCCACAACAGCTGGGTTTCTTTAAATTCCCCCGTTCTATGTATACCTTACCTTCCTGGGCAAGCACATTCCAGGAGGCCTTATATGGTTAGCTTTTGCACGTACAATTCCCCATTCTATGTATAGCTTGGATTCCTAGGCAAGCACTTCTCAAATTGACTACAGAGAATGACTATTATGTTCCAATGGGTACCTAAAAGTAAGTGAAATCACATAAAACCAAATAGAAATTACTACCATACCCACTACCTCAACACCATATTTTATGTTCTGTTATGTCGTGGTTGTCGCACTGTCACTTTGTTGTTGCTCTTGTTTGCACATTTGCACGTGCACTTTATGTTGTCTGTAAAAATAGTTATACTTAGCTAGTTAGTTTTTGTTAATTTATGTTGTAATTTATGTTAGGTCTCTCTGTCCTGTCTCTGCTAGCCAGCTAACTAGGCCTCTTGGTTAGCTAGTTTAGTGTCTCTGTTAATTTATGTTGTAATTTTATGTTGTATGTAGCACCTTCGTCCTGGAGGAACATTGTTTCGTTTCACTGTGTACTAACTGTATATGGTTGTAATGACAATAAAGCGAACTTGAACTTGAACTTGAAGTAGGAGATGCTTCTGGTGTGGCGTCACACTTCAAGGCATTTGAGAATGGCCTGATTTCAGAAGGGGCGTGTTATTGTAATAAATGAAAAGAAATTCACTGGGCGGCTCTTTATCATCGTAGAGTGGTTGTGTACGCACTGTCCTAACACACAGTTCAGTCCAAACAGCTTAAAAAAGTGCATGTAGGCCTGTATGACCCCTTTAATGATTCACTGTCGTTCTGCTATCTGGGTTGTTTTAATCTGCGCCTGAGAACTGCCGCCTGAAACATGACTGCCACCTACTGGTCTCATGTTTCCTGTGAAATCACATCTCTTGAAATCTCGCGCACTGCCACGAGTCACCATGAGATTCCTGTCCCTCAGACATGCATTTTTTATTGCCCCATCTGTAAATGATTGATATCAGCTTTATAATTTGCTAATCATAGTTAGTTTTGTATGCTGAGAAAAAGGCTATTATTTGCTGTCTGCCAGTAAAGTAAGTGACCAAACTGCAGCATCTTTCCATGTTCGAGGGGGGGGGGGGGGAAACCACAGAACACCATACTGTATTACAAGGTGTGCATTATTGTAAAAACATTTCTTAAAAGACTTTGGGAACTTTTTCAGAGACCAGGAAACGTTGGGATATCATTCAAGCAGAAGTTACTCTTTATTGAAAACTCGCCGAGCGTCGCTGTAGTCATCCAAGTCTGACGGAAAAACTCAGCTCTGGAGAGTTTATACTTTACAAGAGGGAGGGATACAAAGAGGAGGAGACAACCTAAACAAAGCATAGTCTAGTACAGGAGTCAGCCTGGTACAGGAAGTTCCCCAGGCCTGATCTCATCAGCATAACAGTGGCTTTCAAATGCATAGGTGCTAATCTAATCAGCCTGACAGTATCACCCAAACCTTTACATTCTCATAGAGACAAAGACACAGCCTGGCCTTGAGATTAGCATTAACATTAACTTTGGGACCCTACCCAGTGGTCAAGAAGTACGTAAAGACAAAAGGTCTCTGACACCTGGGCTACCAGACTTGATCTTCTTAGAATGTTACCATCTTTACCTTAAAATGTAAAACCCAAGGTACATAACTTGTTCAGTATATATACTCTTATGTTGGAAGCTAGATTTAACATTTTATAAATTTGTAATCCTACAACTGTCAGATCTGCTGTTATAGAAAAGGATAAAGTGTCCCAACATATCCATTCAGTATAATAAAATGTTAAAAAATTTAGCAGTGTTGAAACCAATTGTATTGATTTATCATCATTGTCAGGCTTGGAGAAATGCATGATTTATTTGCAGATGGCATAACTTATCTGCAGATGCAAAGACTTAGAAAAAACAGGAATACATGACAAAAAGAAAACAAGAAAAACGTTTATACTAAAACAGTAGCAACAACAACAGCAGTAACTACTACAGATCAGATGTAAGACAATGACAACTCCAAACACAGGCCCACACAGTAATGAGAAAGAGAGAGAAGGAGAGAGAGAGACGTACCAGCACATCAATCGGTCTGCAAACATGCATGTGTGTCTATGTGCATGTGTGTGTCTGTGTGTGTGTGTGCACACAAGGTTTTAATTCAAATAATGACCTAGAACAAAACAAAATTAGACTAACTACGGTAAGCCTGCTTCCAACCCGTCATTTCCCAAACATCACAAGGAATGTCATAAATGTCTTTACTGTTTTTTGTGTAACTTCAGATATTTTCCCCTTCAGGATCTGACATGTATTGGGTAAAGTACATATAAGTAAATTCTACTTAATACATTTCTGAAAGGTATTGGTTTAAATTATACTATAAATTAAAGAGTACTCAAACTATACTGAAACAGAAAGAGAAAAACAAGTGACACCATAATGGTTACAGTTATTAACAGTAATGAGGATTTTCCCTACACAAAACACTGACAGACACACATATACATTCAATTTACTGCTTTTCATTTACATACAGCATTTCAGTTAAAGATTGTCTTTTCACAGATCCAAATAAACTCATTATTACAGGGATAATTAGCCCAGTTTCTCATAGGATCAGGCGTATCACCAATTATAACACAGTTCTTATCTATTGCAGCACTGTCGGGTTCTGTATATCCCCAAAAGCTGAAGGAGAGAATCAGAGGATCTGCTGTGTTTCTCAGACTAATGAAGAGTCAGTAACTGTATCATAAGCAAATTATTAGTTCAGTGATTTCTTACCCAGTGATCAGTGGTGTATCGTCCACCCACTTCCACTTGTTCTCTGTGTCTCTGTCACTCAAACCAATCCAAGCTCTTCTGCTGCTCACCAGTGTATTGATAAACTGCTGTTCAGGGTTGTAGTAAAATACAATAATAAGTCTCTCTCTCTCTCTCTCTCTCTCTCTCTCTCTCTCTCTCTCGCAAACAAATTTGTGTGTCGTTTGGGCCACTTTTAGGAAAGGTGATAATTTTAATGTTTGTTTGTTTGTTAAACTGCTTTTTAAAAAGTGAATACGATAATTCTCAGAATATTGGTCCAATATCCAGCCAGAATTCTGACACAAGCTTATTGATGGCTAACAAAAGCATCTACGAAGGGTAAAACTTGCCAAGGGACATTAAGCTAAATATTAGGTGCCCTGTGTAAACAATGGTGTTTTTTTTTTTTTTTTTTCAAATAAAATAAGTTTATGTATAAAATATTAAAAATATACACACTGAATATTTCAGGCACCCTTCTCTTTTTACCCTGGCCTTTCAGACAGCCTGAATCCCCCACTGCCTAGATACATACAGTAGAACACACACCCACACACACACACACACACACACACATATACCTGTTCCTCTGTGCTGTTTATGATCACCAGGTCTGCTCCTCTCTCTTTGCAGTCCTCTCTGCTCTCAGTCCAGCTCTTGTATTCATTAGACATGAAATAAAGACTGGAGCTGAAACACCTCCCTTTATCTATAGATATAAATGAAGAGAATTTACAAAGATCAATACAAACAGGTTCTAGACTATTGCTTGTGTTTAGTCATGACATCAATTTCATTACTTAGGTTATAGGCTATAAAATATGTAAAAACAAACCAACAACCAAACAAAATATTTAGTCACTTATCGTAGACTCCTGTTTAAAATATTGTACAAATAAGAGGGTGCTTTCACCCCAACTGTTCTGTTTCAGGGTTCAAAAAAGGGACATAATTTGGTTAGTGGTTCATTTATTTTGAGTGCCTGGTGTGTTTTCACACTGCACATAATTGAACAAACACAAACAAACAAGCAAACAAACAAACTGCCAATGAGAACCCCTAGATGGCACTTTGTGCCCATGAACTCAGTTTTAGTGTATGGACTTTCTCAGGGACTTTATTTCTCAAAGTGCACCACATCACATGGTCTAATTGCCATCACCTTTAGCTTGTCCATATATTGGCTTTGGTTAGTGGTGGAGATGTATTGCATCAGTTCACCGATCTGCTTTTGTTGTTAATACTGTTTTAGTTGTCGCTATTCTGGGGATTTCTTTAAGTTAATGTGTTAATTTAACATCTGCAATTATGCCGTGCCTACATAAAACATAAAAAAAATCTTGTCAAGATAGTTTACTGGTAAAAGAAAAGATAATTCAAAAGGCAAAACATTAAAGCAAATTATACAAAAAAATCGACAAAAAATCATTTTCTCTATCTATGAGTTAAGGATCAGGATTGTAAACTGTCACCAATATTAATTATGGTTTCATTGGTGAAATTATATGGAGGGACATGTGAGAGAATGTGAGGTAAATCTTGATGCTTCAGTTTTGAGGCAGCTCATAAATGTTCTCTGAAGACATTTCCCTGTTGGGCCAAAAATGTAATGCTAAATCTATCTACTTACACAAATCATCAAGTGTCCTCAGGCATCCATCTCTCTCCCTCTGTAACTGGTCTCTCTCTATAATCAAGTTGTTGTAAATGGTCTGTAGCTGGCTGTTTTTTGCATACAGGATGTTGTATTTGATCCACAGCACTGTGACGGCAGTCAGCAGGAGAACACACAGCAGCACCACACACACTGCAGTCAGTCTGTAACACTTGCTACATGCAGTGTCTCCTCCTAAAGTTAAATGCACACAAAGGTATACATTTTTGTCTTTTGCATGTAGGATTTACAGTTTTAGTCCCAACAGTGTCATTGATAGCAAAGCCCTTCAGCAGTGAGCTGGAGAACATCTCAGTAACTCCATCCAGCCATCACTGTGAAACTCTGCATCAAATCACCTGATTTCTTTCTTCAACATCATGATTGCATAAGCCAAACTAATTTAAAGTTTTCAGTTATTTTAAGCAAAAGTTAACATACATGAACATGAAAGTCTTGGCAATACTGTGCTTGCAATAACTTTTTTTTTTTAAACTTTTTTTCCTGTCTATTCCACAACTTGCTTCAATGTGTGTTTGGGGCTATTGTCCCACTGGAAGACTCAGTTTTGTCCAAGTTGAACTATTTAATTAATGGTTTTAGGTTCTGCTGAATAATTCCGGAATCATTCTCCTTCTTTATTATTCCATCCTCTTTGTGCAATGCCACAATTCCACTGGCAGCTAAACAGCCCGATGGCGGGTTGCTTCCACCACCACCATGCTTAACAATTGGTACAGTGTTCGTGGTCTTCAATGCTTCACCTTTACTCCTCTAAACATATCCCTGGTCAAAGCTTTAACTGGAATTTGGAGCAGGGGCTTCTTTCTTGGGTAGCATTTTTTTCAGTTCGTGGTGATGTAAAACTGGCTTGATTGTAGGCTTTACTTTATATTCCACAAGGACTAGCTCAAAGTTTACAGCCCCTAAAAGAGATTTTTTTTATAATACTAATACTACTACTAATACTAATAATAATAATAATTATTATTATTATTACATTTAATTTCTATATCACTTTTTAAAAAGGTAATTGTCACAAAGCAACTTTATATAATTAAAAGAAAATTATGGAAATGTGTATGCTTAAAAATTATCAGATTGGCCCTTATAAGCAACCCAAAGGCAAATTATGAAGAAACCCTGAGAGTGACCAGAACCAACAGTTAACCCATTCCTATCCTGTTTGATACATAATAGCATGGATTGATCTGCAGTTGGACGTTTAATGGACTTATTCATAATAAAGGCTTAGGAAGAATGTAGGAAATTCCAGTCCTGAACTATTAAACGACTTCAGTTACAAGTGCTCAGAGAACAGGTATGTGCATCAGCCTAGGCCTGGACCATCTTAATGTTAAAGTGGAACCACTCCTGGGCACCACACGCATCCCAAGCAGACCACATGGGGCCTTCATGTGACGAGATCTCCAACCAAAAGCAGGACACCAGGATGAGTCGGACAGGTCCAAAGGGGAGGATCTGGATCACTAGCAGCTCAGGAGTGGTATGTGTATCTCGATAGGGGGAACAGTGAGAGTGGGAAAGACATCATCTAAACATACCAGATCACCAAAATACTCTATGTCCATGATTCTCCCAGATCTGTTATTTGATTTAAGGCAAATCTATTTACAAAAATGAGACTGTGTTGGAGTCCCAAGCATTAATTGAAAGGCTATAACCAGAACTTGGGGGCTTTGTAAAAAGAGATCTGCCCCCTGCTGTAGTTTTTGTAACTAACTGACTAACTAAAGCTTGTTTATTCACTTAGTTGAAGAACCAGACAGTAAGGTGTTATAATACTCCAACCTAGAGGTTCAGTTTTTTCTGCATCATTTAGTGACAATATATTCATTATCTTGGTAATATTTCTGTATATATATATATATATATATATATGTATGTGTATATATCTTACACCTACGGTATGAGACGCGCGCAGACACACAATCTCTCCGTGCAGAGTTCACTTTGTAATACACTTGAGCCGAATCCCAATTCTACCCCTTACCCCTACACTTAGCCCTACCCCTCCATTTGGCGCGTTCACGTGAAGGGGTAGGGGTGTCTCATTTCTCTTTTGGTTGGAGGGGTAGGGGTAAGGGGAAGGGCCAGATAGCCCTCCAAACGAAGATTTTTCGGGACCTCACCTCAAACGAAGGGCTAACGAAATTTTCAAGATGGCCGCTCACTCGAGCAAGCAGGCCCATAGATTTATGGAATTTTTGCCATTAATAAGGATTTTTATGACAAGTTTTCATTATATGTATATTAATTTTAGTCTTGTGTTTGTGTTTATGGTGATGTTTTGTAAAAAAACGTTTGCAAAAAAACCGCTAAAGTTTGCTAGCGGAGAGCACCAATTGCGCAATATTACAAAAATATATTTTTATGTCATATACACTTTACTGCATGCTACAAACAAATATGAAAGTTCAGTAGCACAGCAGTTTGCCGAGCTTTTAATAACGCATTGTTTGTTTTGCTTACGGCCATATGTGTACATGTAAATGAACGGATACGTATGATGACGTATAACAGTGTTGTAGTGGTGTCCCATTTCTTAGGGGAAATATTTTAACCCTTCCCCTTTCCACTTCGTTTCAAGGGACAAGGGGAAGGGGCGAGGGGTAGGGGAAGGGGTAGAAAATAGAATTGGGATTGGGCTTTGGTCATGAATAAAAATAAATATTAAGGCCTAAAAAAGATGCTTTAAAATTTATCTAAAATTTATTCATCAGCGTGTATAAACCCGCGGCTTGAACTTTCTCTTAACAAAAGGCAGTGTTTTGAACAAAAGGATGATAAACACAAGCGATTTATCGATAAAAATGCCCCCCAGAAATACAACAAACACTAATATATAAGCTAAACACTGGCTTTTCCAACACGCCAGCGCATAAAGTAAATAAAAAGCAAATTATTAAATCCAACAATTAAGTCTGATTTTTATTGCTATTGTTGATCTTTTTTTCTGTAAGGCAGAGACGTCCGGTCTGTCTTCTTAATTTATCTAAAAAAAACCTACAGTATTTGCCAACAGCGCACACAGTTTGATAAGTTCACACCTATCGTGAATAAAAGGTGAGAAAAGATTCCACAGAATCTTCTGACACGGTGCTTGCTCCGAAGAGTCCTCTGGATTATCCAGATCATCCCTGGCAAACTTCAGATGGGCCTGGACATGGGCTGACAATAATATAGAGAATAAGAATCATATTTATAATAGGATAATTAATTAAATCATAAAATCATATCAAATAAGAACTTTATCTAAAAGCCAGACCGACCAAATTTCTCATTCACTGCTGAAGTAGTTAAATATGCTTATACTGTAGATATGTAGGTTACATTTTAAAAGTACAATCGCAAGTAAATTCCAAACTGCATGTAATGTTGTAAAATATGAATAAAACAGTATTAGACACAAATATATGATATTGTGGTACATACAATGAAAAAGCTATTTACACATGAGTGCTCAAATGTAAATTTAAATGCAAATGCAATTATTAATTCAATGTGTATATTTAACCTAATTCAGCCGTTTAAGGTATATAAAAATAACATGCCTTTCAACCTATTATTATTTTCTGTTTAAATTTAAAGATGCCTGCACGTGTGCAAGTGTCATATCTTGCATACTGAAGGAGACGAACGCAGGTGCAAGTTTAGATGAAAAACAGAGGTTTATTATCTTCTTCATATTAAGGAACAATAAACATAACAGCACAAACTAAAACAGAACTAAACCAAATGAAAACGGAACGGCTCAGCAACCGTGTCCCAGGCTGGGTCTGCAGGGGGCTGTGTAAAGCGCACTTGAGAATGCGAGTACTCCCTTCTTTCACGGGAGATAAACCACTAGGTGGACTGACTTTCCACAAACATGCGTATAACCTTAATGCAAGTCCTTTATGATCCACCGCCACCTCCTGCAGATGCCACTCAGTCCTGGGAGAGAGAGAAAACATACAAAGGGGTGAGAAACAAACTTAACGTGCATATCAGTGACCAGACGAGGTGGTATGGGTTCGGCTGGGTTAAATAGAGTGACACAGGAGGTAGACACAGGTGATATTTGTTTAGTGTTTGATTAAATCAAATGGGGGAACAATACCGACACAGACACACTAGGGGGAGACAAAAGCCACGGCTCAGTAATCCGGTGAGCCTGATCTTACTCCCCAGGACTGAGGTGGCCCAGATGTGACAGCAAGTACATTATACTTGATTACAGTAACCAAGCACGCTGTCGCATTGTATATACTGTACAACACGTGTTTATCAGCCTTTTGATAAAAACGGTGTCTTTTATAAAGTGACAGTACGAGCCGCAGGTTTCTGCACGACGATGAACAGTTTTATTTCAGTCATAAATTCACAATCACATCACATTCCAGCTATTAAGCTATTATTTCCAGCCGTGATTAAATAATGGATGAGATAATTATTCAGTGCTGGACACAAACAGAAAAAAGATGATTATTATTATGAAAAAGCCAAAAGCACTTCGTGTTTATAAAATAATATTTACCTAATATGATATAATACCAAGATAGTGGTACATGCTGGAGTTAACAATATACGCCTTCGTCAGTCAGAGGTTAGTAAGAATAACTTTACAGAGGTGTTTAAATTAGCGAAGGCGATGTCCGATGACATAATATGCTCTGGTCCCATCCCAATGAGACGTGGCGACATAGCTTACAGCAGGTTATGGTCGCTGAACCGCTGATGTCCAGGTGGTGCCCAGAAAATGATGTGGGCTTCATAGACAATTGTAAGACCTTTGAGGGCAAAACTGGCCTGACGAACCCTCGTTTCAAGATTCCACTGGAGGGGTGCCACGATACGTGAAGTTGGCAGGACAGGCACGGGGTCCCCCCGGGGGATGTATTCCTCCTGTTGTCGTGATAGGGCGTCAGCCTTGGTGTTCTTGGACCCCGGGCGGTATGACAGATGAAAGTTGAACTGTTCGAAGAATAATGCCCACCGTGCCTGTCGTGGATTCAGCTGTTTGAGGTTCCGGATGGTGATGAGGTTCTGGTGATCCGTCCAGACGACGAATGGCTCACCGGCGCCCTGGAGCCACTGACGCCATTCCTCCACGGCCCACTTTATGCCCACAGGCTCGCGGTCCCCTACCCCGTATCGCTACTGAGTGGGATTACATTTTTTGGAGAAGGAGCCACATGGGTGTAGCTTCTGGTCTGGACCTCGTTGGGAGAGAACAGCGCTGGCGCCCACGTCCGACGCGTCCACCTCCACAACGAATGGTTGGTTGGCATCTGGATGAAAAAGAATAGGGGCGGTGGTGAATCGGTGGCAGAGTTCTCTGAAGGACGCGATGGCAGCAGGAGTGAGTTGGAAGGGGTGAGATACGGGCCTGGTCTGATTGGTCAGTGGTGCTGCAACTGTACTGTAGCCCCGGATAAAGCGACGGTAGAAGTTCGCAAACCCGAGAAACCGTTGAAGCTGTTTGAGCGTCCTGGGTAGGGGCCAATGACGCACAGCCTCTAGTTTCTGCAGGTCTATGGCCAAACCCTGGGGCGAGATGACAAAACCCAGTCAACTTACAACTTACAGTACAGCTGGTGGGCAAATCTCTTTAGGACAGCCCTTACATGTTGGGTGTGTTCTGTCATGGTGCGGGAGTAGATGAGAATATCGTCCAGGTAAACGAACACCCATCGGCCTAACATGTCTCTCAGGACATCGTTGATGAATTGTTGGAAGGCCGAGGGTGCGTTACATAATCCAAATGGGATGATCAAACTTTCATAATGTCCTGTGGGGGTGATGAAGGCCGTCTTCCACTCATCGCCTTCTCTGATGCGCACCAAGTTGTAGGCGCTCTGGAGGTCCAACTTAGTGAACACGGTGGCACCAGAGAGGGCATCCAGGGCTGAGTTGGTGAGCGGCAAAGGGTGTTGGTTCTTGATGGTTATCTTATTTAGCCCCCGATAGTCGACACACAGGCGAAGTTCCCCCCCTTTCTTTTTCACAAAGGAAAAGCCCGCGGCCGCCGGGGACGAGGAGGGCTGGATGGTTCCGTGTCGAAGAGCGTTTGTGATGTACTCCTCCATCGCCTGCGTCTCGGTCTTGGACAGGGAGTAGAGGTGGCCACGGGGGGGAACGGAACTCGGCTGGACCTCTATCGCCAGATCGTAAGGGCGATGAGGTGGAAGGTGGGTGGCTCTTCTCTTGCAAAAGACTCCAGCCAGGTCACGATAGGCAGGAGGGATGGCGTTGATGTCGACATCGGGGACCTCGGACTCCGTGGAACACGTCCCAGCCTGGGTCCGTAGGCAAAGTTCAGCGCAGGTCGGTCCCCACTGGATGATACGGTTCTGGTTCCAGGAGATAAGGGGGTCATGCTGCAGCAGCCACGGGTATCCGACGATGATGGGAGGACATGAGATGGAGGTGAGGTGAAGTTGGAGCTGTTCCTGGTGTTGGTCGATTATAAATGTGATTGGTTGGGTCTGGTGAGTGATAGGGCTAAATGAGAGGGGCCGACCGTCGACTAAAGTGATTTAAACCGGCTGGGATAACGCCTTGATCTTCATCCCCAATTCTTTGGCATAGGTTGAGTCAATCAAGTTACCAGCGGCACCGGAATCGATGAACGCAGTACTTCAAACTCGTTTGTGGCCAAATTGGAGAATTACCTGGACTGTGAGACGTGAGATGGTGGCGCTGGTCGTGGTGGAGAGGTGGAGAGGGCCCGGTGAGTCTCTCCTCGCACTCACCGGGGCTGTGCGTTTCCCGGGCGAATTGGACAGATCCGCCATGGTCAGGGAGGCGCATCCTAGTTGCATGGGTTCCCCGGCTCTAGTGTCAACCACGGCAGGAGGTGGAGATCCGACAGATCCAGTAGTTGGGGTGGTGAGAGCAGTAGGTGGTCGTGGTGCGGTGTAGGAGAAGGTGGGTGCAGGCGGCAGGGTCCTAGGGGCTGGCTTCGGGTGAGAGAGGATGCGCTGATCGATACGGAGGGCGAGCTGGATCATCCCCTCCAGGGTGGCAGGAAGATCTCGCCCAGCGAGCTCGTCTTTTATGCGTGGAGCCATAAATGCGCGGATAATTAGTTATCTCTGAAGCCAAACTATAACTTACCGAGTACTGAAGCCCCACCACACCTCCCCCAACTCCTTAACTGATAAACACTTCAGAGTTTTTATCCAGCTTGTTAACTAAGCGATCGCGCTACCGCGCAAACTTACGGCCGTTTAGCTCGCTAGCTCCTGTACATCTATCCTCATCTTGTGTCCTTCATGAACTGCATCAAATTTTATTCACAGAAATAACCTGCAGATTACCTCTCACCCAAAGAATAAATAAATGCTGAATTCATCCAGACAACACGCGGTCAGACTCTAAAGACATTTTCACAAACACTCTTTCGCGGGTAGTGCAGCTTTTGTAATAGGGACATTAATAGTATTTTCGAAGCTTTAGTGTCTTTTTTAGGTAAAGAGGACTGACATTGTGAGTTTGTGACACTGACAGTAAGCTGTAATGTTAACTCCAAACTTGGTAAACAGACCATTAAGTTATCTAAAGTCATGTGAATGGTGCTGCCAGTGATTTTCAAAACGGCCAATAAAAAAACTAAACTGGGAAATAAACTGTAAACTAATCCCAAACAAATTTTATAAATTAAAACGCGACTTACTGCGAATAGTCCATTAAGCCGCCATCTTCATCTCTGTAGTGCAGTTTGGTAGGGTCAGTTCAGCGGGGGTGGGTTGTTAAAATTACGTGATTGCAACTCAGCGCAGCTAAATTGCTGGCTTGTGTTAACGTGTTCTTGAGAACCAGGTAAATGCATAAATAGGGCTTGAATGGGCGTGTTTACTGTGAAATCTTGACTCGCCTTTCTGGAAAGAAAAGGAGGGGGGATTACGGCGTGCATAGGGCAGCCGTACGCCATTCGCACGCCATTCACACGGTCGCGGTTATTTGACGGGGGTCCATCTGTACATAGCCTTTATAAGACTCTAGTTTTTGGTGAAAAACTGAAACTCTGGGTATACTCGCCTCACAGACGTGAAAAAAATAAATACTTATAGAAAGCAAAACATTTTTACTTTTATATAAATTGATAAAAAAAATGTAGACGATGTAATTAGTATAAAAAGTGCATCCACAGCGGCTTAGACGGCAAGATGACTTCATCACTACAGGCAAAACCAAAGAAATCACTAATTTCAATAAATTTTTAAAATGGTCAAAGTGAGTCTGCTTGCTGGTTTTCCCAATACATTCATAATCATTCGCCTACTTCTGCCGGTGCACTCTGAAAAACTTGTGCGTATGGTTGAGCGCTGATTAGACTACATAGGAAATTAAAGAGGAGGATCACGACAAATATTATAGGTAAAAAACAATAGCCTACGTTTAGAAAACATTAAGAATTTTTTTTTTCCAACATGAGGCTGCGTTGGCCTGGTGTTTTTTGCACAGAGCGCCAAGGGATTTCCTGAGGCTCAAATCTCTCAAAATCGTTGGGGCACTATTTCAAATTAGATGCTATCTTTAATAACCGATGGAGGTTTTAAGATGTATACACACTTATTCTTGCCTAAACAACTCTTAAAACCACACCTGTGACACAATAACCGTAATATTTCAAACATTTTCCAGGCTGTCATTTGTAAATGACCCACTACATCTCATATGACCCAACATGAGCAACCCAACAATGTGTTTAAAGAAATAACCCAGAACTTAATTAACAATAACCAGATACAGAGAGATAGGCTATATAACAGTCTATTCTTTGTACAAATAAAATTGTCAGCTAGTGAACTTGATCTAAACAACATATACATACAATGTTTTTTTTACTCATTATTCTACAGTAAATATCAATAGCTCTGGTTCAAATTTTTCATGCTTGTTGTATACTCATGTGGAAATTACCATCACTTTTATATTTCTTCGATACAACATTTTTTTTTAATGACGAAATCATATTTTAAAACTGCGTAAAAAATGTCACTTTGCTCCACCTAGCAGTCATTTTATGAATGATTTTGAAATGCAACTGATTTAATTTGGGTGCTGCCGTTTTGCCGTGGTGGTGAGCGCGGCGGTAACAGCCATTCCGATTGAGTACCTACTGTATATGTGCACATGGATATTGAATTTACAAGCAACACACGTGCACTGAGACCTAGCATTGAAGATGATTACCCACAATACTGCTTGTATTTCGAAACATTTCTCATTTAAAGGGGTCATACAGGCCTACATGCACTTTTTTAAGCTGTTTGAACTGAACTGTGTGTTAGGAGGGTGCATACACAACCACTCTACGATGATAAAGAGCCGCCCAGTGGTTTTCTTTTCATTTATTACAATAACATGCCTCTTCTGAAATCAGGCCAATCGCAAATGCCTGTAACTGTGACGCCACACCACAAGAGGCCGCTCCTTCACTAGTTGATTGACACTGGTGTTTTAGCAAAGACCCGCCCCGAGTGAGAAGAAGCTGTCGGCCATTGTTTTTCGCTGCTGGAGCAAAATGTCGCCTAAGCGAGTGTGTTGTACAGTTGTTGGGTGTAATAGCGAACACAGCGGTCATCATTCACTACCGACATCTGAGCCACTGAGGAAGCAGTGGCTGAATTTAGTTTTTAAAGCTAACGTCCCCGCCGATCTACCTCAATGCGTTCATGTTTGCACTAATCATTTTTCACCAGACTGCTTTATAAACGCGGGTCAATATAAAGCAGGTTTTGCTACGAAGCAGCTCCTAAAAAATGGATCTGTACCAATGCTTCGTGTTCCTGCTTCATCTTCACCAGGCTCGGTCAGTGTGATTTATTCTTCTATGAATCTTTGCAGATCGCCTTTTTAATAATCACGATGAATGCGGAGTGTAAGTTAACTTGTACTCTTATAGAACATGGTTATGGCTTCTTCTCTATGTACATCCGTCTCTATATAATCCCTAATCGTCCATTTATAATAAACAATGCATTAAGGTGATTGTCTAGTTGCAAACTGTGTACGTAGTCAGAAAACTATATTATGCTTACCTTTGTATGGTGATGGTTTATAACGATGTCTGTCGAAGATTAAGAAGTCATGTAAACACATCAGTAAACACATCGCGTTTGTATCTCTCTCAGTAAGCTTCTCCGCTTTTGTTGTTGTTGCTCGGGGCAGCGTAACAGCCGTGTGGGCAATGCTTTGTGGGTAATGCAGTCCAAAGCATTGCCCGCACTGGACTACACTCCCGTGGCTATACCCCACGTGTGTTGTGAAGACATGCCCCACAGAACTGGGGGAGGTGGGCTCAGCAGAGATCATAAGCATTTAAAGGAACATGCACTGAAATAGGTTGCTGAGAACAGAGCTAGTTTTTACCAGTTAAAAGTAGTGTTTTTTTACACAACCATTGAGAATTTTTAATTAAATATATTACAAACTTTTCATTAGGACCCTAAAGATCATATTAACATTTAATGAAAAATGTTTCTGGATGATCCCTTTAAAGGGTTAAAATTTATTACAATTTTTTGCTCATCTTGCAAAACACTCACAGACCATGGTTTCACTGTATACTAAAATACAGCACATTTTAAAGCAGGAATTCATAGAAATCTACTGAAATAGATATGTTTTAGCCAAAGGAAAAAAAAAAAAATGTTCATTAAATTGTTCAGTTGTGTTCTTGCTTTAATAGATATGTAAGAATAAAGGCCTTGTGGTTAAAGGTGTCTGTCGGAGAAAACCACAAAGTTAAACACCACAGTTTAACAGGAACAAGCCAAAGTGTAAATGGGGAAGTGCTCCTTTCATATGTTTAAAATGGAAAAGGTTATGTAGTTTTGTGTTTTTAAGGGCCCAAAAATGTATATTCACTGTAACAGATATCTATGCTTATACACTTTTTTAAATGTGAAATATGGTAGCAATGCATAATATTATGTTTCCTCTAAAGATGACGGTAGTCGCACCATTGTTGATGCTATTGTGTGACCATTAGAAGAGAGACATAGATTTTACATTTTGAAGTGGGTGTACACTTTTTGTGCCCCTTTAGGTTTATTCATTCATATTTCAACTCCAACAAATTATTTTCTTGTTTTTGTTTTTCTTTTGCTGTGATACATTCATCTACTAAAGCTCTGTGGTTTAACAAAGCTGTCAAGTGTTTGTTGCAGAAAACTAAACAGTTGACAGTCTCAGTGAGAATCATGTCAGGCAATTACACAGGGTAGCACTGATAGCACTGTTTTTTGGGCCCAAATAATAATAATAATACTATTACTACTACTACTACCACTAATAATAATAATAATAATAATAATAATAATAATAATTATAATAATTATAATAATCATAATAATCATAATATAAATACAATGATGATAATAATAATAAGTCTTGGTTTACGAGTACCGAGTATCATGTATCACGCATGCACTTCTTGTTGTGACGCCAAGCGTCACGTGATTACAACTGAGCCAACGTTTTTTTCTTTCTCTTGCACTTAGGAATTATGGGTAATTGTCTTCCCTGCTAGGTCTTAGTTTAATTTGTGTCTGTGTGCATGTGTGTACAACGCACATGTAAAGCAAAAGCAAGTCTTATTAGAGAGGTTAAAGATCTTTTTTTTTCGCTGTATCAGCCTGCTCTTTGTGTCTGTGTGTGTGGGGGGGGCACGGTGTCCAATGACGCGCACACACAGATACAAAGAGCAGGCTGATACAGAAACACAGACCCCTCTTACTTTCACCTTCTCAGGCACACACAGACACACATTTTTTCTCTCTGCTCTACACAGAAACACTGCTCTGTCGCGATTCTTTTTAAAGGTAAAGTGCAGCTTAACTTGTTTTATTTTTACTTTACAGCAGTAATTAAGTTAGTTTGTCGCTCAATCAAGTGTCATTGGAAATTTTTTTTGTTTATTTTTCTGATAAAACAGTGTTTCCGTTATGTGCAGGGGCGGACAGGCCATCGGGAGCACCGGGACATTTCCCGGTGGCCTGACGGTCGTTCTGGCCTGCCGGCTGCCGCTGTGCAGACGATCAGCCTGGCATGTGATAGGCTGGTGTATAACTACGAATTAATTAACGGATCTCTCAATCTACGAATCTGGCAATGGAAAGGGAGGGGAGGATTAGAAGATCAGGAGGGAAAATTACACTCCCACATCACATGACCCAACGTCAGCGACGCACTGCCTAATATCTGACTAAATCGTTCAAAAAATGGAGCGTAAACGCAAAGGAGGAGCAGAGAGTCAGCGTAAAAAAAAAAAAAGGAAAAAAGCCCTGGCCGCAGACGCAGCAAGCTGCTGCAAAATCCCAGCCATGTTCGCCAGTAAGGGAACAGGTCGGTCAAGATTACATCTACATTATATTTATAATAATTTGGCAAACGAACACTTTCATCCAAATTACTTAGATAATCACAATCAATAAAACTAAACCAACAAACGAGCAACAATATGTAAGTGCTGCTGTGCTGTGTCAAGTCTCGTTTCGTCTGAAAAGGTGACGAAGGAAGCAGCAGCAGTAGCACTAGTGCTGTAAATGCTCCTGCTGTTGAGCTAGAGGTGGTGGACAGTTCAGCGTGTGAGTGAGAGCAGGGACCTTCAGGTAAAGTTAAAGATAAGCAAAACTAAACATGCAGGCAGCAGGCTATACTTTTTAAACAACATGTGCTTTTTATGATTTATAAGATCAGTAGTAGGACTGATTTTGGGGACATACAACTGATGGCTGCACAATTATAAATACAGATTATTGAACACGCTTATTTCATATTGCAGAGCAACTACATGTGCAGAGTGAGAGAGAGGAGTCAGGGAAAGATTAAGGAGACAGTGAAAGCCTTTATATCTCTTTTGATTATTTTGCCTGTCCACAGTCTAAGGATTTAGATTTTTTTTTTTAAGTATCAAGTTTTATTAAGTATTACCCAATTTAAACGCCTACTGGTGTACTAGTAGTGCTAATTACTTACTGTTTACTCTTACTGGTCTGTTCTACATAATGCCATAATTGAGTAAACATTGGTATCTGTTACTTACGCTGTTATAGGTTTTGTTAAGTTTATTTGTTTGTGTTTCTGATGCATTTGATATACTAGAGTTTTGAGCACTGAAAATACATAAAATGTAAATATTTCAAACATGTGTCTCTTATTATCTCTTTTAAAAAGCCAATTTTCTATTTGTCATTGGTTTGGTAGTATAAATGGTGTATTCCTAGTGAGTTGTTAAGGGCTATTTTTTATTCATTTATATTGCATCTGGTAGTCTACCTGTTACAATAATAGGGTTAGCCTACAAGTTTATCAGTCCAGTAGATTACATGAATAGGGTGGTGGTGACTGCAGCAGCAGAGGTGGCCTGGGAGTGGAGTCAAATTCCCGGCCTGAATTATTGTCCCAGTCCGCCACTGGTTATGTGCGTGC
The DNA here is from genome assembly GCF_024256425.1 of Clarias gariepinus. Taxonomy (NCBI): domain Eukaryota; kingdom Metazoa; phylum Chordata; class Actinopteri; order Siluriformes; family Clariidae; genus Clarias; species Clarias gariepinus. The sequence goes on from NC_071119.1 coordinate 6,292,125, forward strand.
GTGGGTGTGAAAAAACTGGAGGGAGGGTAACTGTGTAAGATAAGAAGGGGGAGAGGGGTTTACACACACACACATAGGGAAACACTTATCTATCAGGATTTATTTTTACTGTTTAAGGTAATGTTTGTTTTTACTTTATATATTTTGTATGAATTATTTTATGTATTTATTTTTTTTGGGCTGTGGAACGAATAATTTTAAGTTTCTATTATTTCTTATGGGAAAATTCTATTTGGGTTACAAGCATTTTAAAATACAATAATATTAATAATAATATTAATAATAATAATAATAATAATAATAATGATAATGATAAAAATATTATATATTTATTATATATTCAATAATTATAAAAATAATAAACACCAACCAGATCATCCAACTGCAATCCTGCATACACAAACGTGATGTGTGGAATGGCACAAACAACAACAGAAGGCATGTGAACACTAATCAGCAGTTATTCAATTATTGTATATACTCTTATTATTATTCTGTTAATGATACCTCGAGATATAATACATTGTTCGACACTAATAGTTTGTAAATGTAATCTTTTTGTACCTGAGGTCACAGATCTCCTATGGTTTCCAGCCATCTGAGTCTCAGGAATATCTTCATTCAGATTAATGTTTTCATATGAGTTTATTGAAGTGGTTGATCTGTAATATGCTGAGTTTGCATAATTGCTTCCACTCATCTCTGTTTCCTCTGTTTCTGTTATCAGCCTTCAGCCAGTGCAATGCTCAGGTCTGTTCTGTTTTTGCTACAGCTATTAAAGTGAGGTGTGCATGTGTGTGTGCGTGTGTGTGTGTGTGTGTGTGTGTGTGTGTGTTTGTGTTATTGGATAACTGTCTGTGCGTGTGTGATATGTGCGATATACTGTAGGTTAATGTTTGAGAATTCAGTATCAGTTCTCTTTGTGTGTTTCTTCATTTACACATCCACACACATGCATGCAGGCACTTACAGTAAGAAGATTTACAGTAGAAAATTGACATTAATAAGAAATAAAACATGGCAGAGAGTGTTGTTATAGGAAAATAAACACTGCATTAATAGCAGTTATTGGAGGGGGCACTTGTGAGATAATACTGCTATGTATGTGTTCTGTGCATAAAATATTTTTTTTGCTAATTAAGTATTGAAATGGGAGTGATGACTCAGGAAGAGCATCAAGCATTAAACCTAAGACATATTATGTAGAATTTCATTTTAATGATTTTTTAGACATTAAGCAAATTCTCTGGGTGCATCCAAAAACAAACAAAAAAAAGGGAAGAAAAGGCCCTGTTTGTGTTCTTCTTTCATGTTTGTTTTGTCAGGCCTAAAACAAGCATTCCTATTCTTGCCAAATTTATGTATGACATTTAAGTCAAACCAGGATTTTTTATGAAGAGGAAGAACTTCTCGGGTTACTTTTCTGTAACCCTGTTCCTTGAAAAAGCGGGAACGAGATGCTGCGTGAAAACGCTATGGGAAACATCTTTTTGTGTTGCCAGTTGTGAAGCATGTGTGTATTAAACCAGACAAATTTTTGCCTTATATAACCTCGGTCAGGTGACGTCATCTGATGAAGTGCACCTGCAGGTTATAAATAGGAGTGAACCAGAAACATTCCTCAGATCAATTTTGTCTGAAAGGATGTCCAGTCATGCAAGCAAGTGCAGCATTGGAGCACAGCATCTCGTTCCCGCTTTTTTTTCAGGGAACAGGGTTACAGCAAAGTAACCCAAGACGTTCCCTTTCAAAAGCTACACTTGATGCTGTGTAAAAACGCTATCGGAACTAGAATACCAACGCCGCCGCACTGCAAGTGTCTGGACCCCCAGGGTTGTGTTGCGTGTGCGCACAATAGCCAAGGAGGTCTCAGACCTAGTTTTAGAAGGCTAACTCGAGGACCTGTAAGCCGGAGTAGCAACAACAAATGTGTGCGGAGAGGACCAACCTGCCGCATAACACACTTGCTGCAAGGGGACACTTTTTGCCAGTGCAATAGATGAGGCAATCCCCCTGGATGAATGAGTCCTGATTCCTAGAGGCGAAGTGTGACCACGCGCCTCGTAGGCTAGGGCAATAGCATCTCTCACCCGATGTGACAGCGTTTGGCATAAAAAAGGCTGATCTAACTTACGCCACTGGCTAGTGCGGTGGACGTAAATCTAAAGAGTGCGTACTGAAGACAGTAAGTGAAACCTTTCCTGCTCTGGAGCTGTAAAAGGCAAAGGACAGAGGCTTCGAGGAAGACTGGGTGCATGGTCAAGAATAAAAATAGTTCGGGTGAGGATCCAGAATAGCTCTGACTAGCCCACGGGCAAAGTCTAGGCAGGACGGGAAGCCTGCAGATCTCCAATTCTCTTGAAAGAAGTAACTATAAGAAAAACCATCTTAAAGGTCAGAAGCCAGACAGGTGCTGACTCTAGTGGTTTGGAAGGGGTGCCAACCAGACCCCATCAGTCAGAACTAGCTAAATAGCGGCTACATACATTCTAATATTCATTTTCTTGCAGAACTCCAGCACTGAAACAAGTTCTTCTAGTGCATGAAGGTTCCAGGGCTCCCAACTTCATATGCCCTGGAATGTAAGTCACCTTAAGGGACAGGAACTTTTCCTGTGCCCAAAGCAGAACCTGGTGCGCTAGCTTATTTAAGCGGCGCGAGCATAGTCCGCTTTGGTGATTATGTACGACACTACCGTAGTGTTGTCCACCCGCACTAGGACATGATAGCCTCAACTGCTGGAGGCGGTGTTTTAGGGCCAAAATAAAGCCATCATTTCAAAGCAAATTGATGTGCTACGCGAGAAGATGGGCTCTCTAGCTTCCTTGGGCTGGACGGCCATCTGAGACCGCACCCCAGCCCATGAGGGAGGCGTCTGTCGTTAGCATCTCACGACGACAAAATGCACATAGAGTGGGACCCAAAGTCAGAAACTGGGGTCTAAAACACATAGAAAGGGTACGAAGCCACCTGGCGCGTAACCCGTATTTGCCTCCGGGGATTGGCCCTTGAGTAAATCCCCTGGCTTTTAGCTAGAATGTACATCGCCCTGCTGGACAGGAACTCGTCCTGTGCCTCAGCAGAACCTGGTGCGCTAGCTTATTCATGCGGCGCGAGCACAGTCTGCCCTGGCAATTATGTACGAGACTACCGTAATGTTGTCCACCTGCTCTAGGGCATGGTACCCTCAACTGCTGGAGGAGGTGTTTTAGGTCCAAAATAAAGCTGCCAGTTCGGGGCAATTGATATTGCTCGCGAGAAGATGGCTTTTCCAGCTCCATTGGGCTGGATGGCCATCTATGATCGCACCCCAGCCCGTGAGGGAAGCGTCTGTTGTTAGCATCGCGCGATGACAAAAATGCACATAAAGTGAGACCCAAAGTCAGAAACCAAGGTCTGAACCACATAGAAAGGGTACGAAGCCCTTGGCGCGTAACCCTTATTTGCCCTCGGGGATTGGCCCTCGAGTAAAATCTCCTTACTTTTAGCCACAACTGAAACGATCTCATGTGCAGAAGGCCCCAGGTATTACCGTGGATGCAGCTACCATGAGACCAAAAATTTCTGAAAGTGACTTTCTGGCCTAGCTTGGTTTTCTTTCAGGGTGTCGGAAATGGATTCGACATGCGCAGGAGACACCTGTGCCCGCATTGCTAAAGAATCATTCGTGACACCCAAATATGTTGTGTTCTGAGGAGGAAAGAGAACGCATTTATGGCGAGTCTTAATCCTAAGGAATCAAGATAAGCTAGGACGACATGCCTATGTCGGAGTGCTAGCTTATGCGACTGATTCAGAATCAGCCAGTTGCCTATGTCATACAAAATACGGATGCATTTTGTATATGTGCGGGTGACAGACCTAGGCCAAATGTAAGGACCTGAGAATGGTAAGCTTGCCCCCGAAAGCAAACCTCAGGAACTTCCTGTGTTGTGGCAATATTAATATATAATACAAATATGCATCATTCAGATTGTCACAAACCAATCCCCTAGTTGGATTTAAGAAACAATCACTTTGACAGTCAAGCTTTTAAACCCGCCATTTTTGGATAGCGTTTGAGTCCGTGAAGATCTAAAATTGGACGCAACCCTCCGTTCCTCTTGGAAACCAAAAAATACCAACTGTAGTAGCCTGACTCTCTGTCTGGTAGAGGAACATGTTCTATGGCCCCTTTCCCAGCAACTTCTGTAACTCCAGAGTCAGCAGATGTGTCCTTTCCGGTTTGACAGAGGTGGAGACCAAGCCGTTGAAAAGTGGAAGGCGATGTGAGAACGGAATCCTGTAGCCTCTCTCTACAGTGCTTAGTACCCAAGGAGATATACTTGGCAGTAGTTGCCCGAAACACCAGTGGTGGCAAAGCATAACCACCGACCCCTTGGGGGTGCCAGGGAGGACTCTTCATCCTAGAAAGAAATTCTATGTGCCCCTCCCCAGAGGGAGCCACCCCCACGGTTCTGTGCGAATGAGTCTCAGGACTTCTTCTTCTTCGTGAAGTACATAGTACGTAGGTCCGACTTTTTTGAGGCGGATTGCAAAGCCCAGCGCACCGCACCCCAGTCTTACAAGGGGGTGCCCGGCTTATAACACTCTTTTTCTGTGCTTCACGCGTCGCGAGAGTCAGACCCGGTTGGGACTGGGTGGCCGACAGTCCCAACTCTTGAGCACGGCGGGGAAAGAATTTCCAGAAGGGTTGTTCATATAATTTCGCCTCCTAAAACCTAGTGGTGACGGAATTAACGGCGTCACCAAACAGGCCGGAAGGCGAGATGGGGGCATCGAGGAGAAATGCACGCTCTTTCTCCTTGATGGCCCTGAGATCTAGCCTTAGGCCCCTCTTCGCAGAAACCATCGCAGCCATAAAACGGCCGATAGCACTGGCCGTCTGCTTTGTTGCATGAAGAGACAGGTCTGTGGCTCAGCATAGTTCCAGGAACGCCTTATCATGAAGACCCCCCTAGTGCTCAAGTCTTTCACCAGGTCAGACTGGTGAGCGTACAAAACCCGCTGGGCAATCATGGACACATTCATGCAATACATATTTACATATCTGAAGCCATTGCACATGTCACTTTATACAATACATGTTTACCTGCCATTGCACATGACACTTTGACACTTTGCCACTCTGACACTTTAAGACATTTTAATGCCACTTTAAAACATTAAAAAAATTTTATTTGTACAGTTTGTTTATTTTACTAGTTACATTTATTTTCCTGTGTATTTTATTTCTTTTATTAATATTTATTCCTTATATATAGTTTTTTATTTTCTTTTTAAGGTCACCGGCGGTCGTATAAGTATTTTACTGCATATCATACTGTGTATGACTGTGTATGTGACAAATAAAATTTGAATTTGAAATTTGGTGTGCAGTGAAGCACCAGCCTGATCCGCTGCCTTAAAGCTTTTCCCCACCAGGGAAGATGTCAGTCTACGCGGCTTGGTGGGGAGAGTGTCCTTTTTTCAGGGAGGATGATGTCCCAGGAGAGAGATAGCCCGCAAGTGTCTCTTCTATCTGGGACATCATCATATAACGCCACACCTTCGCATCAACGATATTTAAATAAATAAATCGAAGTTGATGGCACGAAGAACACGGCATAAATAAGGCTTATTTCATGAAAGAGTTAACTTGTCATGAAGGTCGACAAAAAAGGAAGAGAGAGCGCATCTCAGGCTCCTCCCCCCAGCCACCCGACAAAAACTTGTCATTTAAATTATTATAAAAAAAATTTTCAATTGCTCGATCGCATGCATTACTTACCTGCAATAACTTCTCCATACCTGCGAATGGCAAGAGTAGGTCTCTCCTGTCCATTCACAAGAAGCGCCGAGGCGCACTTGAGGAGTGGACGGAAAACTTTCTGATTCGTCGAGAGTGCAAGAAAAAGGGAAAATTCTGCCTCGCATGTGCCTGCCAGATTGCATTGTTTAACTAGGAATGTGTCGTGGCTCGCGGCTTCTCTTTATAGAAGGCGAGTCGCGCGCGAAGCACTTTAATCAAAACAGTAAATGTGGAGAAATTATCGCTAAAATGATGTAATGACCTCTCCTGAGGGTATAAAGCTTTATTATTGCGTTTAAATAAATCAGATCTACCACAGCAGATAATAAACTACGTATGCTATGTCATAACCGAAGCAAAAACCACGATCATGCTTCGTTATGTTCTGTGTTGCTAGGCAACGGACCACGCGCCTATCCGGGAATGTGGAAATGTGGAAGTGATGTGTGGCCACTTAAGGAGAACTAAACCAAAGATTTCGGTAACTACACAGGGTGTAACAACTGCATGGTGACACTAAACAGCTAAACAACTTCACTTTTCCGTTATGGTAACATAAGCACCTCAGATACCTGTCGCTGCTGCTGTGGAAATATTACGCTACGGATATTAAATATAGAATATTTATTGCAACAAAAACTAATACCATTATAAAATATATATTGTAGGCCTATTGAAACGTTGCATATATGTGTATGCAAGTGTTTTATGTGTCTGTGCATGAGTGAAGTTTGATTCAAGCCGTATCCGGCACCTTATCAAGTTTCAGGTAAATTTTAGGTAAAAAAAAGATTCATGATGAGTGTGTGTATGCACTTTAAATATACAGTAAACAATAAACACTGCCTTTGCAAAGTGAAAGTGAGTGCCGTTGATCAAAAGGCTGATAAACGCACGTGCAGATATGAGCAGATTTATTGATAAAACTGCAGACATACTCCCCCTGAAATGCAACAATTAAAATATATAGTATATTCAATGAATACCGAGCGCGCCCTGAGCAGAACACCCGCAGACCCCCCCAGTTACTGAAATGCCTCTTTTCACCTTTCATTCAAGATAGGTGTAAAGTTATCAAACTGGTTGCACTGATGGGGGAATTGGCTGTGTTGGGGGTTTTTAAAACAAATTACCAAGACCGAGCGGACGTCTCTGCCTAAAATGTATTTTGCCAGCAAAACATAAAATAAATAAAAAATAAAATGTTGGATGGTACCAATTAAATCAGGCTTCATAGTTAGATTTAATACTTTAAGTATAATTCATACATTTACTGAATATATTTAGATTTTGTAAAATAACGAAAACTTATGTCTTCGTTTCCTTCCTCCTTCCATTTGTCCACATCACCATTCTTTCATCGTTTTAATCTGTGTATTTAAGTGAAATATAGTTTGCATAAAGGACTAAATATTTCTTTTTATTTATGGACAAGTGTATTATGTTTGATCTGCATTATTGCATTATGTTTCAAGACATGCTTCATTTACCTTAGTTAAATTTACACCTTACAGCAAGGACACACTGAAATCTAATGCCACAAAAAGAAAACAAATCATATGAACAATAAACAAATAAAAGCTTAGAAATAATAATTTTTTCATATTCTTGGGTTCATTGGATTAAATTAAAACATAAGTATTTTTATTTTTGATATGTACATATATGTTACAATAATGCCCGTTAAGTAATTTTGTTTCTCCATTCGAGCTATTTATTTATTTATTTATTTATTTATTTACATACAGTAAAGGCATTTAAAAATGACCAAGTTCAATAAGCTTCATTCTCTAGACAACAGGACAATAAGGTCTGCTGGCGGTGCCAGTTGTTGACCGAAATCGTGCATGTGAACAGAGTGCTAAGCGCGAGTGGGGGTGGTGGTTTCATACTGAAGCGCGCTGTCGTTTCACGCAGTACATGGCCAATAAACCAGACAAGTTTGGTATCAAGTTCTGGGTGGCCGCTAATGTTAAAACAAAATACATGTTAAACGCAATTCCCTATCTAGGGAAAGATGACAGTAGGGCGGCTGGTCAGCGGTTATCAGACACCGTTGTAATGTGTATTATGGAGCCTTTCCTGGGGAAAGAAAGAAATATAACGCTCATGATTTACCAGGCAAAACGAAAAACAAATGTATGTGTTCTGAGCACAATGCATCAGGCAGTTTCAACTGATAATGGCGAAAAGAAACTGCCTGAAAAAATTTCCCACTACAACATCACTAAAGTTGGCGTTGATGTTATGGATCAAATGGCGCGGCTGTATTCAGTAAAGGGAGGGACCTGGCGCTGGCCTGTGTTTTACAACCTCCTAGACCTGGCAGCAGTTAATGCACATATTCTATATAAACATGAATGTGACCATAAGCAGGAGGACCATTTATTCTGGAGTTGGTAAAGGAGCGATGTGCGCACCAAAAAATGGCAAAGGCAGCAGGGGCAAAGTATACTAAGCTGTTTATAAAGTAGACACTGTTATTTTTATGAATTACTGTAAATAAACTACATACCTATGAGACGCACGCACATATACACAAACTCTCCGTACACACACACCTACAGTATGTGATGCACGCACATACATACACAAACTCTCCATGCATACACAACTGCACAGAATAGCGAACTGTATCGCTGTTGGGAACTACAGTAGTAACTAATGGATCTTCACTTTAGCGGTAAAGGGAATGAAAAATTATGTCATTACATATCGCTGGAGCTTGAAAAAATTTAACATGAAAAATTATTTATATATTTATTATAGGCTAATCATTATCGAGGACGACATCATATAAATAGAACACAGTAATTTACATTTCAACAATTTGGAAACCTTTAGTAACCTGTCTGGCACCAACAACCATGCCATGCTCAAAATTGTTTAAATTACCTTTCTTTCTCATTCTGACATTCAGTTTGAAGTTCAGGAGATTGTCTTGTCCAGGACCATACCCCTAAATGCATTGAAGCAACTGCCATGTGATTGGTTGTTACATATACGCTCTGAATGATGCATAGATAGTATGCGCGATCCCTTGCCCCATCTGCTGAGAGAAATGAGAATCGCAGGTTGGAAAAAGCAGGAAACGTAATGCCGCCGCACAGCTGTCAGTAATTTTACGTAAATAAGAGCAAAATGGCTTTATACTGGCTTTTACTGGTGCGATTTTGAAAATCTAAGCATGCAGCATAATTAAGCTCACAGATCTAGGAAAGGTCATGAAAGGAGGGTCCTGGAATTTGACCGAGTGTGAAGTATTTTTTTTTCCCCATTGCGGTCAAAATAACAGGTGCTCGGTGCTTCTAGTGTTAAGGTAAGTTCATGTGAAAGTGTAAAAAGTCAGACAGCCAACCAAAACATCCAACAAGCCAGAAATTCACCTAGGAGTCAGAATGTTGTTTGTTCAAGTAGCTTACAAGAAGTTATTTGATACTTTATGTCAAATGACAAATGATCATGCTGATAGTGACAAAATGAATGCCTCTGATTGGGCTAGAGAATGGGGCGGTTTTTCTTTTTTAAGTCATAACACTTCGCTTAGTGGTGGGGTGGCTGTTCTTTTTAAGAAAACTTTTAACCCACATTTATTTCAAGTGGAAGAAATAGTAAAAGGAAGACTTTTAAAAGTAAGGGTTAGCTATGGAAAAATTGTCATTGTTTTTGTTTGTGTGTATTGTCCAGTCTCAATGAAAGAGAGAATGGTGTTTTTAAACATCTTGTGTTCTGTTTTACAAAAATGTGATCAAGAAGAGATTTTTTATTTTTGGGAGGTGATTTTAACTGTACCGAATCTGATCTAGACAGAAATCATTTAGAACCTCATATGCCTTCCAGAAATCGATTGATTCAGCTTATTAAGATGCATGAATTGTGTAATGTTTGGAGATGCTTAAAGGGTATGCAAAAACAGTACACCTGGACTCATGTGCGTGTCAGAGTCATCTCTATGGCAAGACTGGATAGATTTTATGTTTTTAAACACCATTTCAGTACTATAAGGAGATGCGACACAGTGCCTGTCAGTTTTTCTGACTATTGTATGATTAGATGTTCAGTTTTTATTAACCTTTTGAAACCCAAAAGTGCTTACTGGCAGTTTAATACTGCTTTGTTAAGTGACAAATGGTTTAAAGAATTGTTTATTATCTTCTGGGGAGTTTTTAAAACTGAGAAAGTCTTTTATAACTCTGTACAACAATGGTTGAATATAGAAAAAGCTAAAATTAAGCAGCTTTGTTTACAATTCACTCGAAACATCACTACAGAGAATAATTCTAAAATGAGTATCTTGGAGGCTGATATTTTAAAACTCCAGGAATTGGCGGAGTCTACTGGCACAAGGGGTTTTCTAGAATTGTTATTAGACAAAAAAAACACAGTTGGCTGATCTAGTTGGTTCTAAGACACAAGGAGCTTTGGTCAGGTCAAGATTTCAAAGCATAGATCAAATGGATGCTTCAACAATTTTTTTCAATTTGGAGAAGAATGGTCAAAGCAGAACTATCCATGCTTTACGTTCTGAATCTGACATTCTTTTGACAGATTTTTCAGAAATTCGTCAAAGAGCAGTTGCTTTTTATGAAAACTTATATAAAAGTGAAATCACTGCAAAGCAGAAAGATGAGGGTCAGTTTTTCTTTGAAAACTTACCCCAGGTGCCTCAAAGTCTCAACACTGAATTGTCTAGCCCTCTGAGTGTGAGTGAGCTACAGAAAGCACTTGGTGAGATGGTGCCTGGTAGGTATTGATGGTATACCAGTGGACTTTTACAAGTCCTTTTGGTCAACAATAGGAGAGGATCTCCTAGAGATGTTGAATACCAGTATGGCAAGAGGTAAGCTGCCTCAAAGTTGCCGAAGAGCTGTGCTGACTCTCCTGCCGAAAAAGGGAGATCTTGGAGATATAAAGTGTTGGCATCCTGTTTCTTTGCTCTGTAGCGATTATAAGCTTTTGTCAAAAATCTTAGCTAATAGATTAGCCAAAGTAATGGATAGTGTTATTCATCCTGACCAAACTTACTGTGTCCCAGGTAGATAAATGTTTGATAATATTGCTTTTATTCGTGATCTTATTGAAGTCTCCAAGATGCCAAACCTAGATTGTGGTTTTGTTTCATTAGATCAAGAAAAAGCTTTTGATCGGGTAGAACATTGTTTTTTGTAGATGGTTTTAACTGCTTTTGGCTTCAGCGAGAAGTTTGTTGACTTCATTAAAATTCTTTATAGTGATGTGGAGAGTATTTTAAAAATCAACAGTGGTTTATGTACTTCTTTTAAAGTCTCTAGAGGCATAAGACAGGGCTGTGCCCTATCTGGCATGTTATACTCTTTAGCAATAGAGCCTTTGTTACAGCAGATAAGATGCAAACTTCAAGGTGTAATGTTATCAGGATATAAGAATAAGTTTACACTGTCGGCTTATGCAGATGATGTGACAATATGTATTAATGGTCAAAATGACATCGAGGTGTTATTAAACCTCTTGAAAAGCTTTAAAAAGATCTCTTCTGCTAGTGTTAATTGGAGTAAAAGTGAAGCTTTTTTAATAGAGGATTGGAAGAATCATAAACCAAAACTTCCTTTTGGTCTGGAGTGGGGAAAAATTGGGTTCAAATATCTAGGAGTTTTCATTGGGGATGAGACTGTAACCCCCAAAAATTGGGAAGGTATAATTAATCCAGGTAAACTGGAAAAATGAAAATGGTTGCTTCCAAATATGTCTTTTAGAGGATGAGTTTTAATTGTCAATAACTTAATGGCCTCTTCACTGTGGCATAAGTTTGCTTGTTTGGATCCTCCACTAACTTTGTTAATAAATTTACAGTCATTGTTGATGGACTTTTTTTGGGATAAGCTACATTGGATTCCGCAAAGTGTTTTGTTTTTATCTAAAGAAGGTGGTGGTCATAGGCTTATACATTTACAAAGTACAATAGCTGCTTTTAGGCTACACTTTTTGCAACGACTTTTAACTGCTTCAGATGCTTGTAACTGGAATGCTGTTGGAAGAGTGATATTAAATAGTTTAGGAAACCTCAATCTTGGAAGGACAATGTTTTTGATGGATCCTTTGAATTTTCATTTTCCTGCATTACTTGTTTTTTATAGGAATGTTTTTAAGGTGTGGGGTCTTTTTTTCTTTTCAGAGAGTAGGGCTTCCAAATATGTTGTATTGGTTGCTGGAAGAACCTTTAATTCACGGCAAACGATTGGACTTGACGAGCAACTCGTCTTTTCCTGGGCTGAGCAAAGCACTTATTGATAACAAAATTGTGACTCTTGGTCGCTTGCTGGAAGTAACTGGACAATGAAGCACTTTCTCAAGTTCTTGGATTTAATTCTACTCGTGTTACGACACTAATCCTCCGGAGATGGGAATCGGCTTTAAGTAATCATGAGAGACTCCTGTTATCAGATTACAGTAACAGACTGTTTAGCCGCGATGTGGAAGACCCCTTTCCCCGCTTGATTCTCGCTCCTAAATTTGATGAATATTCTGGGTTTTATCTTAAGGAAACCAGTTCCCTAAATGCTAATTTCTTTTCTTGTAATAAAAAGTCTTTGTATAAATATTGTACAATTGCTTTTAACAAGAAAATGTTGAACAATAGGGTAGATACCCCTTTTTAATCTAGAGGATGATAAAAAGCCACAGTGGAGAGTTTTTTATAAACCACCATTGACCAGAAAGACAGGAGATTTACAATGGAGAGTTGCTCATGGTATTATTGCAATTAATGCTTTTACTGTTGTTTTAAGTCCTGGAGGTTTTGATAAATGTCCTTTTTGTGATGATAGGAAGACTATTTTTCATGCATTCTCAAGTTGTTATAGGCTTGAACCTTTGTTTTCTGTTTTAAAATAGATTTTTAGAAAATGTAATGAGGTATTCTCACAGGTTGTTTTCATTTTTGGATGCAAATATGTTTTAAAAAAGAGATACAGTATACAGTATGTATCAAATGCTTAATTTTGTGTTGGGGCAAGCAAAGATTTCCATTCATTTGAGCAGGAGAAAGAAAGTTGAGCAGAATGTAGTACAAAACATTGTTACATCGTTCTTTAACCTGGTGCAATATGGACAGGCATTTTACAGAAACAATGGAGCTAACTGTTTACATCACGTATATGTGTCCAAATACACCATTAAACTAATATATATAATGTACAAGCTAGTTTCCCCATGCTAAGCGCTAGCGGTTAGCATAGTGATATTAGCTTGCTTATAAATCCATATGTGGATGTTTAACATATGTGGATTAACACTGCTACAAAGTTATCATTAGTGGCTAAAACAGTAACATCTGATTAATTTTATATATTAAACATTACCTGGTAAGTGTGTTCAGTTGAAAATTTCGTGAAAATTATAACGTTATCACGCTATAATTCACTGTATACTCCATGATGTTGTCCTGGAGCTGATAGCCGGAAAGGTTCTGTCTTCAGTTACGTTTTGACCTCACTCCCATAGTCCTTTGCGCATTAGCATTTAGCTTGCAAAATACGGGATAAAGACAGTTCTTACACAGGAAAAAGCAGTTGTGCACAAACGGGAAAAAGCACACATTTACAAGGAGGAAAAAACACATTTATAAGGAAAAAAACTAGTGGTGGCCCGTTATCAGCGTTAACGTGCTGCGTTAACGTGAGACTATTATCGAGCGATAAAAAAAATATCTATTCACAAAGTTGGATTGGGAGCTGCGTCCATACTACGCAAGCTATGATGATTTTCACCTTGATATTTTAGCGTGGATGTATACCTAGCCGAATTGCACTGTAGGGGGCGACTGTGAATTACCACATCAAACGTGACGTGCTAACATGGATGCAGCTATGAAGCCGCCAGGTTTGCTTCAGGGAAAATGTATTTTTAAGAAGCTTCCCAATGGAAACCTCGACAAGATTAAGGTTGTTTGCACCTTGCGCAATGCGGAATTAGTTACTGTAGGAGTTCTTCCAGTCTCAAGTACCACCTAAACGCAAAGCATCCCCTAGCTAATGCGGAAGATGCCGGGCCAAGCACTAATATAGTGCAGGGAAAGAGTCATCGTCAAACTACTATGTTTGAGTGCAACCAAGGCAAGCCCGTCAGCACAGCTCTATCAGCCAAGCTAACTAATCTCCTCGCTCAGTGGATTGCCACCAGCTGCCGGCCCATCAGCGTGGTTAAAGACGATGGGTTCGAGCTTGTTCTCCAAGTGGCAACAGGTGACCCATCTTACAAACTACCTGCGAGGCGAACTATCATAAGGAGAATACATGACTAGCACGCTGCAGAGAAAGACGCAAAAGACGAGAAGATGGTAGAGGCGAGGTGTGTAGCACTGACTGGGGACCACTGGACATCTGTCAACAATGATAACTACCTCGGCGTTACTGTACACCTCATCGATGCTAGCTGGGAACTTCACTCCTTCGCTTTAGGTAGGCTACGTTATGTAATTTTAAATGATATAATTTAATTTAATTACTTAGCATATTAATTACCATGACACCACGAATTACCACCACATTATGTTTGCTTAATGATTGCTAGTTGTTTACTACTAGTAGTGAACTTATTCTGATCTACTTTGTCTGTTCGTTAGGTGTGATGAAAACAGAGGAGCGTCACTTTGTAGAAGCGTGTGCCAGGCAGTTTCTCAACGTCGCTAATCAGTGGGGGATAGCTGACAAAATCAATACTATTGGAACAGACAGCGCTCCTAATATGGTGGCAGCAGGGAGGATACTGCCATTCAAGCATTTGCCCTGTGTTGCGCATGTTGTACAGAGAGCTATTGTAATGTCACTTCGGGAAGGTGGTTTTGATGGTGCACTGGCCAAGTGCCGTAAAGTGGTCGGACATTTCAAGCACAGTCCGGCCAACTCAGACGAGCTAAATGTCCAGCAAGCCTCCCTTGGACAAGTTCAGGAGCCACTCGTGCAAGATGTTCCAACACGGTGGAATTCCACCCTTGAGATGATCAAGCGCGTGAGGCGCAACAAAGACGCACTGCACATAACGCTGTCTCAGCAGAAGCACAATCTGGCCCTCCCAACAAATGCTAAATATGAGAGGTTGGCAAAGCTAGAGAAACTGCTGGAGCCATGCAGGTATGGTCTACAAAGATAGCGTGTTCATGAATTGTCATACAAGTTTTTTTTAATGTCACTTTGTATTTAAGAAACATGTGCCCTTAAATGTAATGTAATTAAGAACTTTAAAAATGTGTAATCTGAGTTAAATTAATCAGTCATGAATTATTTATTGCTCTGTTTCTGTCTGTGTGTGTGTGTGTGTGTGTGTGTGTGTGTGTGTGTGTCTGTCTGTCTGTCTGTGTAGGTACATCACTGAGCAGTTTGTGATGCAAACCCGTTCTCAAAGACTTACTTTTTGTCATTATTTGGGTAGAACACATATATGTCTTCGGCAGACTTCAAATGAGCCATTTTAATCTAGATTAATCTAGATTAATTCCAAAATTACAGTGAGATTAGTCTAGATTAAAAAAATCTATCTATGCCCACCACTAGAAAAAACACACTTACAAGGAAAAAAACATACACATATACGGGAAAGATGATTTGCCCTTCCAGGCCACCGTATGCAAGAGTTTGTGCACTATGTGTGTTTGTAGATGTTGCTGTGGGCTTTTTTTTTTTTTTTACTGTACATGCTGACATGTGAAAGAAAGTGGTGGTTAATGTTGATCAGTAGAATTTGTGTCTATTTTTAAAGAAGCAGGAGAAAAGGGTACCAGCTTTGCAGAATGACATCATATGGAACACTGGTGCAATGTACTTTAATAAGCACATCTGAGGTATGTGTGAATACTGTAGCTCAAATGTCTCACCCATTGAACACAAGAATCCACTGATACTCTCCTTTTTTTCATCCTTCTACTTTCTCTGACTTCATTTACTGGCAGTGAATGTTAGATTTAAATTAACATTTAATTCCCTATATTGATTACTGAGGCCCAGCCTGTCAGTCATTTCCACACAGATGTGGGAGTTTAATGTTTTAATAAATCTTTCATACATTAAAGATGTTTTGGTGATCCTCTAAGCAGATGTATGAAGTTTCAGACACTGCCCCCTAGTGGCAAGTCTTGCATGCTGACATCACTTCTCACTGTTTTCTGTTTCAAGTAAGAATTTCTGTTCTCAGCTGTGTTTAGTTATGTTTGATTACACTAATTTAAGCTGCAATCATTTAATATTTAGCTTCTGTTTGAATTGATTTTCAGCCTTGCTATATCCAGTCTTTTTTGCCTAATAAAGTCTCTGTCTGCATTGTTACTTGACATACCATGGACAAAAAATATCAAATCTATTTTATCTTATTGGCATTAATTAACAAATCTAAAAATTATTAATTTTTATACTTCTTTTTAAATAGGTCTTTGTCATATTTCTACGACCTCTTTGCAGGCGCTGTCATGTTTTTTTTTTCATGCTGTCACACTGGACCCCGCCCTCACACTGGACGGTCATTTACTGCTGACTACTCCGCTTTTCATGTCATTACACTCCTCACAGGGAGAGCCCGGACAATTAAATCACTAACTGACTTTGGCTCTCTACAGCCAGAGCATTAAAAATCCCTTTTTATTCCTCCCACTCAAGGTACAGACCCTCAACAGAAGTTATCTGCCACCCATCACTCACCAAACCATTCCGATAACTCTAAGACCATGAAGCAATCACATTGAGGAGTGTCAGTCAAGTGTGGAAAATGTATAGTATTTTAACCAGACCCAGGGTATCACAGTTTTAACACATTAACTACATAACCCGCCTGAAGTGTAACCAGGGCCATAACATTGACCCAACCCATGTGCAAAAGATGGAAATCCAAACTCCGTAATGAACTGACATCCACTAACCAGGATTCAAGCTCATTCAACCTTTTGACAAGTATTAGCATGTGTGTTATATAAGCATCATTTAAAGAATGTATGACACTGGAGGAATAAAAAAACATGCAAAAACTAAAATAGTAATTCTATAGTATTTGTAGGCTGTGTGTGTGTGTGTGTGTGTGTGTGTGTGTGTGCGTGTGTTTCTTTATGAAAGAATCTAACTTTTACTAACAATAGCATGCAGTCACAATGAATATTTTTATCAGGTTCAAGCCTTTCTTCTGCTCCCATTAAGGGGTTATCTTTTCACTTGAAAAAAAAAAAAAAACATTTCTTGAAATCTAAAGATGTGAGTAGATGTGATGCTGTCGTGTGACAGCAATTTTCTTAAGGAGTAACACTTGTGTAAACAATTACTTACACAGGGAAAGAGATTACAATTTTTTCAATGACTAACACGTGTAAACAATTAAGACACAACTACTCTTAATTACCCTTCCATATGTCACCTTTGACCTTTAGCTGTCAAAAATGAATTATAGCAATCCTAATATAAATAATATCACCTTTGACCTGACCTTTGACATGACATTTGACCTTTAGCTGTCAAAACAAAGTTTGCCGTTTTCACCAGAGTATTTCTCTCTATCACTAAAACAAGGGGTAATTACACTTATACACCAAGCCTAACAAAGGCAGATTCCTCTTAGAAAACTGGAGATCAATTAGTTTGTTAAATAGTGATACTTAAATCTTTTCATTGATTTTTGCAAAACAACTTAAGGAAAATTTGAACTCAATAACTGATGAAGAGGAGTAAGGTTTTTTGAAAGGCTGGTATATTGGAAATAATATTAGATTTGTTTTGGACTTAATTGATTACTGACACCTCATTTCAGATGATTCTTTTAATATAATTTATTGATTTTTATAAAGTATTTGACACTATTAAACATTTATTTATCTTCAAAGTTATAGATTTTTACAATTTTGGACAATTTTTCCCAAAAGCAATTTGTACACTTTATAATGATGCCAAAAGCTCAGTCCAGTTGTCTTACGGTACCTGTCAGAGATTTGATATCGGCTGTGGGATAAGACAAGGATGTCCTATATCACCATTTCTCTTCATATTGGTTACTCAGGTTATGGCTGCACACATCAAGAAAAAGCAAATTTTCAAGGAATTTCAGTATTTGGTAAAGAAATGTACTTAGCCAATTAGCAGATGATACCACATATTTTTTCAAAAATAGTGATGAAATTAATAAAGTTATTAATTGTATTAAATTATTCTCTGGAATCTCTGGATTGAAGATGAACAAGAATAATTCCACACGATTCTCTCTTAAAGATTGTCTCCTGAAAGTAATTTGTGGGATTCCAATTAAAGACAATGTCACATACCTTGGGAGAAAAGTGTGTAAAGATTTGAATAAAAAAAGCTGGCTGAATTTTAATCCTATAGTTGAGACAATTAGTAACTGGTTCAATATGTGGCTTATGAGGGATCTGTCCCTATATGGACGTGTTCTACTCTTAAAAGCAGAAGGGATTTCACAGTCTGTGTATATACATATATACATATACGTAACTCATGCTGGGTTACTACACTGAAGTACCATTTAAAACTATTTATTCATTTATCTTTTATTTGCTTACTTACTTACTTACTAACTACTAACTAGCAAATGCTTTAGTAAAGGGCTCTAAAACACCGGCAATATACAGTGGTGTAAAAAACTATTTGCCCCCTTCCTGATTTCTTATTCTTTTGCATGTTTGTCACACTTAAATGTTTCTGCTCATCAAAAACCGTTAACTATTAGTCTATTATAACATAATTGAACACAAAATGCAGTTTTTAAATTAAGGTTTACGTTATTAAGGAGAAAAAAGGGATAAAAAAAAGTGATTGCCCCCCTAAATAACTTAACTGTGGTTTATCACAACTGAGTTCAATTTCTGTAGTCACCCCCAGGCCTGATTACTGCCACACCTGTTTCAATCAAGAAATCACTTAAATAGGAACTACCTGACACAGAGAAGTAGACCAAAAGCACCTCAAAGGCTAGACATCATGCCAAGATCCAAAGAAATTCAGGAACAAATGAGAACAAAAGTAATTGAGATCTATCAGTCTGGTAAAGGTTATAAAGCCATTTCTAAAGTTTGGGACTCCAGCGAACCACAGTGAGAGCCATTATCCACAAATGGCAAAAACATGGAACAGTGGTGAACCTTCCCAGGGGTGGCCGGCTGACCAAAATTACCCCAAGAGCGCAGAGACAACTCATCCGAGAGGCCACAAAAGACCCCAGGACAACATCTAAAGAAGTGCAGGCCTCACTTGCCTCAATTAAAGTCAGTGTTCACGACTCCACCATAAGAAAGAGACTGGGCAAAAACCGGCCTGCATGGCAGATTTCCAAGGCGCAAACCACTTTTAAGCAAAAAGAACATTAAGGCTCATTTTAATTTTGCTAAAAAACATCTCAATAATTGCCAAGACTTTTGAGAAAATACCTTGTGGACCGACGAGACAAAATTTGAACTTTTTGGAAGGTGCGTGTCCCGTTACATCTGGCGTAAAAGTAACACAGCATTTCAGAAAAAGAACATCATACCAACAGTAAAATATGGTGGTGGTAGTGTGATGGTCTGGGGTTGTTTTGCTGCTTCAGGACCTGGAAGGCTTGCTGTGATAGATGGAACCATGAATTCTACTGTCTACCAAAAAATCCTGAAGGAGAATGTCCGGCCATCTGTTTGTCAACTCAAGCTGAAGCGATCTTGGGTGCTGCAGCAGGACAATGACCCAAAACACACCAGCATATCCACCTCTGAATGGCTGAAGAAAAACAAAATGAAGACTTTGGAGTGGCCTAGTCAAAGTCCTGACCTGAATCCTATTGAGATGTTGTGGCATGACCTTAAAAAGGCAGTTCATGCTAGAAAACCCTCAAATAGAGCTGAATTACAACAATTCTGCAAAGATGAGTGGGCCAAAATTCCTCCAGAGCGCTGTAAAAGACTCGTTGCAAGTTATCGCAAACGCTTGATTGCAGTTATTGCTGCTAAGGGTGGCCCAACCAGTTATTAGGTTCAGGGGGCAATTACTTTTTCACACAGGGCCATGTAGGTTTGGATTTTTTTTTCTCCCTAAATAATAAAAACCATCATTTAAAAACTGCATTTTGTGTTTACTTGTGTTATCTTTGACTAATAGTTAAATGTGTTTGATGATCAGAAACATTTTGTGTGACAAACATGCAAAAGAATAAGAAATCGGGAAGGGGGCAAATAGTTTTTCATACCACTGTAAATGACAAAGGAATATTACAGAATGTGCGAGTTGATGCTGCGGCAAGTCGCAGGATCCATTTTCTCGAAACGTGCATTCTTAATGGCCAGGTCTGTATTATCATACAGAACACACAGGTGTCCCTGGTTGATCAATATAGCTGACCTTTTACAAATGTGTATTACACCAGCCAAGTTTGTCACAACATCACGCAATATTGTATACACAGAATAAAATAAAACTTTGCCAGTACTTCGGTATTTGCCTGAAGTTGCATCTGCATAAATAATAATAATAAAAAATAAAAAAAATAGTAGAGACTTTAAGAATGAGCAGTTTTGTGCCAGATTACCTCACTGCAGCCATTGTGTTTTTTTTTTTAAATGAATACTGGGCTTTTGCCCTCAAAGTAGGCATGGCAATGGGCATCACTCAGTAGAGCCAATCAACAAACCATAAAAACACAGAGTTTGTGGAAAACAAACGTAATACCCATACAATGTGATCGAATTAAACACAAACAAATGCACAATACAGCATGACTTACTCCAGAAAAAGGGCATGTATCTATCGAAAACTGAATCATCAAAGATGGACAGATCATTGTATGTTTATTCTTCTTGGAGGAAGTTTACAACCAGTTGGTCTTATATGTTTTAAGACTGTGGGGCTAGTTAATGTAGTCAACCTTAGAGAAACACAATTAATTGAGACCACTATCAATACTACTTGAGATGACTTACAGGAGTTGGACAATGAAACTTAAAAGCCTGGTTATAGACAACAATAATTCATTAGTATGTTGTGGAGCCTCCTTTTGTGGCCAATACAGCATCGATTTATCTAGGGAATGACAGATACAAGTCCTGCACAGTGGCCAGAGGGATTTTGAGCCATTCTTCTTGCAGAATAGTGGCCATTTCCTGACTCGCTCCTCCAAAACACCCCAAAGTGGCTCAGTAATCTTCAGATCTGGTAAATGTGCAGGCCATGGGAGATGTTCAGCTTCACTTTCATGTTCATCAAACCACTCTGTCACCAGTCTTGCTGTGTGTATTAATGCATTATCATCCTGATACACGGCACCACCTTCAGGATACAATGTTTGAACCATTGGGTGCACATGGTTCTCCAGAATGTATGTAATGTATGAAATGTGTATGGATCAGAATGATAAGGCTGTCCCTGATGAGCGAGCCGAGGGTGACGGCGACAGTGGCAAGGAAAAACTTCCTGAGATGGTAATAGGAAGAAACCTTCCCTCAATAGGGAACCCATCCTCATTTGGGTTAAAAAACAGATAGCAGGAATTGATCTGCATCATACTGTGTGAAACTGAAAGTTTTGAGATGTATTTAAGTTGATATGAATTATAAAAATGGTAAAAAAAAAAAAAAAAAATGGAGCCTGTAAGGGAAAAGTTGGAAACAGGTCTTAATGTCATCCACATATGGCACATCCCCACATGGAAAAAACCTATATAATCATATATGTTTTAATATAGGTTTTGATATAGGTTTTTAATATGTGACATATATAAAATTGTCCGTTTTCCTATATTATATGTACATACATGCACATATATGCGTGCATATATTGTTACGTCCCAGGACGTATTTCTTACGTTTATGACCCAGTTTACATCTGTAATGTATATGGTCCTGATTTATTTATTTTGCTTGTTCATTTTGTGCAATGTGATTGTACTTTGTTTCTTTTGGTTCTGCATTGTTTTGTTTTGTTCTCTCTCTCTCTCTCTCTCTCTCGCTCTCATTCCTTCAACCAGGTAAAGACATTAGCTGTGCCTAATTAGGAGAGGCCTGATTGGAAAATATCTGATTCGTTGATGAGATGGGAGCTGGTGTATAAAGCTGAGTTGGAAAGCTGGAAGCTGTGAGAATTGGTCCTCCTGCCCCAGCATGTGGTTGTTCAGCCTGTGTGTTTGTAGACTGTTATAAGTCTAAATCCTTGACCTTTAAGTTAAGTGCTTCTTCTGTTACTGAGATTTGATCAGTAAATAATTTGACTCTTTTAAACTATACTGTTTATTTTGTTGCTGCCTATATTTAATTGTGGGAGCTGTAGAGAGGTGGATGCCATTTCCCTTTTTTCTAATCATGTTTTCTCCTGTTTCTGGATAGTTAGGGAGTGAGGTAAGTTATGTTGTTTTTCTTTTTCAGGTAAGTTAGTTTGATCCTCCCAACATTTAGACAAATTTGTTTGTTGGCCTGGTCCCCTCTTAAAGTCTTTCCTCTCTTTTTCTAAAACAAGAGTCAATTAAAAAGAACAAATTATTTCAAATTTGTTGTGTGTTGATTGCTGGCTGGGACAGGAGTGATGACCTCCTAGAAGGGAGAAAAATGTAACAATCCTGGACGAGCCACCAATTGTTACATTAGAGAAAAGGTGTAACCAAAAAAAAAAAGGTTTTGGAGGTCATCTCTCCTGTCCCAGCCAGCAATCAACACACAACAAATTTGAAATAATCTGTTCTTGCTGGTGCCTGTGTCCGGCGGCGTGGCCTAGTATGTAAATTACCCGGACTGATTTCAGTGTGATTGGCGTGTGGGAAAGACATTGTAGCGCATAATATCTGGAACTAATATCTGTCCATATGGATAAGTATGTCTTTAGTCATTTAACCAGCATAACGTCCTCCATCAAAGATCTGATTGGGCGTTAATCACTTATCACTATGGTGAATAGATGCAGAAGCAGAGACAGAATAAATCCCCATAAACATTCACACTTGAAAACAATACTAACAGAACTAAACAGTTCCAGAGGGTTAGTGCCTGTTATCAGGACAGGGATCATCTACAGGATACTACTGTATTTTTCACTGCTTATATATTTTTGCCATAGTTTCATTTGGTTTTACGTGATTTCATGTTTTTTTTTTTGTTTTTGTTTTTTTAGTGAGTGGGGGCTAATATTGTGATTTGTCCAAGGTTACTAAAGCCTGGCTTACTACTACTTTAAAAATATATATAAAAACAATCAACTATTATTGTCAAGATCAAGACCTGTTTAGGTAATTGGTTCCATCGTGTTACTGAACGCAACTGTGTTCACAAAACCGAGCGTAGGGAAAGAAACACTCGCTAACGCATTTGAATGAATGGCAATCCGTGGCAGGGGGGCGTTTTAGGGCATAACACACCTCTAAACATATTTTGTCTTGTAAATGATTATCCTCATTCACCTTCCAATCCCCCACAGCGCACACTCTCTACACTGTTGCTATTTGTTGGGGCACTTGGTTATACACAGCACTTTAATGTATGAAACACTTACTTTCTAGTTTGTTTTATTTTAAATATTGCTTATTACCTTTTCCTGCAAAATAATGTTATCAATGTGTAAATTATTAATGCATTGATGTATTTTAATTAGGGACAAAAACAGACCTTGTGCTTGTGTTCAGAACTGATGCTGAACAGCTGTGTTCATAGGTTTAATCAACGATTGACAAGACAACAGTTAAAGCGTTTGTGGGTGGAGAGGTGTGTCTATGTGCACTCCTGCATTTCTCTGCTGGTTTAACACAAACACGTTTGTGCACAGACAAGTAAGTCTAAATAATCCCCCCCATTCCCCCCGGCCGAAAAACAGACACACTTAGCATTTAGCACCATGTCATAGTCAGTATTCTCCACTGGGGTTTTTCACCTTCCACTCCTAAGTTTGTCTTTGCTCTTTTGATGGAGTTCCTAAAACCCCCAAAACATTTTATACTGAGAAAACATAATAACAAACACAAACTAGCACAGATACATATGATCAAGTGGTTACCTGTTGTTTTTATTTGTTTCTATGACCAGTAATAATATTAATAATAATAATAATAATTATTATTATTATTATTATTATTAGCCCAACTCTGACTATTTAAAACAAAGTCGTCATCTATTTTTTGCCATTGAAGTTGTTGGTTCAAGTAAATGTATTTTTAAATACCCAAACAATTCCCCAACAAATAAAACATGCACGCATGACTTTAAAAATAAAATTAATTCTTCCAAAACTAGTCAAAGGTAAAACAGTAATTTGTAAAGAACAGGTGAATACATGTTGTATTTTTGCTTAAAGGTCATTAAAATACCCGGATAACACCAGCTGCTTATCAGTCTTTATGTGGTTCTTTTATATTAAAATATCAATTTAAAAAAATGTTTTGCAATTCAGAATGTTCAGAATATACAGTAGACCTGACCAAACATCATTCTAAAGCTGTTGCACTGTGATGTCATCCCTCTTACAGCTCTCTCAACAGCTTGTTCAGTCTCCTTCAGTATCTCCAAATGGTCAACCTTCACCGTCTGACCCCAGCCTCCACAGCAGAGCTCTGATTATAGAGAACAGGAGAATTTAGTAAAGACAAAGATATATAAACTTTACAGAATATCTGGTTGTAATAAATATAAAATATATTAGTGAAACCTACACCACAGAGTGCGTAAAATACTTTTTAGGAATTCTGGAATGTAAATAAACTGCCTGTGCTAATGTTAACCATTGAACTTTGTTAGCGTTAACCCCGGTCTGTCTGTATTATTGTCTGCATTAAATTAACCGACAATTTACTTAATGTGTTTTTCATACAAATAAGTTAAGCGATATAACACTCATATATGAGCATTAGTTCATCTCTGAAGCCAAACTATAACTTACTGAGTATTGAAGCCCCCCACCCCCACTCCTTAACTGAAACACTTCAGAGTTTTTATTCACCCCGTTTACTAAGCACACACGCAACCATGCAAACTCACGGCCAAAGTGGGGAAAATATAAATCCGGTTATGAGTGTTTAGCTCGCGAGCTCCTGTACATCTATCCTCAGCTTGTGTCCTTCGTAAACTGCATCAAATTATATTCCAGTCACAGAAATAACCTGCAGATTAACTCTTACCCAAAGAATAAATAAATGCTGAATTTATCCAGACAACACGCGGTCAGACTCTAAAGGCGTTTTCACAAACACTCTTCCTCGGGTAGTGCAGCTTTTGTAATAGGGACATTAATAGTATTTTCGACATTTTTGGAATCTTTTCGAGGAAAACTGGAGTGACATTGTGAGTTTGTGACACTGACAGTAAGCTGTAATGTTAACTCCAGACTTGGTAAACAGATCATTAAGTTATCTAAAGTCACATCTGACCGCTGCTGGTGCTGCCAGTGATTTTCAAAACAGCCAATAAAAAACTAAACTGGGAAATAAACCGTAAACTAATTCCAAACAAATTTTATAAATTAAAACACCACTTACCGCAAATAGTCCATTAAGCCGCCATCTTATCTCTGTAGTGCAGTTTGGGAGCATCAGTTCAACGGGTGGGTTGTTAAAATCACGTGATTGCAACTCAGCGCAGCTAAATTGCTGGCTTGTGTTAACGTGTTCTTGAGAACGAAGCGCCACCTAGTGGTGGAACCAGGTATATGAATAAATAGGGCTTGAATGGGCGTGTTTACTGTGAAATCTTGACACGCCTTTCTGGAAAGAAAAGGAGGGGGGACTATGGCTCGCATAGGGCAGCCGTACACCATTCGCACGCCATTCACACGGTCCCGGCTATTTGATGTGGCTCCATCTGTATGTGGATATGAATAAGCAATAAAGGAGACCTATATGGCCTATATATGCACCTCAATTTTGCCTATATGCAGCATATATATTATCATATATATGCATATATATATACTGCATATAGGTGAGGATATATGTGCATATATACTGCATATAGGTTTCATATATGCACATATGTCCTCATATAGGTTCTTTCCATGTGGGTCGGGTTAGAGTTAGGGTTTGGTTCCATTTTTTGATGAAAGATGATCACAACTTCAGCTTTCTTCTTCCTCATCAGCGCCAGAGTCTGCTTCCTCGGGTTATACTCTGTGTTACCCTCAACCTCTGACTCTTCTTCCTGTGAATAAGGCCTCAAAAGGCTTTGTACACCAGAGAAAGTTGTATGATTGTTGACAATGTTGCAGTTTTGTTTTTCAGCAGGTGTGATAAAAATTGTTGTCAATGGGTTCCTGTGTGGTTTATAATGGAAGCCAAAATATGGCATAAGAAGTGTGTTTGTGTCGGTGTCTGCTCAAAGACACCTACATGTTTGTGTGGGAAAGGAGTGTAGAAATGTGCTTAAGTACTCCCTAAACCACACAATTTTTTAATAAAAATATTTCTAATTCGTTTTATGTGTTCAAATGCCATGTGTGAACAAAGTCTTTGAATCTTGAGATTTTAATTTGTCAGATTTGACTGGAACACATGAGGGTTAAACCAACAAATAAGCTTTTACTAATCTACAGTATGTTGGTCCTATCTCATTGTTACTTATTTATTTATTCATTCATTCAGTGGTATGCATGACACAACATTTTACAGTATTCCTTTGAAGTGTTCTACCAAAATGATTTCAGCTCTACTACTAACCAATCTAGGGACATATACCTGTATAGACCAGTATTTAAAGCGGAATCCCCATTGTTGCGGAATGAAAAACATAGCTTTGTAACACCATTACATTACGAACACTAACAGGCGAATTTGATCAAATTGATTATCTCATTACAGTGGCACCTGGAAGTTAGTGGGATACACTGGGCAACATTTTGTCCCTGACGTTGATGTGTTAAAAGCACCAAAAATGGCCTAGTGTAAGGATTTGTGTGGCTTTGAAAAGGGTCTAAATCTGATGGCCGGAATGACTGAGTGAGAGCAACTCCAGATCCTACCATGATCTTATGAATCCCCTTTTTCTTTTTTTTTTTTTTTTTTTACTTCATGTGGACGGTCAGGTGTGTGTCCATCAAAATCCGCTACTAACTGCTTGGTGCCAGATACTGTACCATAGCACACCTTTAAGGTCTATTCGAGTCCAGGGATAAACAAGTCAGGGTTGTTTTTGGCAGAAAAGTGTGGCCTACTCAATATTAGGTGGCAAGTCATGATGTTATGTTAAGAACTGATGATGATGGTTCTGATATTGATTGATTGAAGTTTTGTTTTTTCTGCAGTATGTACATGTTTTCTCAAGTTGACAAGTTGAATTATTTTTAAATAAGCATATGTATCATAAATGCCGAATGTGACACATACTGTATATAACATTTCAGTTCTTTGATACTAGGGGTGATATTTCCAAAGAAGAATTCACAAATGTGTTCCATGTGGTCTATTTGTTATGTGTTATTCTCCATATTTGTCCTTAAAGGAAATGTACCAAAAGCTACTTATGGGTTAAACTTTTCTCTGCTTAATTCTCAGCCATTTTAAATCCTGTTCAGATACTAACAGACTAACAACTAATAGTTTACAAAATAAAAGGAATGAGGAAGTTATGTGCAGAATTGCAGGGGAAGTGCTGCAAGGGATCAGTTTACTGAAAATATGCAATGAATACATGATAATGTTCATAATATACAGTAAGAAGGAAATTGGATCCCATGAGCAGTTTAATGCAGCACACCATAAAAGCCATACATAAACATTTTTATGTAGCTTTTACAAAGGCACAAAAGTTAAATATACTGTAGGACTTTGTCTTTTAAAAGCACACCCAACCAAACACACAAACATACTGTAGATGTCAGAGGACATAATCACAAAAAGATGTCCTTTAAGGGCCTATTGCAGCACCTTCCTGAAGAACATGATTAACACAGATACTTGTTATAAGTTTCCAGCTTTGCTGTTGTTGTAGTTTAAAAGCATGTTTGTACAAACCCTTAAATTTAAAAAAGATGAGTGAGTTAACATTTCTAGGAAATTTCTGAAAAGGATCTCATTTTCCTTTAAATAATTATTGTTTTGTTTTACTGCTAAGCTTTTTTTGTGTGTGGTTTCTTTAATAAATCATCTGCGGTGACAAACAGAAAAAAATGCTGAACTAATATGGATGGATGACAAAGTATTAAACAGTACACAGTTTGAATGTGTGTGTGTGTGTGTGTCTGCATGCAAGACTCTCCATTTTGATTTCATGGTATAAAGTATATATACTAATTCCTGCACTAATGTGTAGTTCCTGATTATTTTCCATTGTCATGTCCAGCTCTTTAATATAAATTTTATCAGTCTTAACTGTTTTTTTTTTTTTTTTTTTTTAAGCAAAAAGTGGCTGTGTGTGTGATTGAAGGTAAAAAAAAAAAAAAAAAAAAAAACACTAAAACAAACAAAAAAACTAACCAGGTACAGTGCAAATTATACTTTTGCTGCAACATTCAATAGACCAATCAGTAGATTTTTGGTTTAAGGTAGAAAACAGTTTTAATACCGCAACGCTTATGACTAGCAAATTTATCTGAGATTTATTCAACATTCTGTTCCCTCCCTATATATAAGATATAAAGAAATGAGCTAAATGTTTAAAGATTTTACAAATCCAGTGGAATGATGTAGTTGAAGCCATAACACAGGATGCAGGTGTAACTGTAATGTCCTGTACATTCTGAATCAGTACTAATGTTTCACATCTGTATTTCTGACTAGCATTACTATTACTTCTGCATTAACCCCTCTGTCCGTGACATATAATATGCGTGATCTTAGTTTTACACAAAAACGTATAGATCGGTACATATTTCCTTCAGGAACATGTCGACTGATTTGTAAAAAAATATATAGACTACCGTTCAAAAGTTTGGGGTCACTTTCAAACAACTTATCTAACTACGATGGTTCCTGTTTTTTATTTCTTTCTACATTGTAAAGAAATGCTGAAGGCGTCCAAAAATGCATTAATCTCCTTTAAACAGTTAATGGTGAGATGTTTCTGCTACTTCTGCTCTGTAAAGACATCATAACGCCTCTAATCTGAGGTGCTGTTAATTGGTCATTTTTTAGCCTGATAACTCTAAATGAACTTCTCGCAGAGGTAGGATTTGGTCTCGCCCTCCTGGGATGGTCTTCATGAGAGACAGTTTCATTATCGTGCTTGATGGATTTTGCAAATGCACTTGACAATACTGTTCTTGCAAGAACTATTACAGAAAGGCTGACCTCTGTGACTTAAAATAAGACGTAATTACCTAATACTATATGTATTATTTTAGAGTTTTGAAATCTCTAGTATTGTTGTAGAATGTAGAATATACACTTTATATCCAAACTTTTATTCTGAACTAGTTAATTTTTTTCTATTGAGTTAAACAGCTACTGTCCACAATTGTTTTATTCAGATTTTGAAAGTTAAATTAACTGGAAGCCATTAAAATCGTAATGTTAAAGGAATTATTAAATTTATATCCTAATAAGACAAACATGTTGGCACTTTATCTCTAAAAACTGATGTTTTGTTTTTAATTCAAGTTGAAATGACTGGGTCAGTATATTAAACAGTTCATTCACCAGGTGGAACCAAAAGAAGGAACAATGAGCAAAACAATTTTTATTATTTTAGTGAAAATAAAGCATTAAAAAAATAATCTTTTTTCCTATTTTGAATCATTAAAATGTTTGTTTCCCATTCATATTTTTTATTGTAATTTCTTTCTTTCTTTCTGTAAAAATTTATTAATTTATTTATGCAGTTTAGCTTGTGTGGTTGGCAACTTCCTTAACTGACAGCTGATTTTGAAATAAGGAAACTTTCTTTTGCACACACACACACACACACACGCACAAACACACAGTTGTACAGTTACTCATAGACAGAGAGACAGTATATTGTGTTTCTAATACATTCGGAATGTCAGAGTGTGTGTATGCTGATGTGATCTTCAATAAGGAGATTAAGAAAGGAGAGCGAGTGGAGAGAGTGGTGGGAACCTATGAGAGTCCAGAAGCTGTTAGAGGTCATATTCTCAATGTGCACGCAGAGGATATAAACACAACGAGGAACATCCAATCTCATCATACAGGTATTTTTAAATGAATTCTGATCTTCAATATTAATAGCAGCATATTAGCAGTAGGAACAAATCTTTTACTTGGGAGCGCGTAGACTTGCTGTGCACAGTTCTCTGTAATTTTGTAAGAGTACAGTGCCTTGCAAAAGTATTCATACCCCTTAAATTTTCCTACATTTTGTTACATTACAACCACAAACATGTTTTATTTGGATTTTATGTGATAGACCAACACAAGGTAGCACATAATAATACACATAATTGTGAAGTAGAAGGAAAATGATAAATGTTTTTTTTATTCTTCTTACAAGTAAAAAAGTGTGATGTGCATTTGTATTTAGCCTCCTTTACTCTGATACCCCTCACTAAAATCCAGTGGAACCAATTGCCTTCAGAAGTTACTCCAAGACTGGATCCAAAAGCAGGGCGGCAGGGCAGTAGCAAGCAGCGGCTGCTCCGGAACCGAACAGCGCTGCGGTACTTTACTTACTTAATGTAGCGCATTTCTTTTACACAGTATCCAAACAGCGCTAATACCCGTGGTGGCAGCTTGTGTGATTACATCAACAGGGAATGGTGTAAGAACTCTGTGCTGGTTTCTAGCTATTGCTCATCGTTGGTGGAGTTTGTGACTGTTAGATATAGACCTTTTTATGTACCGTAGAAATTTATCACTGTTTTTATTGTTAAAGTGTACATATCACCTACCACTAATGCTAAGAAAGCATTTTGTGAACTGTATGGAAATATAGTGAACTGCAGAACACACACTCGGATGGCCTGTTTATTGTCGCTGGAGATTTCAACCATCCAAATCTCAAGTCAGTGCTTCTTAACCTCTATTATTATGTGGACTTTGCAATGAAAGGGGGAAAACCCACACAGACGCATAACACACTTTTCAGACATTTAATTATAAGAAGTTTATCATTTTCCTTCCAATTTAAAGTTATATGCCACTTTGTGTAAATCTACAGTATCACATGAAATTCAAATAAATACATTTAACCTTGTGGTTGTAAAATGCCAAAATGTGGAAAAGTTCAATAATAATAATAATACATATTATAATAATACTTTTACAAGTCACTGTAAATAAGTCTCCATGTTTACTGTTTCCTTCTTCCCAATAAGGACATACTGCATTTAACCAGTGTTACAGAGTGACTGCAGTGTGTGTGGTGCTGCTGTGTGTTGTCCTAATAACTGCCGTCACAGTGCTGTGGATCAAACACAACATTCTGAAGACAGAAAACAACCAGTTACAGACCAGTTACAACAACCTGACTATAGAGAGAAACCAGTTAGAGACCAGATACACCAACCTGACTATAGAGAGAGACCAGTTACAGGGGGGGAGAGCTATATACCTGAGGATATTTTATGATTTGGGTAAGTACATTAAGGATTACATTTTCTGCCAGTTAAATTTTCAGTTAAATGTCCTTAGTGGAAATCCATAAGCTATCCTGAAACTGGATCTTTAACTTACATTCTCCCACATGTCCATCCGTATACAGTAGTTTCACTTAGGTTTTAGAATGAAAGCATCTTATTAATTTTGGTGACACATTACAAAACTGATCCAGTAAGAAAAAGTAAGAAAAAATAAATTAATATATCTTTAACACATAGATTACTTAAATAATAAACTACTAAATAACTATTTAATTAATTAGTAAGTATGCTTGTAATATTTTACTATTAACTTTGCAATACTTACTGAGCTGTATTGCAATAACACCTGGTTGTAACACCACAATTATCACCTTCCTCCTTGAGATAATATTCGTAATGCGGCCGTTTCCACACCCAGTGGCTAAAATGTAAATGTCTATATGAGTGCTCATTGTCCACATATAGAGTTCTCTTTAGACTTCTCTTTTTGTGTGCTGTTTTTAATTTATTCAGTCAGAGTCTAAAGAGAGAATTACAACAATAACCTATTATCAAGTTATACAAAAAGACCATACTGTGTGTGTATATATATATATATATTAGTCCTGTCTGTGTGCTTGGTGGATTTTGACCTTCTTTCACCACCTGACTTTGAAACCAGTGGATATGTTTTGGTTATGGTTATATTTCATGGCAACTATTTGTATGTACTGAGAGTAAACATGGTACAAATAGTCAAACCCCAATATTGTATATAATATTAATTATAATAAAAATAAGATCTTTTTTGAACCCCAATTGGAATAAGAGCAACCTTTCTTATGTTACATAGCATTAAAGTAAGCCCATGAAAGTTGAATCCATTTATATATTAAAAATCACTTTTTTCTCATACTATATAGCCTATATAGCTGAAAATAAATAATATCTCTATAGAAGCAATAAATCAGAAGCTTTGATCTCTGTAAATTCTCTCAATCTCTCCACAGACATAGCATGGTATTTTAATTCCAGTCTTTATTTTATGTATAATGCGAAGAAGAACTGGACTGAGAGCAGACAGAACTGCATGGACAAAGGAGCAGACCTGGTGATCATTAACAGCAATGAGGAACAGGTAAGAGAGTGTATGTGAGAGAGAGAGAGAGAGATCATTTATATCAAATCATTCATCATTCATATCATTCATGATGGGTTTACTTCACTAACATTAAATACATAAAATTTTGACCTCACCCAAAGAGTTTTACTGTAAGAAGTCATAAAATAGATAACCCCTGGAGAGCACCTTTTTAATAAGGCCCATAACAATTCTAAGAAAGGTGACTCAGAGCCTATTGCTGTCATTGCCGTGAATGTTTAGCAAGTGGAATGCTGTTCCTTGAAAATCCACAGATAACTTAAAAAAAAGTAAAATAATTGTCATGATTTCCTGTGCTAGGAGACAGAGGCAGATGCAGGAGGTGCTTTGCACAAGCCTTTATTTGAAATAACACAACTTAATAAGCTGTTCAGACTGGGTCTGCAGGTGGTCGGTGTAACAAACAAAAAAGTGAGCTTAACGAAAGAATTACAAACATCGCCGCTGGACAACAAACGAGCTGAGGAGTCCTCAGCAATGAACTCCAACCTTTTTATGAATGGGTAACGATTCCGACCTCGCCCCTGGAGACAACGTTCAGTCCTGAGCAAAACAAAGAGAGAGTAAGAATTAGAACACCTTTTTAACCAACGAAAATCACAATGCACGGACAAGCAGCTACGGGTTCGGCTGGTTTAAATAGAAACACAGGGGAACGACACAGGTGAACTTGATTTAGTGCTTTCGTGAGACATATAAGAACGTAGACACACTAGGGGGAGACAAAGTGGCGGCTCAGTAATCCGGAGAACCTGATCTTAGACCGTGGTGGTACAGGTGTTACAGTAACCGCCCCCCAGGACCGGCTTCCCGAGTAAGCCAGAGGGAGTAGGGACCTGCCAAGCGGCTGGGATTGCCGGCAGGTGGGACGCCCAGAGGTCGTGGTGCCGGGCAATCTGGCCGTGCTCGATGGAACTCCGCAATGAGCTCGGGGCTTAAGATGCTTTTGGCCGGGACCCAGCTCCGTTCCTCCGGACCATACCCTTCCCAATCCATGAGATAGTGGAGGGAACCCCCGCTTCTTCGTGAGTCCAGTAGGTCTTTGACCCGGAACGCCGGCGCGCCTCCAATTTCCACAGCCCTGGAGAGCAAAGGTTCTGTTGCACCTTCGTCAAGTGGACCCTTAGTTGAAGTCCACTATCAGCTCCTTTGTCTTGCTGACGTTCAGGAGGAGATTGTTTCTCTGGCACCAGTTCTCCAGATTTCCAACCTCCTCCAGGTAGGCCGTCTCATCGTTGTTCATGCTCAGGCCCACCACGACAGTGTTGTCAGCAAACTTGATGAAGATGGTGGAGTTGGTAGTGGCCACGCAGTCATAGGTGTACAGAGAGTACAGCAGGGGGCTCAGAACACAACCCTTACTGCCTGTGGTCTGCTAGTAAGAAAATTGGAGATCCACTGACACATTGATGAGCTTAGTCCCAGGTGCTCCAGCTTGGTGGTAAGTGTGGAGGGAATTATGGTATTAAATGCAGAGCTGTAGTCAATGAAGAGCATTTTCACATAATTCCCCCTCCGAGTGTCCAGGTGAGTGAAAGATGTATGGAGGAGATGTGAGATTGCATCGTCCGTGGAACGGTTTGGACGGTATGCAAACTGTAGTGGGACCAGTGTGTCTGGTAGTGAAGAAATGATGAAGTCAGGAACAGGAACAATGATGGACTCTTTGAAGCATGTGGGGATCACCGACTGAGATAAAGAGATGTTAAATATCTCAGTAAACACAGGTGCTAGCTGGTCTGCGCAGGCTCTGAGAATACGGCCTGAGATGCCGTCTGGTCCTGCTGCTTTCCTGGTGTTTACTCTCTTGAAGGCTCTCCTCACGTCATGCTCGGTGATGATGAACGCGTTTCCGGTGCTGGCAGTGTCTTCCTGTCTGCAGCCGTTAGCGCCGGGGCAGGTGATATGCTGATAAAAGTTCGACACTGCGCGTTTGAGGTTGTCACTATTAAAGTCCCCCGCTACAATAGGCGCAGCGTCCCGGTGTTGTGTCTGGTGCTGTGTGAGTGCCTTATGCAGCTCGCATAAGGCAGTGTCCGTGTCCGTGTCCGGAATATAAACGGCGCTGATTATGACCGATGTAAACTTCCGAGGTAAATAAAAAGGACGACACATGATGGACAGTAGTTCCAGGTTGGGTGTGCAGGAGCATGTGAGAGGAACAACGCTCGCGCTGTTGCACCAGCTGCTGTTCACTATTAAACACACGCTGCCTCCCCTTGACTTTCCTGAGTCCCGCGTCCTGTCCATGCGGTGAACCGAGAAGAACTCGGCCGGCTGGATGGCGTGGTCCGGCTCCGCTGATTTCAGCCATGTCTCGGTGAAGCAGAGGAGATTGCAGTCCCGAATGTCTTTCTGGAACTTTACCCTGGCCCTGAGGTCATCAAGCTTGTTCTCCAGTGACTGGACATTGGCGAGCAGGATGCTAGGCAGAGGTGTGCGGTGTGCACGGGCTCTCGGC
Organism: Clarias gariepinus; assembly: GCF_024256425.1. NCBI lineage: Eukaryota > Metazoa > Chordata > Actinopteri > Siluriformes > Clariidae > Clarias > Clarias gariepinus. The sequence goes on from NC_071119.1 coordinate 6,326,936, forward strand.
CTGTTCCTGACTCCGGCTCGTTTCCCTCGGGGCGGCCGCTTCGCGTTGCGTCCTTTGTTGTCCCTCAGGATCTCACTCGGCCAGCTCGGATCCGGAGTTAAAAACGTCGAATTGTGAGTACATTGTATACCAATAGAAACAAGATTGTCTCTATCATAACTAATGTACTCCATGGTGGTAATTTGACTGGTCTTAAAATGCTAAAAACTAAGCGAAGAACAAAAACAAAGAAAAAGTGGTCGGAGCAGTCGTGACGGCAGCCGACCTCACCGGCGTCATCTTGGCATAACTCCCGGCGCCATCTTGGCATAACAGTAAGTCTACAAAAAAAAAAATTTTTTTTTGAAATCAGTTTAAGAGGCGATTGTTTCAGAGTACTACCATGCAGAGCTTTAATTGATATCGGGTGGGGAAGCTTCGACACTAGAGCTCGCAGCGAGGAAATTAAAGAGGATGAGATGAGATTTCCAGCCGACCCGGAATCTATTAGGGGATAAACAGACAAAGTGTGATTATTACAAGAAAGTTGTGCAGGTAAATAAAGGGTTAATGTGTATGAAGTGCAGTGAGGTACATTACTTTTAACAAAGGGCAATTAGTTACTCTGTGGTTTTCCCCCCCAAAGTACAGACATAACCCTGTGCTCATTCCCCGTTTCTTCTCCGCTGCAGATAAATGGGACGCACCCACTTCCATCTGCTCAGGTGATGACCCTTCATGCAGGCTTGACTGCATCTTGTTGAAATTCTCCTTACGGCTAGTCTCATATCTTTTCACCGTGGTTTTGAGTGGGGTGCGACGCTGCTGGCTTCGCAGGTGTTGGTCTAGCTTGATGGCTAAATTGACACAGTCATCCAGGGAAATGTCGGCATCCCTACAAGCCAGCTCAAGCTGAAGATCTGGGTGAAGTCCGTCCCGGAATCGAGCCAGCAGGCCCCTCTCACACCAGCCACTCTCCGCGGCGAGCACCTTGAATTTCACTGCATACTCAGCAACTGGGTTATTTCCTTGCCTTAGCAGTATCAGTCGTTGCCCTCCCGTCTTGCCTTGGTCAGGATGATCAAAGACTGTCCAAAGGGCCTCGATGAACAGGTGGTAGCGGGTCGTGGTCGCCCCTCCGGCGCTCCAAACCGCTGTAGCCCAATCCAGGGCTGTGCCAGTAAGCTGCTGTGTCACGATCGGTTATGTTGGGATACTCTGGGAGGTACAGCTCGCATGCCAGGAGGAATCTCTTGCACCCCCCGGAGTATCTTTCCGGTGGGTCAAAGCGTGGTGGTGAGGATGCAGAGCGCAAGTGCGGAGAAGTCGGGCCAGGCTTTCAATTTCCCTCTGCTAAGATAGCCATGTATTGGGTTGTTGTCTGGCAGGGGGGTTACTGCTGCGTCTCTAAAGGTCCGTGCATCTTTCATGATTTCCTGTGCTAGGAGACAGACGCAGATGCAGGAGGTGCTTTGAACAAGCCTTTATTTAAAATAACACAACTTCACAAGGTGTTCAGACTGGGTCTGCAGGTGGTCGGTGTAACAAACAAAAAAGCGAGCTTAACAAAAGAATTACAAAGAGCGCAGCTGGACAACAAACAAGCTGAGGAATCCTCAGCAATGAACTTCAACCCTTTTTACGGATGGGTAACGATTGGTAACGATTCCGACCTTAAATAGACACACAGGGGAACGACACAGGTAAACTTGATTTAGTGTTTTCGTGAGATATATAACAATGAAGACACACTAGGGGAAGGCAAAATGGCGGCTCAGTAATCCAGAGAACCTGATTTTATTCCCTGGGACCATGGTGGTACAGGTGTTACAATAATAGGATTTCTATTCTAAACTTTTGTTGTTGCTTTATTGAAGGTGTTTGTAATAGTGGGAAAAATGGGGGGGGGGGGGGGGAATGTACAATAAAAGCATTTTGCTGGTAAATGTCTAGTGCTCTTGTTTAAGTGAAGGTGATAAATTGCATATATTTGGGAAAACATTTGTAAAATAAAAGTGTTTCACTGCGAAACTTCTAATGCTGTTGCTTTTTTAAACGTCTTTAATCACATAAATTTAGCAAACATCTGTAAAATAACAATGTTTCTATCACAGAATAACAGACTCCACAGACAAAGATGCAGAAAACCAGAATGGGTGCTTTTATTGATAATGAATGGGGTATGGTTGTGGATGAAATGTGGATAAGGAAAGTCTTATCTGGTATGGTGCTAGAGCTAATGGATGGATGATCACGGACAGGAAGAATGATAAACACGACACAGAGGTAGGAGAGACGATGAGATGAGGTGTAGAACGATCGCTGTGAGTAGCCGATCATAGAGTCTTTTTCTGTACCGGAGATCAGACGCTGGGTGACGGGAAGTGAGGTGTATTAATCTTGCGCTGATGATAAGGCACAGGTGTGTGTTTAGAATTCGGATGATTGGTGACATTGACTGAGGGCGGAGCCTGGTGGAGCCTCCGTGACAGTTTCACTGCTAAACATTTAAAGCTGTAGCTTTAATAAAGGTGTTTGATCATATAAATGAAGGAAAATCCATAAAATATTGGCTTTTTCTGCTAAACTTCAAATGCTATTATTTTTATAATTAATCGTGTAAATTTATAAAACAAATCTGTAAAATAACCGTGTTTCTCTGTAAAAGATTAAATAACAATTTATGTAAACAATTTATGCACATAATCAAATACACAGGAATTCATTGCTAAACAGCTGCAAGGAAGTCAAGCTTGGATTGGTCTGAGTGACAGAGACGCAGAGGGAGAGTGGAAATGGGTGGACGGTACACCACTGACCTCTGGGTAAGAGACCACATGTGTGTGTCAAAAATCCTTTTTTTCCTTGTGAATCTGAGACTGCAAAGTAAATAAATAAACATAAATTAATAATTTTCCTTTAATATTTTTATTGATCAGAAATCATTCTGTTATAATTTGTTTGGAATCTCAGTACTGAAGACTAAATCAGATTGTCTTATTTTCAGGAACTGGGCTAACCAACAACCAGATAATTACAATAATGAGGACTGTGGTGAGACTGGGTATCCTGATGGACAGCACTGGAATGACAAACCATGCTCTTATACACAAGCCTGGATCTGTGAAAAGAAAAAAAATATGTTCGTAAATAAAATTTTGCTGTAAGAAAAAAGGTTTTGCTGTATTAATTAGTGGGACAAGTTTTAAATGTGTGTTCATTATTTTTTTTTACTGTTTATAATTATAACTGCTGAGCAGAACAACATTACAGTGGAACCTCGGATTTTGAGTAACATGGTTTGCGATCATTCCGCAAGACAAGCAAAAAAGTTTCAATAAATTTTGACTTATTTTAACTTAAAATAAACAAGTCTTGGTCTACGAGTACAGAGTATCATGTATAACGCATTTGCTTCTTGTTTTCACACCGAGTGTCACGTGATCACAAGTGAGCCAATAGTTTTTCACTATCTTGAGCTGCAAAGATGTGGGTAATCGTCTCGCCTGCTGGGTCTTAGTGCATGTCTCTTACTGGTATAATTAACATCCGTGCATGCATGTACAACACTGAAGTATATTTTGTTTGTGTGTGTGTGTATAAAAGTCAACCTTTTTTGTGTGCATGTACTGTTTATTATAACACACGTGTGCCCATGTGTAGAGCAAAAGCAAGTGTCATGAGAGAGGTTAAAGATCCATTTTTTCTCTCTCGCGCTTTCTCTCCCTTTCTCTCCCTTTCTCAGCCTGCACTGTGTGTGTGCGCGTGCATCATTATGCACTGTGCCCCTCCCCTCCTCCTCCTCTTGCCTTCACACACACACACACACACACACACACACACACACACACACACTCTCTCTCCTCAAAACAAGGCTCTGTTGCGATTTTTTTACTGCAGTAAAGTAAGAATAAAACAAATTAACATAAGCTTTAACTTTGAAAAGAATCGAGACAGAGCCTTGTTTCCATTAGAGTGTGTGTGTGTGTGTGTGTGTGTGTGTGTGTGTGTTTAATGATGCGCGGGCACACACACACACAAACAGTGCAGGCTGAGAGAGAGAGAGAGAGAGAGAGAGAAAATGTATCTTTAACCTCTCTAACACACCATACGCATACATAGCGCATGGATGCACAAACACTACTGGAAACCATTATGTTTTTGTTTTTTTTATTATTTATTCTAACTTTTTTTAAAGTTGAAGTGCAGGTTAATTTGTTTTATTTTTACTTTATAATTTAGTATTAATCATTTTTATATATTTATTTTTTGGCCTGTAGAATGATTAATCTGAATTTTCATTATTTCTTATGGAGATTTATAAGTGTTTTGATATACGAGCACACTTCCGGAACAGATTATGCTTGTAATCCAGGGTTCCACTGTATTTAGCTTCTATATGTTTAGCTGTACTGCTTGACTAATTAGTAAGCAGTGAAAATATAAACCTCACCCTCTTTTTAATTAGGCGTAGGCAGGAGTTCTCCATTCAGTGGGACTGATTATCAGAGATTCCTAGTAAACTTACAAGAATATAACGTCACATGACCATAGCATAATTATTTATTTAAGGTGGTAACCACCACTCACCATGCAAGATTGCATGAACCATATCTGCTTATTCACTTCAAGTTCTTGATTTGTTTGTTTGTTTGTTTGTTTGTTCTAAGGTTATTATTTACAAATTTGAACTTGATTATCCTTCTAATCTTTGCTGGCAAGTTTTTTTAATTTAAGCCTTTTGTCTTAATTGTCACATCTACATTACAGCACAGTAAAATTCGTTCTACACATATCCCAGCGTAACTGGAAACAAAGTCAGCCATGATATGACACTCCTGGCGCAGATAGGATGAGGAGCCTTGCTTAAGGGCCCAACAATGGCAACCTGTTGATTAGAAATTCAGTGCCTTAATTCTCTGAGCCACCATCTGCAATAAATTCTATTCTAAATTAGTCCATGAGTAAAGATGATCATTGCTTCTTATTTGTTGGTTGATGATTTTTTTTCTATTTGTTTTGTCCATTTGTTTAAATCCACATATGAACTGAATCCTCTTAGCCTCTGTTTACTAAGATGTACATTGGGACATGACAAGGAATTTTAAAATTTTTGCAATGCACAAAAGAAAATTGCCACAAGAGAGAGTTTTATGATAAATAATTGTTACAATGATTCTAAAGTGTCCATGATTCTTTAAATAATTGAGAATAAAAGTTATATTCATCAACAATGATTATTTCCCAATAAACAGCATGTCTCAAAATCTCCAGAAGTATTAAAGCATTTTATATTAATAAGCAAGTTATACTTGTGAATTGTTTAAGCAATAAGTAAGCATTGAATATCTAATTAAAAAAAAAAAAAGTTAAGAGGCTTCTGTAATGGGAATGACTTTAATGCTTCCTTTTCATTTAATACATTTGCATGTTAAATTTAACATACAGTATAGAAATGAAGATATCATGTTCATTTTAAATACATCAAAATAAAATGATGTATAAAATGTTTCATCATTTCAATATGCAACATCACATTTCTTAAAAAAGGAATTTTACATTATCACTTACATGAGAGATAATTAGGATATGTATTATGGAGGTTAGGCTAATTGGCGTTTCCAAATTGTCCGTAGTGTGTGAATGGGTGTGTGAGTGTGTGTAAATGTGTGTGCCCTGCGATGGATTGGGACCCTATGTACCGTGCCCTAAGCCTCTTGGTCCCCGCGACCCTAAGTGAGGTTATGTAAAACACTTTATTTTTGCTTGCCTTTTCATGGAAAAGTTTATGGTAGTAAATGTTACTATGAATTATAATGTACATTAAAAAAATGCATTTAATACGCAACAAAAAAGGGCAACAAAAAGTGTGTCTTACAGTCAAACAATTGCTGAGTTTAAATTCGGTGTCAAAACTTCAGTCTTTGAAGTATAAATACTTAAATACTTAAAAAACTCTTTCTTGCGTGCACTTGCATTCCGTAATTTTTTGAAAGCATGGGCCTTGATAAGCTCCTCAGTGGCTCCAAATACTTTGCAGAGAACAGCCTAGAAGTGAGGTGAGAAGGGCGTTAAAGAGGATAAAAAGTGGAATGGCTGTTGGTCCTGATAGAGGTGTGGAAGTGCTTAGGAGAGGTAGCAGTAGAGTTTCTGACAAGTTTGTTTAACAAGATCTTGGAGAGTGAGAGGATTCCAGGAGAATGGAGGAAAAGTGTATTGATGCCAATTTTTAAAAACAAGGGAGATGTGCAAAGCTGTGGCAATTATAGAGGTATAAAGCTAATGAGCCAGACAATGAAGCTGTGGGAAAGAGTAGTGGAAGCTAGGTTAAGGGCAGGTAACAGGTAGTTGCATTGTGTCTTTTTAGATGTAGAGAAAGCGTATGACAGGGTGCCAAGAGAGGAGCTGTGGTATTGTATGAGAAGGTCTGGAGTGGCAGAGAAGTATGTTAGAGTGGTGCAGGACATGTATGAGAGCTGTAAGACAGTGGTAAGGTGTGCTGTAGGTGTGACAGAAGAGTTCAAGGTGGAGGTGGGTCTTTATCAAGGATCAGCTTTAAGCCCCTTTTTGTTTGCTCTGGTGATGGACAGGATGACAGATGAGGTAAGACAGGAGTCCCCATGGACTATGATGTTTGCAGATGACATTGTGCTCTGTAGCGAGAGCAGGGAACAGGTGGAGAAAAATTTGGAGAGGTGGAGGTATGCTCTGGAAAGCAGGGGAATTAAGGTTAGCCGCAGCAAGACGAAATACATGTGTGTAAATGAGAGGGACCCAAGAGGATCGGTGAGGCTACAGGGAGCAGAGGTAAAGAAGGTGCAGGATTTTAAGTACTTAGGGTCAACGGTCCAAAGCAACGGAGAGTGTTCAAAGGAGGTGAAGAGGCGGGTACAGGCAGGTTGGAATGGGTGGAGAAAAGTGTCAGGTGTGTTGTGCGATAAAAGAGTACCAGCGAGAATGAAAGGAAAGGTGTACAGGACAGTGGTGAGACCAGCGATGCTCTACGGCTTAGAGACAGTGGCGCTGAAGAAAAGACAGGAGGCAGAGTTGGAGGTAGCAGAGCTGAAGATGTTGAGGTTCTCTTTGGGAGTGACAAGGATGGATAGGATCAAGAATGAGTTTATCAGAGGGACAACCCACGTTAGATGTTTTGGAGATAAAGTCAGAGAGGCCAGATTGAGGTGGTTTGGACATGTTCAGAGGAGAGATTGTGAATATATCGGTAGAAGGATGCTGAGGTTGGAACTGCCAGGCAGGAGGTCTAGAGGAAGACCAAAGAGGAGATTTATAGATGCAGTGAGAGAGGACATGAATTTAGTTGGTGTGAAAGAAGAGGATGCAGAGGATAGGGTTAAATGGAGGCAAATGATTCGCTGTGGCGACCACTGAAAGGGAACAGCCGAAAGACAAAAAAGGAGCCTCTGGAAACAAATTTGTGAAAACATAGCAGCAGCAATAATTTTATCTTTCTATAGAAGGGTGTCTAAAAGAAAAACACTTCTGAAAGCATTTTTAAACTTAGAAAACATTTCTGAAGAAGTTAGTGTAGGAAGAAAAATAGATGCCCTTAAGGCCCATCTCTTTCTTTGCAGCAAACTTACTATTGGATCCCTCCATCTTAAACTCTTGCTGAAGTTTGTTGTGATCATTCTGAAATAAATATTTTGTGATGGAAATGCAAATCACTTTAAATGTCTACACACATTCTATAGACATTTATGGGAAAATAGCTATCCTATAGATTTTTAATACTGTAGATGTGGTCATGTCAAGAGAAAAATGAGAAAACAGTATAACATTAAACTAATGCCACCAATTTAAGTTTTCTGAATCATGGATATGTGACATAATCTAGTAATAATATATTATTAGTGTTGTTTTTTGGTAAAATACTACTTTTGAGCACTCTCTGTTGCCCAGCTGCCACTGCTGGTAGGTTTGCATTCTATTGGCTATTAGTACTGTATGTGTTGCAAACTATATTAATTGAAGCCCAACTATGTACTACAGGGTGGTTAAAAAGTAACTAAGCATTAAAAATTGTTAAGAAAGTCCATATTACAATTGTATTAAGTCCAAAGAAACAAATTGCAACCTTATTAGATAGAAATATGACCACAAATCTTTATATTACAAGTTAGACACCAGTGGCCTCAATCAGTTTCCTTAAATGGTCGGGAAATAAATGGCCAGTTATCTAAACTAATTTAAGTTATTTATTGAGAACCTTCTGACTTTTGCCTCCAAGTATACTCCAGTGTGTCTTTAAGCATTTTCCATGCCGTTGGCTGGGACGATGTGTATATCAATATATAATGTATAGCAATAAATTTAGTACAGGAAAAGTTTTACAGAAAAAGTTTTTCTTTTCCTGACGTATGTATATATTTTCCTGCTGACTCTCTATATATTGTATATAGTTGGATCACCCACAGTTAAAGTGGGTTAGACCAGGACCAGCTAGAGCAGCTGTAACTATCATGTGTGAAGAATTTTTATGTGTTACCTGCTCCCAGTGAACTTGCTCACACAGAACTACCACATTCTGAAATTTATGTCGTTATATCACTTTAGATTTAATAATAAGATATTTTTTTTAGAATAGTGTGTTGCCTTACACAACATACCCTGAATAATCAGGATATCCTCTGTGATTCCAACAAGAACAAACTGCACTGAGCCAGTGCGCATGCACATCATGCTGCCCCTAGCTCATCAACAAAAAGATACAGTATTACACAGCTCTTATTCAGCACCATGGCCAGCGCCGCAGAGTGCAAGGAGGGGCACCAGAACTCCGACTGGTTGAGTAAGGGGTGGTATGTGGATATGACTTACGGTCAGTTAATCCCATACATTCTGACTCCAGGATGTACTGATAGTTAAATGACACCTCATTTGCTTCCCAGCCAAAAGATTGGTTTCATGTAGTTTCATTTAAGTGCTGATGGTAATTACATCGACTGGTCAAATTTTGTTTAGCTAATACAAGTAGATGCAGCACAAGTAATAGGGACATGTGTATGTAATGGTATAAAAAAAAATCCATGGTGCAAAGAAAATGTTACCACTATCGCTTAATCTATGAAAACTAAGTGAAGAACAAAATACGCCGACCAAAAAAAGAGGGAAAAAGCATCTATGTATTTTGGGGAGATATTTTTAATGTAGAGAATTTTGAAAAACAGTTTCTCTTTTTAGGTGTGGTCTATTCAAATTAAATTGCTGTTGTAACAATTTATCAATCATATATGCATAAATAAAACGACTGGAAGCCAATGTGAATAGTCACATGATTTTACATGATAATTTCAGAAGCAGTTAAACTCTACTTAGATATTGCACAGAGAAGTTCATTCTAGCTTAAACTATTTTTAGCTGCAGAAAGTTTAGTAAGTTTAAGTAATCTTTTTTCAGCCATTGTTAGGTAGGGGAGGATGGCAGGGTGGGTGTTATATTTTTTTTAATATAATTTTCAGGTGCATTTATTGTGAGTGAGATGTGAACAGGAAGTATATAAAGAAAGAGCAGCAATATAAAATAATTAAACAAACAGTTAACATAATGGTCGTTGTTGCTGCCTTTAAGGAAATTAATCCCATCCTGTTACTGAACGCGACTGTATTTAGTGATAGGTCGTTCATAAACGATTGGGTCTTTTTAAACGAGTCCTTAGTGTGACTCAGAAGAACGAAAAGTTAATTTGTTCATTTTCTAATGGGCGTGCATGTGCAAAGCATCGCAAAACCTCCGTAGGTTATGTAAAAGAAACAGAAATGAGTAATTACCTTTTGATCCAAATCATCTTTTGTCATGTGACTCCCATAGATGCTACAGTATGCAGTGCAATAGATTCAAAAGAACGAACGACTCAGACCAGAAGTGATCTGCTGTTTATTATAATAAGTCCTTAGCTGCATTGTTATATTTTCATTACTGGAACTATAGCCAGAATGTGTGTATGTAGATGTGTTGGGGGTCTATTTATTGAAAATGTAACCATTTATTTTCCTTCTGATCAAAAGAACGAAATGAACTAAATGACTCAAAAAAAGATTCGTTCATTTTGATAAATGAAATTCTAGGACCCGAGTCACTTAAATGATTTATACTTTCTATCACTCCTTTACATAACCGAGCGTGGGTGGGGCTAAATCTGGGGCGGGGCTGCACGTGTTGCCCCGCCCACTGTTTATCATTGGTTGTAAGTAAATTAATGACATCAACGAAACGTTCCTCCCACATCTCCTCTCATTAGTTAGTGAAATGGATTAAAATCGCTGCCACAATAAACAGGAAATGCCGTTGGAAACAATATTTATGAATTATACATTTTATACAAACGCTAAATCCTTTGCTTATTTATTCAGCTTTTAGATGCGTACAAATCCCACTTAATTTTTTTTAAATGTACGCTTATGACAGGTTTGTGGTTCAAGGTTACATACATTTACAAGCACAGATCTTTCCGCTGGTTAATTCTCCCATTTCTGGAAATCCGTGACTATAAATCAAAATGTCAACCAATTGAGTTTATTTACAGCTTTTTAAAAATATTGTTAATAAAATGCATAAATGTGGAATATTCTCAGCAAAAGTATATACTATCCTTATGTTATTAAAGTAATAAATAGAAAAGGGTTGTTAAACATCAGAATTGTTTATAAATACAAACATTTATGACACATGAATGAATTATGATGACACAAATTAATTTCACTGTTATTTAAGATGATACTGTTTACAGTTATTTCTGATAGAGGAGAAATTAGGTTTTTATACATCTCTCTGTGGTCAGGCATTAATTCTCCCTCCCAATTTAATAATGGCATGTGAAACAGCAGCAGTCTTTTAAATACTCCTCACACCGCCCCTTGCTTAAAGTGCATGTTTGCAAGGAAAATGGCTCTTAAAAGAGCCCTTGGGTTATTTGAAGAAAACAAAGAAAGAATTTATGGGTAGTGTTGGGAACTTTTTTAGAGACCAGGAGACGTTGGGATATCATTCAAGCAGAAGTTACTCTTTATTGAGAACTCGCCGAGCGTCGCTGTAGTCATCCAAGTCTGACCGAAAAAATGTAGCTCGATAGAGTTTATACTTTACAAGAGGGAGGGATACAAAGAGGTGGAGACAATCTAAACAAAGCATAGTCTAGTACAGGAGTCAGCCTGGTAACGGAAGTTCCCCAGCCCTGATCTCATCAGCATAACAGTGGCTTTCAAATGCATAGGTGCTAATCTAATCAGCCTGACAGTATCCCCCAAACCTTTACATTCTCATAGAGACAAAAGGCATAGCCTGGCCTTGAGATTAGCATTCACATTGACTTTGGGACCCTACCCAGTGGTCAGGAAGTACATAAAGACAAAAGGTTAATGTCTCTGACACCTGGGGTACAAGACTTGATCTTCTTAGAATGTCACCAACTTTACCTTAAAATGTAAAACCCAATGTACATAACTTGTTCAGTTTATATACTATTACGCTGGAAGTTAGATTTAACATTTTATAAATTTGTAATCCTACAGTTCCCCCTTTGAGAGTTCTAATAACTCTCACCAAATACAAATTTAGACATTTAATTCTTGTAACTTGTGATCGTTACAGGCACATATCACTTGTTCTGTTGTTGATTGCAGTGATGAATGCCATGATGACATATAAACAAACATCTAGCTCGTGTCTGTGAAGTTCTTATGGATAATAGTCTTTTCTGGTTGGAGCGGCCATTTCTTCTTGATGGGTGTGGGTTATTTGTTGAATGAAACACTTGATACTGTGGACGCATAGATAGTACACCAGTAGGAAAAACAACAGCAGAATTGCTATTTCCTTGATCCACAGCCAGGGTTTCCCCAACATGTCTCTAAACCATGAAAGCTTATCTTCAGTCATTTGGTGTAATTTTGTTAAAAGATCAAGAATGTCTTGTCCAGCAATCTTGATCATGTTGATGGATGACTGAAGTTCTTGTATTTGATACTCTGCGTTGTGTATTTTTTATCTTCTGTGACAGTTGGCTTGGTAGTGAGTCTAGTTGTCTGTTAGAAGTTGTGGCTTCCTTTGTAGGTGACGAGGTCAGCGTGTATGGGTCTCGGGACAGCCATCAAGTGGTATCTGCACAGAGTAAGAAAGAAAACAAAAGACGACAAAGCAGTATCTGTTGTAAAATACTTCAAACCCTAGGGTTGTATCCTCTGTTCAATCTGTGTCTGCTATTGTTGTTCCTTCTTTCCCTGTTTCTTAATTACCGTGACACCTAAAGAACAGTGAGGTGAGGATGAACTAATGAATGGGGAGGGCCTATGAGGGAGTCTTCACCACAGGGTTTGGCCCCCGATGCCTGTTGCATTCGGTTCTTCCCTGGGCTCCTCACTGGTCCGTGTGTCCTATCCTATCCCTGCAGGTGGGGGAACAACTTTACAATGTGACACGTGAGTCCAAGTTTTCCTTCCCTGACACAACACTGCAGCTGCAGTAATTAACATCACTTGATGTGGTCCGTGCCACTTAGGCTCTAATGGCTTGTTTTTAAATGATTTTATCATGACCCACTGACCTGGGATGATTGTGTGTCCACCTTCTGGTGAAGTCTGCCAACACGACTCAACTCTCTCTCTGGCACTTTGTACTGCCTTCGTGAGGTTTTCACAGTAAGCAATCAGGGCATCTGAAGCAAAGTGTACATCAGCATTTCTAAGATCAATCACACCTGGCATTTGCATTGGACGTCCAGTAATAATCTCATGAGGGCTCAGTCCTACTGATCTATTAGGTGATGCTCTCATACTACATAGTACCGCCGGCAGCGCTTCGACCCATGGTACTCCTTCCTGATGCATTTTGCTTAGCCTGGTTTTGATTGTTCTGTTTGCTCGTTCAACCTGTCCTGATGCTTGTGGTCTGTATGGACAGTGAAGATTCCACTTAATCTTCAACATTTTAGACACTTCAATGACTACCTGTCCTGTGAAGTGTGTTCCTTGATCTAAGTCGATGTAATCTGGTAATCCCCATCTGGGAATGAAATCAGTAACAAGGCATTTAGCAGTATGTGCAGCTGTAGCACGTCCTGTTGGATAAGCTTCTACCCATCTTGAGAACTTGTCTATTACCACCAAGACGTCAGTTTTTCCTTTACAAGGAGGTAACGATATGTAATCAACTTGCAAGTGACGAAATGGTCCTGGTGGAGCTGGAGTATGTGTTGCTGCTGTAGTTACTGCTGGCACATCATTATTTTTCTGACATGTAACGCATCTCTTGACTGTTTCGATGGCTACAATTCTGAATTTTGGATTCCACCATTGATTTGAGAACCTGTGTTTCATCGTCGCTGGACCACTGTGACCCAAATTGTGGATTTGTTGTGCCAAATATGGCAGCAGTGATTCGGGAGCGACATACTTTCCCCCTTTGGTCCAGCAGCCAGATGAATCCACGGTGGCTCCTTTGTCCAACCATGTCCATGCTTCATATAGAGGGACGTCTTTGTACAGATCAATGATCGATTCAGGAGGCAGAATGGTCTTCTGTGCTGTACTACCTGAACACACTTGTACAGTTGCATAGAAACAAGCCTGTTTAGCAGCTACATCAGCAAGAGCATTACCTTTAGCTTCCATTGTGTTAGTAGTGAGATGTGCTTTCACTTTGATCACAGCTAATTTCTTTGGAAGTTTCATAGCAAACATTAGATCTTTCACTAATCCAGCATGCTTAATGGGGGATCCAGCAGAAGTTAAAAACTGTCTACTTTGCCAAATGACACCAAAATCATGAATTACTCCAAATGCATACCTGGAATCAGTGTAGATATTTGCAACTGACCCTGAAGCTAGCGTGCATGCTCTAGTTAAGGCTACTAGTTCTGCAGCTTGAGCTGAAAAATTATCTGGAAGACGACCTGAAGCTACTACTTCAGTAATGGAAGTTACTGCATAACCTGCTCGTTTATGGCCTTCAATAACTTGAGCTGAACCATCAACAAACAACTCCAATTCTGCATTCTCTATAGGAGTTTCTGCTACTTCACTTGTGGGTGTGTATGTAAGTGTAACACAGTCGTGAGTCATTTCTCCTACATCCTCTAACACAACTTCAGTCACTGCAGAAATCATACATGTAGATGGATTTGTAACTGACGCATGCTGTAAAACAATGTTCGGGGCTGTGAGGGTCGTTAACCAATTTCCCCACCGAGAAGAGGTGACAGAAGTGACTTTTGCTTGATTCATTAGTGCAGACACTGCATGAGGGCATCTTACATTTACAGTCTGTCCTAACACCATTCCTGATGAAGCTTGAAGCGCTAGATGAACTGCTTGCACGGCTCTAAGACATGGGCCCATACCTTGAGTGACTATGTCAAGTTTACCAGAATAGTAATGAATTGGGCGTAAACTGCCCCCATGATCTTGCATTAGACATGCAGTCATAAAGCCTAAGTGTTCATGAACATAAAGCACAAAGGGCCTATCAGATTGTGCAATTCCTAATGCGGGTGCTTGACATAATGCTGTCTTTAAAGCATTGAAAGCTTTAAGATGAATTTCTTCCATACAAACAGTATCAGAATCTTTAATCTGGCCTTTCAACAAGTCATAGAGCGGCTGAGCAATTATGGCATAATCCTCAATCCAAGGTCTACAGTAACCAGCTGTTCCTAAAAAGGATCTAAGTGTTTTAATGGTAGTAGGCGGAGGTATTGCTTTGACTGAAGCGGCTCGATCCTGTGTAATAGATCTATGTCCTGTACCAATTGTTTGACCCAGAAAAGTAACTTGGTTTTTTGCAACTTGAGCTTTGTGAAGGCTGCATTTGTGTCCTTTTGCATGCAAATAGTCTAACAATGCTGCCAATTCAATTTGATGAACATCATGATCTGTTGAGGCAATCAAAATATCATCAACATATTGGATCATAGTGGACTGTTTAACTGGACACTCTGGGTCACACAAATCACGTCTGACAGCCTGATGGTATATGGTCGGAGAATTTTGAAAACCTTGTGGCAGACGAGTCCACTGGTATTGCTCATAGTCAACTGTAAAAGCTAACCATGCCTGGCTGTCAGAGTGCAAAGGAATAGAAAAGAATCCATTAGACATATCGATTACTGAAAAAACTTTACAATCTAATGGTAAGCCATTACAAATTGTAGACGGATCTGCTACTAGGGGGGTGATTTTATCAATGTGTTTATTGGCTACTCTGTAGTCTATGGTGAGTCTCCATGTCCCATTGGCTTTCTTGATGGGCCATATGGGTGAGTTACAGGGACTGTTAGTTTTAACTAGCACACCTTGTTTCAGCAATTTTTCTACAATAGGTTTAACTCCCTGTAAAGCTTCTTTACTGATTGGATATTGTTTAGTAACAGGAGGTGGAGTTCCTGTTAATTTGACTGGTTCTACACCTGTCAGAAAACCGCAATCATCCTTGTCTTTAGCCCAAATAGGATGATTCTGCAAGAAAGCATACTCAGGAGTGGCTGCATTATCAGTAGAAACTTGTGCCGAGGAAATTTTTATGCTAGCAGACTCTGAAGACATGTCCAAAGTTAGATGTACTTGTCTCAGTAGATCCATGCCCAGAATTGCACCTGTATTTAATGGAGCACATAGCAATTTTGTAGTCAAAGTTTTTGGGCCTAATTGTATTTCTATGGGCGGAGTTTCATACAAAACAGAATCTTCACCTATTACACCAGTTAAACACAGTTTAGTTTTCTTGTATGGGATGTTTAAATCTCTAGCCAATTTAGTAGGAATTACTGTAATTTCTGCACCTGTATCAAGCAAAAAGTCAATTTCTTTCTCTTGTATGCTACCTTTCACAAAAATTCTTTTGTCATTGTGATGAATTACAGGGGAAAGGTAGCTACTCACAGCCCCAACAATTAGTTTTTTTCCTGTTCCTGTTGTGCTCTTAGAAGAGCCTGAGCAAGCTGTCCTAAGGTTTGAGTAGACAAAGACGGAACTACTTCAGGGTTGTAGGCAGGCTGAGAAGGAGTAGAATTATGCATACTATTTCTTCTACCATCTTGCAACTTCTTCCGACACCTTTTCTCCCAATGTCCTAGTTTTCCACAGTAGTTACATTTGCTTTCTCTTTTAGGCCATCTATGGTCTGGGTCTGTTGTGCTAAACGAAGCTGCTGCTACTCTCACCTTTGCCTTAACATCAGCATCCCTTTCCCAGGCAGCTAACCTGTCAAGATTACTTCTGAGAGTCATGGAAGACCAAGTTATATCTAGGAATGGCAATGCTTTTCTGTACTCGGCTATAAGGCCATCTGACCAAATGCGGACTAGGGGTCCCTTATCATCAAGCACACTTTCAGAATCCTCAACTATGCCACTGTAAGTTACAGCTGACTGACAAAACCGTTCAGTGTATTCATTTACAGATTCTTCTTTCTTCTGCACACAGTTAGTAATCCTGGACCAGTCTACTTTGGGTCCCATGATGTTCTTGAGAATTTTCAAGACACCCTCTCTCACATCACTTTTACTGGCATGTTTTAGTTCAGACGTAACAGCAGACTCAAATCGGTTGAATTCAGACTCAGTTAGAATTTGTGACATCAGCTGTGTGACTTCTTCTAATGACATGTTGTAGAGACGCATTTTACTGATCAAAACTCTTCTAAATTCAGAAAAATTAGTGCGTGCTGAGGGTAAGCTCTGGGATAGTCTCTCTATATCCTTAGGTCCTAGTGATTTAGCAACAGTTTGGACTTTGACAACAGAAGAGTTGGGAGTAACACTTGCAATTCCCTCAATTCCCTGAGATCTCCTTCTAGCACCACATACATTTACTGAATCTACAGGCACATCAGTTACTGACTGAATGGCTACATCTGGGTCAAAGAAAGCTTGTAAGTCAGGATAGTTGTTATCAGACTGACTAACTTTATCTACATCAGTTCTTGCTAAAGTTTGGTTGCGGTTCAGTTTCTTCGTCAAAGAGGATACCCTAGCACGGAGCTCCTGGATCTGTTCCTCTAGCTCTGAGATACGCTGAGACTGTTGTGTACTTAGCGTTAAACCAAATTCTCTATGACAGCAGATAATGCCTTTCACATTTTTCTTACGAATGCATGCTCCTAATACCTTTTTGCACTCATCTACCGACCACGTCTTGTCTGGATGGATCTTATACTTTTGAGTTAGTTCTTGTCTAACTTTCTCAGTTACTATTATGTTCATCTGCTCTCCTAACAGTGATTTGAATTCACTATCAGACCATGAAGGAGTCGCAAGACCACCTTTTTTAGTTGTGGGGATCAGTCTAGCATTCTGCTTAAACATTTTGTAAAACTGTTTGTTACCACACAATCAAAAAACACTAAAACTTCTCCGATCAACAGAGGCTTGATACGCTTGTTAAGACAAAACACTAAAACTTCTCTGATCAACAGAGGATAACACAAATACTAGCACACAAGGCTAATCTTCCCTGCCTAAACAGAGGAAAACACACAAATATTAGCACGTAATGCTAATCTTCCCTGCCAAAACAGAGGATAACACACAAAATATTAGCACTTAATGCTAATCTTCCCTGCCTGAACAGAGGATAACACACAAATATTAGCATGTAATGCTAATCTTCCCTGCCAAAAACAGAGGATAACACACAAAATATTAGCACTTAATGCTAATCTTCCCTGCCTGAACAGAGGATAACACACAAATATTAGCACGTAATGCTAATCTTCCCTGCCTGAACAGAGGATAACCATCTCTAAACAGAAACTTTTAGAGGATAACTTAGTTAACTAAACCCTACAGCAGTATGTTAACTCTTCTCTGACGGCGCAGAGGATAACAAATTTGTACTGGTCTTAAAGGTTCTTTTGGATAGAGTGGAACTCACCAATCCTTGCTTGTACAAAAAGATTCAGTCTGGAATGAAGTCAGATCTTTGAGCTTGAAGTTTCAATCTGGATTCAGGTGAGCAGCTCTATCCGGGTCACGGCACCAAAACTGTTGGGAACTTTTTTAGAGACCAGGAGACGTTGGGATATCATTCAAGCAGAAGTTACTCTTTATTGAGAACTCGCCGAGCGTCGCTGTAGTCATCCAAGTCTGACCGAAAAAATGTAGCTCGATAGAGTTTATACTTTACAAGAGGGAGGGATACAAAGAGGTGGAGACAATCTAAACAAAGCATAGTCTAGTACAGGAGTCAGCCTGGTAACGGAAGTTCCCCAGCCCTGATCTCATCAGCATAACAGTGGCTTTCAAATGCATAGGTGCTAATCTAATCAGCCTGACAGTATCCCCCAAACCTTTACATTCTCATAGAGACAAAAGGCATAGCCTGGCCTTGAGATTAGCATTCACATTGACTTTGGGACCCTACCCAGTGGTCAGGAAGTACATAAAGACAAAAGGTTAATGTCTCTGACACCTGGGGTACAAGACTTGATCTTCTTAGAATGTCACCAACTTTACCTTAAAATGTAAAACCCAATGTACATAACTTGTTCAGTTTATATACTATTACGCTGGAAGTTAGATTTAACATTTTATAAATTTGTAATCCTACAGTAGCGTAAGGGTTGGAGAATAACAGCAAAACAAAACAAGCTAAACAAAATCTGGATCTGGGTCCTCTGTGACATCATAAAATCCTCTAAGGCAACCATGTTTCCCATTTCCGTAATAACCTAGTCTTTTAAATACTCCTCATTCATACTTAAAAATCAGACATACACAGACATACTTAAAAATATGCACAGAGCATTACTGGCTGGTTTGGCACCATAGTAAATAAACTAAAGTGACAAAAGCAAAAATGATAAACTCACCATCGTGGTGCACTGCCAACTGGAAATGGTTTTTGATGTGATAGTACACCAACTGTGGCATACTAGTGTATGGGCAGAAAGGGCAATTGCTGCAGCAGTCTTTTAAATACTCCTCACACCGCCCCTTGCTTAACGTGCATGTTTGCAAAGAAAATGGCTCTTAAAAGAGCCCTTGGGTTATGTGAAGAAAACAAAGAAAGAATTGATGGGTAGCGTAAGGGTTGGAAAATAACAGCAAAACAAAACAAGCTAAACAAAATCTGGGTCTGGGTCCTCTGTGACATCATAAAATCCTCTAAGGCAACCATGTTTCCCATTTCCGTAATAACCTAAGTAGTTCTTGAATAACGTTTTACACATTTTACATTCTTTCATTTCAAAAGGCACTCATAATTCAGCTCTTGATGTTTCACTCCAATTTTCCCAGTTTACAACACCTGTAGCCAAACACACACACAAAGCAGAACTCATCTGGGATTGTTAGCCATGATACAGCTTTAAAAATACAAATAGCAAATCGATTCCCAGCCAGTGCCCAAACCCCAGCCACTGGATGCAGTGCCGGTCCCAAGACCGGATAAAATGGGAAGGTTTTGTCAGGAAGGGCATCCGGCGTAAAACCTGTGCCAAGTTGTAGTGCGGACTGGGTATTCCGCTGTGGCGACCCCTTGCCGGGAGCAGCCGAAAGACCAACAACAACATAAAAAAAAATGGTCAGATGCTTACTGTCAAGCCATGCATAGTGTGCCTTCTGTCTGAACTAGGTCCTGTTCCAATTGCACTAAAGCAACTGCAAGTAAGTGTTACTGATTCATGTAGGCAGCATCTCCATCCTGTAGCATTACTTCCAAGAGTATCATTTCCAAGATCTCCAAGGGTAACTGGAAAGTATATGAATATGAAAAAGGTTTAACCCTTCATTTGCTTAAATGAAACAGGACAGTATTCTAGCACTTAAGAGACTTACATCCAAAAGTTGCAACTCAGGAGTCATAATTGCCTTTTGTGCCTAAAAAGGATAGCAGAGAAAACATGCAATTCTACACATGTTAAGAGAATATGACAAAAAAAAGTCACATTTAGTGTAATTAAATTACATTATTTTCATTACATTCAGTTTGCCCCGAGTCTCTTTGTTGCACGTCTTTCTTCTTTAGACCTGTAATGAAATGTAGTGAAGGAGAGGTATGTTTATATTATGTAAATAAAAGTTTTTTAAATAATAAGTGCTACGCCTTTAAAAGTAAAAATTGACTGATTCTTATTAAACGTACAAAAGTTACTCTTTGTGCTTTTGTTCATGACCCTAAATAGATAAAAAACTGAAGCGATATCGCAATATGTACATTTACAATACTTTAATCATTTTTATTATATTGCACAGGCCTAGTATGTATAATGTAAAAGTGATACCTCAGCAAAAAGTTTAGTGCTAGTTCATAAAATGTAGAGAAATAAAGGAAAGACAATAAACCTCAAGGTGAAATTACTCAAAAAAAGCAACCACCACCATCTCCTAATACCAGACATGTCTGTCTGAGGGAAAAAAAAATATATATACTTTCTAATTACTTTCTATTTATATGGCAAATATACATTAGAGTTTTTACTCACTTCTGTAAAATCAAAGTTCCCTGCGGTTGCAAAGCTAAGGGATTACGTGTCTCGATATTATTAATTTGTCTACAACCAATGAGAAAGCATGTGGACCCGCCCCAGATATAGCCCGCCCCGATCTGCAGACAGGGTGCTTGCTTTCCTCTAAGCGAGGCATCATGTGGACACGCCCCCTGTTTGCACTAGAAGGGATAAGAGACGGCGAGGGTCAGACACGGAGAATTAAATACTGTGCAAAGTGACTCAGAGGTGACTTTTCGCTGCCTGGAGGCTGAAAGAAGTTACAAGTTTTAGTTTCAGTTGTAGTTTAGCGGAAACATGTCAGAGAGTCGTTTTGAGTTAAATAAAGTTAACAGCCTAAAGCTCGGTTTAAAATAAAGTTAAAAGTCTAAAGCTCGGTTTAAAATAAAGTTAAAAGTTTAAATCTCGGTTAAGCCCCATGTTGTGTTTGTTTCCCGCTAGTCGAGTGTAGAGAGAGTCAGAGTCTGGATCTGTACGTCTCCATCACTCACAGCTCTGCACGTCAGTCTGGAATCTCTGTGGGTTTGAAGCTCCGCCCTTCTTTCTGCTTAACTACATCAAAAGTGACCGACACGGTGAGAGAGAATTTATTATATATTATTATCTGCACTAACGTTTAGGATCCCAGTGATATTCATGATCACTAAAGTCATACATCTTCCTGAACTGAATTGTGGACTCGCTTACCTTGTGTAAATTCGGTGTTTAAATTGTGAAGAGTGACTTACTGATAAAGCTCTACTTGTAGATGAAATAAATAAATAAAATCTATCTGTGCACGTGCAGGCATGCACATGCAGACACGCGCTGTAAAATATACTGCAAAATAGAGAGTCATGGTTACCAACTCTCGAGAGACAAACGAGCAAAACCACAGCTTCATAGACAAACCCAAAATAAATCACATATTATTATAGTATGTTGGAGCCACAAAGTTAACATAAACACATTAATACATTTTCTCATTTATATGATCAAAAGTTGTTTTATTTCAGTAATTCAATGAACAAAGTGAAACTTATATAAAACTTCCATTGCAAACAGACTGATATGTGTTTGTTTATTTATTTATTTATTTATTTATTTTAATTTAGCTGATTATGGCTTACAGCTAATGAAAACCCAAAATTCAGTATCTTAGAAAAATAGAATATTACTTAAGACAATAATTATTTAGACATTAATGTTGGACTACTGAACAGTATGAACATGTGCAGCTCTCAGTCTTTGGTTGAGGCTCCATTTATATGAATTACTGCAGCAATGCGGCGTAGAGGTGATCAGTCTGTGGCACTGTTGAGGTGTTACTGTATGGAAGCCCAGGTTGCTCTGATAGTTGTCTTCAGCTCTTCTGCGTTGTTGGGTCTGGTGTCTCGCATCTTCCTTCTCACAATACACCATAGATTCTCTACGTGGTTTAGGTCGGACAAGTGTCCTTGGCAGTCAAGCACAGGGACACCATGGTCATTAAATCAGGTATTAGTCTTTAGGTGTGGGCAGGTAGAAAATGAAATCAGAATCTCCATAAAGCTGATCATCAAAGGGAAGCATGAAGTGATCTAAAACTTACTGGTAGAGAGCTGTGTGACCTCGCACTACTTGTGTGTATATTTGCATATGTGTGTGTACAGCATGTGTGTGTGTAAAATAAATATATGTACAGTTTACAATTTTTTTTTATTTCTTCATTTTAAAATAATGCTAAAGGCATCCTAAATTATCCTTATGCTTTGTAGAGCTTTTATAACGGTGCTGTTAATTGATGATTTTTGTGGCTGGTAACTATAAATGAACTTCTCTGCAGCAGAGGTAAGTTTTGGTCTTGCTTTCCTGGGAAGGACTTCATGAGAAACAGTTTCCTCATGGTTCTTACTGGTATCATTACTGAAACAAAACTGTTAAAGATATTTTTTCCAATTAAAATGACACACAAACTCTGGAAAAGAAAAAAATGTGGAAGAGTAGCTTCTCCTGGCTGCGGGAAAACATCACTAACAAAACTACACTCAGGGTGTCTGAGTGAAGTCTCACTGCGTTAGTGACTGGATGTGTTGCTGCTGTACTGAAAGCCTGTTTCCAAACCACAAGTAAGAAACTGACACCCTGTGGTACCTTTAAACAGGAAGGCCTTAAAGGGGCCCCTATACAGTCATGTGACTACCAGACTCACACTGAAAAGTTTACTGGACATTTTATTAGTGTATGAATGATGATTTGAGTCCTGAAGTGAAGCAGCTCCCACACACACCTGCCTGCTCCATCATCAGTTGTTACAATTGTTTATTATAGAAAAGAAAAAGCAGACAGAGGTTAGTTAACATTATTGTGTTTACAGAAATTATAAACATTTGTATTTACATTTTGTCAAGAATATTTATAAACACATCATGTTGCTACAGCTACACTGTGTGTATAAACACTACAGTCTCTGTTCAACAAGATGATGAATAATTGATGCAGTTTATTTCAGCACTGTTGAATTATTGAACATTTTTATCAGGATACTATAGTAGTTCAGACAGTAGTTTTTTATAATAATGCACGTCTCATATTTCACTGTGGTGTTGTGTTGCTTTACTATTTCGACCACAGAAAGCTATCTTCCTTTACTTGCAGTCAGCAACTAATAGCCTTTTTGTGCATAGAAGCTAAGTATTTTTATAAATAAATAAAGCTGCATCCACCAAACAGCTTAAAGTAATCAGGACCAATGAGCTACATCTGACCTCCTGCTACACTTAACGCTGGGAAACACTGTGTGTGTTGGGCCAATAGGCCAATCAGAAGCCTAGACAAAACATCATCGCCACCGCCACCGGTTCCGCCATGTATAAGTCCAATTGGGTCTCCCCTAAAACTGCTGACGCTGTCCGCTTTGTCTTGTGTCTTTGGAGTTTTGTATGTAGCAGCAGTAGCTAAGTACATTCAGGCACCTCTGTTCGTTAACGTCATGTGCGAGTAACTGTGTATGTATGTACATGCATATTTAAAAGTCCAGTAAGCAACATTAACACAGTAACTAATTTATGTAAGTTTGGCGTTGCACAAAATATCCTTATAATCAGAGCTGACGTCAAATCAAGGAGAATGGTGCATGGACAATAAGATCACTGGCACACAAGGGGACGTCACAACAAGCCAAAAAGGCCGTTTCCCCTGTCCGCACAACACCACTGAAAACATCCAGATAAAAATATCACATGTGAACTCCCCACTCACTCGTTCTCTACATAACTTATCCTGTATCGGTTCGGGAGAAGCATGGAGCCTAGCTTAGGTATTTATACCCATGAGCAGCATATCAGGCTTCTCCCACTTCCTTACTCCCTCTCTGTTTTTCACAGCTATGTCGTTCTCCTCTGCCTGCGCTGTCTTGTGGTTTGAGAGTGTCTGGACTTGCAGCTCTTTATGGAATGTTAATAAAACAGAATGATTAAGTAAGGAATAAAACACACAGTGGCACGTTATTATGGTTAGTACATGTTAGTGATTGGTTAATACATTTATTGACTAGTAATTGTGTTGCTGGCTTTATTTTTTATTTTTATTTTGAATAGCAAACGTAGGTTTCAGTGGGCTTTAAGGTATCTGTGCAGAACCCTCATTTTTCCACGCAAACACTGCCAAATCATGACCTTCAATCTTTATAAAGAAAAACAAATGGGAAAAAAACACAGCCTGCTCCTAAAAAAAGCCTGCTCCCTTTATAACAAAACACAAACTCCAAACACACAACAGAGATCTGTCCTGAAGACTCTCCCAAAAAGTTTATATTACAGTAAATAAAGGTCATGCTCTTTTACATATATTTGTGTGAGTGTGCAGTGTGTTTCTGTGAGCTGTTTTTTCTCACACTGATGTGAGACAGAGAGCGGTGGTTGACACTGACCTTAGATCAGTCGATCAGCATCAGACAAACAGTGTCAGAGCTTTGTGCAATGTGTACATTACTATAACACAATTCTAACATTATTTTGTATTTATATAACTGCTGCACTTTAACATGCACATCTGCGGTTTGTGTGAGCTTTGCAACTCAAATGTCTCACACTTTGACCACAAGAAGTGACTGATGCGGCTCTGACTTTTTTTTTAGTGGCAGCAACAACGTTATATATATTTACCTATACAGTAAAAAAAACTAAAACAGTCACATAGGGCAATTACGTTTTCACATAGGGCCAGGTATGTTTGTTAGTGTATTTTGTCCTTTAATAAATGAAATCATCATTTAAAAATCCCCTTTTTTTTTATTTGGGTTATCTTTGTGTAACATCATCTAAGTGTAAGAAAAAAATATAGGAAGTCGGAGGGGGCAAATATTTTTTCACAGCATTGTAGATTAAAGATGTTTTGGTGTTGTCCTTTGCAGGCTAAGATGCCGAGAGGTTCCTACAATGCGGCAGACAGTGGTGAAGGTCATGGCACTGACTTTAAGACAGGACGAGATGCTCAACACTCAGGTACAGAATGATTAAGTTTGTTGGGCAAAAGTGTTAGAAAGTGCAGAGGTTCAGTAATTCAGTGTTTTATTACAGTGATGGAGATGATGGTGGAAATCTGTGAGAATTTACACACTGTTAGAGGGAACACAGAAAACAGAACCTTTAGTCACTTTTTCCACATTGCTTTGCTTTTCTGATTACATTAATCAATCATCTGTGTGTTACACTCTGTCTGTGCCTTGAGCCGAGCCATGGACAGAGCACTTCAAATTACACAATTTACATGGATTTCTGCACTTTCATTTACACAACCACTCAAATGTTTGAGTCACTTGTTTTTGTTTAGTGATTTATTTTCTACAACAATACTGGGGATTTCAAAGCTACAGTATGAAATAACATGTATGGGATTATGTAATTATGTAACATCAACAACAACAGTCAGTTGGTATTTTAAGACATGAAGGACAGCCTTTCTGTAATAGTTCTTGCAAGAACAATACCCATCAGGCACCATGATAAAGGAAAGCAAGACCAAAACATGGTTAGAGATTATTGCACATTTTGGACGCCTTCAGCATTGTTGTAGAGTGTATAAAGACATGAAAATCAGGAACGACCATGGAGTTAGAAAGGTATCCCAAACTTTTAAGTGATAGTGTAAATATTATACTGTTTATTTATTACAGCATTTACCAGATGCTCTTATTTACAGTGAATTAATAAAGTGCTTTATAATCTCTATCATAAACACATTCTCGTACTCTATAGGTCAGGGACCATGGGTAGATCTACATGCAGCGAGGAAGGCAGCTTGCCCCCCCCCCCACCTTTTATATAATTTGCCCACCATTCTCCCCATCCACAACCAACCCTGTGCCCACTTTTTTAGTTCCATACACCGCATAAAAAAATGCTAAACCAGCACCTCTGCTACTAATGCGCTGAGTCTGCACACAGTCAGTTAGTCAACCTTTGACTGGAACTGGCTTGTTTTTAGCTTGATCAGACATGACCAATCATGGACGTAATCAATTCTGTGCCGAGTGCACAAGCTAAACAGAAACACATTTTTATGGTGTTACATGATCAAAAGTCACGAACGGTAAAAACCCTCTGACTGAGTTTTTTATCTTTTTAAAATAGTCTTAAAACTCACTCATTACACCTATTTACATCAGTTTTACCACCACATGCACTAATTAGTGTCAAAACAGAAGTGTTAGAAACTGTGTATGGCCGCATTCTTACAATTACTCAACACACACTCAACACCTTAAAGGCACTTGAGGGAGTAAAATATCAATGTGTTCTTATAATCCTACAGGTAGTGCTGTGATTATTTACTAAGTGTGTTTAGAAATAATAATTATGGAGGATGACATGGATACATGCTGCTTAGTAACAATGTAGGTTTGTGTTACATTTAATTTGAAATTAACATTTATTTGAAATTAAATGTTAAACACTTTTATTCAAAGTTATTTTGTATTGTTTAAATGCTGCACTTGTTTTTTTTTTAATATACACTCTAAATAACAGAAGTTATATTTTGAATTTAAGAGAAATATTGTCAGCAGTTCAGAAAAAAAGACAAAACTGTTCATCTCACCAATACATGCACCTGTAAGAAAAACAAACATAAGAAACTGATTATGCACCAGTGGTCTCTTATGGTTTTCCAGAGCTGTTATTCCTCATGTTCAGTTCAGTTGTGAAGCTGTTGAATGAACCATAGAGGTATTAATCTTTTGAGTCTTGACAACTTTTTTTAAGGTTCAATGTCTTAAAATGGTAACAAAATCAGAAAAACTAGTGATCAAAAAATGTAAAATATAATTTTTCTGTGTATTTGCCCTTAAGTGGCCAGTGTGTTAACGAAATGTGCAGGACACCGTCAGGCCTCGGTGTCAGGTCAGCAAAAAACACTTTACCAAGGACTATTCATCTAGACCTTTTGGTGCTGTTAGCGCACCAACTTTGCCTGCTGCAGAATGGAAGAAGACGAATAAGAAGACAAAGCGGCTGGTGAAGGTGGGTTTCAGCTGCAAATTTAAAATTGCGTAGTTAAAGTGCGTAGTTATTATTGACAAGGAGTCTGAATGTAAGTTAAAACCACAAAGTCTGTCGTAAAAAAAAACATGTGGTATAGTTTAGCTAAAAATTACACAGCTTACGTTTGTTCGTAAATTGCAACAGGAAATGCTACCTGTGGTTTAGCATGTGGATTAGCATGTCTAGGTAACTGACACTAGTGAGGTTGAAAGGTTTGGTAAGATTATTATTAGGCATTCCCGGTTTCCTCCCACAGTCTAAAGACATGTAGGTTAGGCTAATTGTGTGTGTAGTGTGTGTGCCCTGCAATGGATTGGCACCATGTCCAGGGTGTACCCCGCCTCATACCCTAATTCTTATGTGATAGGCTCCGGGCCTCCCAGGTAGCCTGAATACAGGATAAAGCGGTATAGAAGATGAGTGAGTAAGTTAATGTTACTGCATGATCAGTTTTTGAAAACCAGTAGTTTTATTATAGAGTGTTCAGTTTATTATAGAGTTTAACTGCAGTTACCATTACATGTAACCTTAAGGACATCAGTTAATTATATTCTATAAATGGAAACCAATATGTTTGTTTGTGGAAAGGTTTCCTTGGTAATTATATACAGTGGTGTGAAAAACTATTTGCCCCTTCCTGATTTCTTATTCTTTTGCATGTTTGTCACACTTAAATGTTTCTGCTCATCAAAAACCGTTAACTATTAGTCAAAGATAACATAATTTAACACAAAAATGCAGTTTTTAAATGAAGGTTTACATTATTAAGGGAGAAAAAAAACTCCAAATCTACATGGCCCTGTGTGAAAAAGTGATTGCCCCCCTTGGTAAAAAATAACTTAACTGTGGTTTATCACACCTGAGTTCAATTTCTGTAGTCACCCCCAGGCCTGATTACTGCCACACCTGTTTCAGTCAAGAAATCACTTAAATAGGAGCTACCTGACACAGAGAAGTAGACCAAAAGCACCTCAAAAGCTAGACATCATGCCAAGATCCAAAGAAATTCAGGAACAAATGAGAACAAAAGTAATTGAGATCTAGCAGTCTGGTAAAGGTTATAAAGCCATTTCTAAAGCTTTGGGACTCCAGCGAACCACAGCGAGAGCCATTGTCCACAAATGGCAAAAACATGGAACAGTGGTGAACCTTCCCAGGAGTGGCCGGCCGACCAAAATTACCCCAAGAGCGCAGAGACAACTCACCCGAGAGGCCACAAAAGACCCCAGGACAACATCCAAAGAACTGCAGGCCTCACTTGCCTCAATTAAGGTCAGTGTTCACGACTCCACCATAAGAAAGAGACTGGGCAAAAACGGCCTGCATGGCAGATTTCCAAGGCGCAAACCACTTTTAAGCAAAAAGAACATTAAGGCCCTTCTCAATTTTGCTAAAAAACATCTCAATGATTGCCAAGACTTTTGGGAAAATACCTTGTGGACCGACGAAACAAAAGTTGAACTTTTTGGAAAGTGCGTGTCCCGTTACATCTGGCGTAAAAAAAGTAACACAGCATTTCAGAAAAAGAACATCATACCAACAGTAAAATATGGTGGTGGTAGTGTGATGGTCTGGGGTTGTTTTGCTGCTTCAGGACCTGGAAGGCTGGCTGTGATAGATGGAACCATGAATTCTACTGTCTACCAAAAAATCCTGAAGGAGAATGTCCGGCCATCTGTTTATCAACTCAAGCTGAAGCGATCTTGAGTGCTGCAGCAGGACAATGACCCAAAACACTCTGAATGGCTGAAGAAAAACAAAATGAAGACTTTGGAGTGGCCTAGTCAAAGTCCTGACCTGAATCCTATTGAGATGTTGTGGCATGACCAAAAAAAAGGCGGTTCATGCTAGAAAACCCTCAAAGATGAGTGGGCCAAAATTCCTCCAGAGCGCTGTAAAAGACTCGTTGCAAGTTATCGCAAACGCTTGATTGCAGTTATTGCTGCTAAGGGTGGCCCAACCAGTTATTAGGTTCAGGGGGCAATTACTTTTTCACACAGGGCCATGTAGGTTTGGATTTTTTTTTCTCCCTAAATAATAAAAACCATCATTTAAAAAATGTGTTTTGTGTTTACTTGTGTTATTTTTCACTAATAGTTAAATGTGTTTGATGATCAGAAACATTTTGTGTGACAAACATGCAAAAGAATAAGAAATCAGGAAGGGGGCAAATAGTTTTTCACACCACTGTACACTTTAACTGTGTTCTTTTCAGAAGCATGCCACCACAGAAACCTTTTGAGGAGACCAAGAATCTCAACAAAGAAACTGCAGGAGAATGTTCCGGAGTTTCCATCAGCACCACATCATCAGTCAGGAAAACAGCAGCTGACGAGCAAACTCAAGCCCACCTCTCAACCTTCAGACAGTTGGGAATGGAGTAGCTGAATAGTGTTTGGGTAAAAAACAAATTTTTTATATATTTTTATTGTTCCTTTAGACACTAAAGCAACTCCAGGAGCTGCAGACTCAAGAGAAGACCACAAGAGAAGACTAATGAGCCGGTGAGAGAACACATTTCCAGGTACTGAGCTGTTCCTGTAGCCCTTACATACAGCAAGTACAAATTTTCATCTCCTCTTTGACTGATTCTTTTCACTGGAAGATTGTCACAATGCTGTGGCCTTTGTGTAACTCCTGTATAAATCATACTTTGAGTTGAGCAGTGTCACACTTAATATCTTTGTCAGGTCATGTGACATTTTGTATCATTTAGGCCTTGTTCACATGAGCATTAAAATCGAGCATTTTTTTTTTGCGTTCGTGGCGTCCGGTGAGTGCGGATCAAGCGGCGAGTGATTTCTACACATAGGAGTCAATGAAAGTGATCACACGATCTTTGGTGACGTGCGTTTGTCAGGCTGCGTGTTTATACGGCATTAAAAAAACGTTGCATGCAGCTTTTTCTTGGCGTTCAAAACCCAACGAATGCAAGGAAACCGCTTCTAGTTTTTTTTGTGCGTTCATTTTCCGCTTCGGAGGACCGGATATATCCCATGATCCTACATGCTATACATAGGGAAATGCAGAAAAAGGGCAAAATAAAAAATAATAATTGTTAAAAAACTTGCGCGAAAATTTTCGCATTTCTTCATAAACCACAAAAAAAACTTTTAATCCGACGTTGTGCAGTCAGAGAGTGAACCTGGTAGCGGCGGGCTTTCATATCCAGTTCCCGCCTCCACAGGTTAATACACAAACTACAATGTGGGCTGCAGGCTGACGTTAGACAGAGACAAACGAACGCCGGTGTAGAAGTCAATCAAGCGCCACCAGAAAACGCAACATAAATGTCTAGGATGTTCAGAGCACGTTCGTTTATCCAAAAACTTAACGCCCGTGTGAACAAGGCCTTAGTGTCTTGATTTGCCAGGCTTTGTTGTTGTCTGTTATATTGTGTGAATTGTAAATTTATTACACAATAAAAACTGTATATTGTATTTTACATATTTAAGTGTATTTCATTCATGCATTTATTTTTACACATGGGCTCGATTTACAAATTAGTGGTAATAGTAAACTGTCTTTTTTTAAATATATTAACTTGCTGGTTTAAATGTTTAGGTGAACAGAGGTCAGTATGGACACTGACTGGTCTCAGGTGGTGTTTGTTGTGGCTCATCACTGTATGCTGTCATTGAGGATTTTTTATATGTTTAATAAATAAGAGTCTTAATCAATAAACCTGTAATATTTTTCATTTGTGTTTTATGCATCTCATTTATATCTGGATTTAATCTCATTATGGTCTCATATGGCTCATTTGCTTCTCCTACAAATGCAGCTTACTCCAAAAAGTAGATCTCAGGTTGTATCTCAGTTATGTATCTTTGTTTTTCCTAAGTTAGCTTTAGGAGAAATAGGAAAGACAAAGTCAAGCTTATAATGAGAGCTCAATTCAATCTAATGAGACTGGAAAAAGATCATTATAAGCAACAAAATTTTGCTATGGGGTTAGCCATTAGTCGCTAGCTGATAACCTACCCACCTTTACTGTAGCTTGTAAGAAACAGATGGACCAGAGAGCATCTGTATTAAATTATATATCAATAAACAAATGTAATTGAGGATATTGTTGCAAAAATAAAAAAATAATAATAAGTGATAAATTTTTATACATAATTTTTATAATTTTTTTCGAGGTTTTAGCTGTTTCTGCATTTCCAACTTTTATGGAGTCATGTGGGCATCACTTTTCTAGTGGAATACTTTACTCAGCTTGGCTTACGCAGTAATCATAGTGCAGAGGAAGAACAGGTTACATGATACAGATCTGCAGGTCGGTTAGCCCAGAAAAAAACAGACAAGATACATCATCATGACCAGAGAGAGACAACTTTAGAGAGGGAGAGAGATGAATATGTCCTTGCCTTCTTTCCTTTTTATGCTGAAAAAGGAGGGTCTACCAGAATTGCCCAAGTTGCTGACAGTACAGTAGGTGCATAAACAGGTCACACATGTCAGCTGACCATATTTATGACTATATGTATATTAATAATTAAGTGCACACATCTGTTTTTCTTTTGTTGTTTTTTTTAGATTCTTTGTTATAAGCAGCACTTCATTAACACTGTGTACTTTTACCAACATACACCTGATTTTACTTTATCCACACATTGGATACCCCTCTTTTTCCACAGCAATTTGTAAATGTTATTTTTTTAAATAAAACAACACAATATTTAAATCTTTTTAAACCTTTTTTTCTATTTTAAAGTTCTCTTTTAAAGTTAATAAGAAAGACAACACAGCAGTAAAATTCTTACACATACAAAGTAAATAATAAATAAATATCTTGCCCTTTTCTCTATGCCCATGTGTGAGACAGCATGCCCATGTGTGATGCCCTTGTATGTCAGCATGCCCTTGTATGTCATAGCTATACATCACATACTGATGTGTGAAAGAAAGCAGTGGTTAACACTGATCCTAGACCAGTCTGTCTGTTTTGTAACCTAACAGTAAAGCTGCATAAAATCTTCTAAAAAAAGAAATCTATGAATAATTCCAGATCTCCTGCAGAAACATGTCGACTAATTTATATGACCAAATTTAACAGTGCTGTAAATATATGTGTTCATCTTAAAAGCAGCAGGTGAAGACGATAATAATTTATTTTATATCATGAGGAGCAAAAATATGATTCATTTGTCCAATATATTGTAAAACAACATTGTAAACCAACAATGTTATTTTGTTCTTTATTTAACTGCTGGACTTTTAAGTGCAGCTTAAATGTCTTCACACTTTGACTGCAAGTAGCCATTTGTGTCCATTTTCTAATGTACAACTTCCTTTACTGGCAGCAGCACTGTTAATTAAGAAGGACTAGGTGGACACTAAAGAGAAAGCTGTTCACTCGTGCTCACACAGAGACACAGTAATTTAGTGTTTTAGTAAAACTTCTATAGATTAGAGATGGTTAAGTGTTCTTCTAAGGAAAAGGAAATGGTGGTGAATATCTACGAGAGTGCAGGTTATAGTGGCGGTCACAAACCCAGCCCTGATGCCAGGGACACAAAGCGAGACTCAGACATGGCTCCACACACTAAGTGTTAAGTTTAACAACGCATAAAAAGTTTCTATGTATACAATTTTATGCCTGTCTTGCGAAAGACTCACCAAAACTCAAAACCACGTTACTTGCAATCCGAGGTTTCACTGTGCCTTAAAGAAATCTACACTATTGTGCAAAAACCTTTAGCACATGCAAGTAACTGATGTAGAGCTGGGGGGTCTTTAAAAAATCTTTATTTTTTTCTCATTCTCTAATTGTTATTTATAATCAATATTGCATATTATTGAACCACACTGGTGCGCTAATGTGTATGCATTCATATTTTTCCTTAGTTTGTTTAACAATCCAAGCACATTAATAGAAAGTTGAGTGGAAGGAAAAGATGTGTTAGAAAAAGGTGCACTTTTTGCATTCCTTGTGTCAAACCACTCTTCAACCAGAGACAACGTCAGCTGTGTCTTACCTGGGCTAAAGACAAAAAGGACTGGAATGTTGCTCAGTGGGCCAAAGTACTCATTTCAGATGAAAGTAAATTTTTTATTTGGAAATCAAGCATACAGAGTCTGGAGGATGAGAGAAGAGGTGCAGAATCCAAGTTGCTTGAGGTCCAGTGCAAAGTTTGTAGAGTCAGTGGTGGTTTGGGGAGCCCTGTCATCTGCTGGTTAACTGTGTTTATCATGTCCAAAGTCAGTGCAGTTGTCCACCAGGAAGTCTTAGAGCACTTCATGCTTCCCTTTGCTCACCAGCCTAATGGAGATGCTAATTTTGTTTTCCTGCAGGACTTGGTACCTGCTTACACTGCCAAAAGTACTAGAAATTTCCCCACTGTGGGACGTATAAAGAGCTTATCTTAATACCTGGTTTAAGTACAATGGTTAATTGTTAAGCAACCTCCCCCAACCTAAAGACTGTAGAGAATCTATGTGGTATTGTAAAGAGGAAGATGAGAGATACCAGAACCAACAACGCAGAAGAGCCGAAGACCGCTATCAGAGCAATTTGGGCTTCCATAAAACCTCAGCAGTGCCACAGACATCACCTCCATGCCACGTCGTATTGCTGCAGTAATTTATGAAAATGTCCTGATCATGTATTTAGTGCTGTACTTTTTAGTAGTCCTAAACGTTTCTGTTTTTTGGGTTTTCATTAGCTGGAAGCCATAATCATCAAAATTAAAAGAAATAAACACTTGAAATATATCAGTCTGTGTGCACTGACTCTATATAATGAGTTTTATTTATTGAATTGAATTTATTGAGATGCACCTGCAGTAGATAAGAAGTAAACGTAAAGTACATTGTGACATTTTTTTTTTTTCTTTTTTCCCCTAAACCTATTTAGGCAAACGCATCATCGTTTGGTCACATGGTCACATGGTCATTGGTCACATGACTCTAAGGGAAACGATACATACCTCGAGGCGAGGCTTCATTTGGAAACGCTTGTCTGTTCAAAACATGCTTCGAATGCACATAGCATTGTAGCTAAAGGCTATAATACTCACTTCAGCATCCTGATAACCTGAGTTTAATCTCCAGTTACCTTTTTTTAGATATTTAGATCATCTCGAATGTAGTTTATCTTAAGAAAATGCTTTTCATACCTCTGGTATAAACATGTTAGCATTATATTCTGCATGCTGCAGTGTTATTTTAAGCTCTCCTAAACTTTCTTTTGTATTTTGAAAAGCACAATTATTTAAATGAAATAGTGCTTGTGCACATTCCATTTACCTCCTTTGGGGCTTCCGTGCGTAAAGTTATGCATTCTATATTTTTTATTTCAATATTTATTATACTTACAATTTAGAATCAAGTTCCAGGTACTTCTTTCGCATTCTCTCAGCAGTGTGTCATCACTTCTTCTTGTTCCAATGTTGTAGATTTCCCATGAGCGCACTCTTTTTGTATGGGACAATTTAAAGTTACATAAAGAATATTGATTGATTGGAATAAATGATTTCTTGAAACGAATCAGTATAAATACTTAATTCTCAAATCTTGATTATAATGTATCAAAAAATATTGTTTGTTAAAAAATATAATCTGTTAGTTAAATGCTAATTTGTATGTGTAAAATAAATTTCAATAATAGTATGAATTTAAGGCAAAATTAATAGTTTTTTTAGGCATTTATTTTGCAATGTCCATCTCAAACAATCATGTCAGTCAGAGATCTTATTAAAGTAACATAATTTTTTAATTGTTGTGATGTTTAAAAGGTAACAATGATTTTTTAGAGTATAACTTCAGCAGCTTCTCTTTTTGTTGCTCGCTAAACCTTTACAGTTAATTAAATATGTATTCTGTGCATTCTAAATATGTATTCTAGTACAGTCTGTGTGCTCTATGTGGTTGTTGCCCTGAACTATTGTTTTCTCAGACAGAGGTGGTTAATGCTGATCTTAAACTAGAGGCACTGGCGTCTTGTAACCTCAAAGAAAAGCTGCATAAAAGCTTCTGAAAAAGGAAATCTACAAATAATTTCAGATCTACTGCAAGAGCAAGTTGTCTAATTCATACGACAGAAAATCATCTTTCTATCATGTTAGGTTTTAAAAGCAAGTGTCCATTTTATTATTTTTTTTTCAATACACTTACTGGCCAGGCCTGTAAAAGGAGAGACAAACACACATGCAGGCATGATGTCTGAAGAGTTCTGTTTATTTTCAGCAAAGAAAGCCTATTTAAACTATTGGCTTTAGGTTATATGTCACATACATCAAAAGAACAAATCATTACCATCAAAGAGAGTCAAAGAGAGACCCGGAGACAGACAGGAAATACATTTACATCTTCAGGTTAAACAAAAGATTTCTAGCAGAGAAGCCTTTTTTGGAATTATTTGAATACAGGTTATAGGAAGTGTTACCAGATAAGTAGTCAGGGAGCCCAATAAGGGGATTGTTTTATGGTAACAGGAACCCCTTTTATTGAATTGTAATATCTTACATATCAATATCTTAAAAGCGGCAGGTGTAAAGCTCAACAGCTTTGTGTAACGATGTTAAGGGTAACAATAA
Organism: Clarias gariepinus; assembly: GCF_024256425.1. Lineage (NCBI taxonomy): Eukaryota > Metazoa > Chordata > Actinopteri > Siluriformes > Clariidae > Clarias > Clarias gariepinus. The sequence goes on from NC_071119.1 coordinate 6,362,412, forward strand.
CAAGCAACTTCTAGACTTTAACAAGAGTCCCTAATCTTTGAGTGGAAATTGCGGCTAAAATATCTTCATGCTTTGACCACAACAAGCCACTGATGCTCCTCCTTTAATGTTTAACCTACTTTACTGACAGCAGCACATTTACAGTAATTTAGTGTAGCAGCTCAAACACAGACACAGTACTTTTCGAGATGCTTAAGCGTTCTTCTGAGCAAATGGAAATGGTGGTGGGTATCTATGAGAGTGCAGAAGGTGTTAGAGGTCACAAGCCTGATCCTGAAGGCACTGATGCAAAGAGAGGCCCAGACACAGCACCACACACAGGTAAGTGTAAAGTTTTGCAAGGCAAAAAGCGTTTCATTTGCAGAGACGCAGTAATTCATGCTTTTATAGATGTTTCAGTGTGTATCTGAGTGAGTGGAGGTGACGCTGTATGTCTATGAGAGTGCCGACGCTGTAAGAGTTGTTGAAAGCCATCTGACGCTATTCCCTCTATCAGTGTTTGTGTTGTCTCTGTCTTGAATTACTAAGGATTCCAATTTCCGGCTGCTTTATGAACTTCAAATGTCTCATTACTATCAGGAATACCTGCTGCTCCCGGACCTCCTCCACAACATGCTCTGGTTCCTCTGCCTTAAAAAAGGGTTTTTTTTTAAAAAAAAAAAAAAGGAGAACAAAAAGTTTCTGGTGTGCACTAGGTTTCTTTTTCCTTTGTTCTCTTTAAACATATAGGGCTTACTTCACATTTCATGGATTTTACTTTTTCTTTGTGCAACAAACATGGTTGTGCATCGGTGAATTTAGTTCTTTATCTGAGGATTTACTTTTTCATCCAACAATTTCAAAATGGTGAGGAGAAAAAGCGACACTTTTTAACTGTACAGTAAGCAGCTTACATAATATTATCCTTCTTATCAGGTAATACACCGTGATGTGCAGCCTGTCTGAATTCAATACAAATGTTTTTAAAGACTTTTTTTTTTTTTCAATACCAGAGCTATGCCTGATTTCTCTACACTGACTCCTTGTTCAGTTCAGGGTCAAGTTCAAGGTCTTGTTAATAATCTACAAAGTCTTGAATAATCTAGCACTGCTGTACATTTGTGACCTTTGTGAACTTGTGACCATACAGTCCAGCACATCTCTCAGGTCTGTGATCAGCTTCTACTCACAGCATCTAAATCCAGGGTGAAGAGTCGGGCCAATTGTGCCTCCTCAGTAGCAGCTGCTAAACTTTAAATCAAGCTTCTGCATGTCTTTCTTTTTAAATCACTTAAGACTTTTTTACACTCTTTGACCTTTAATGCAGTGAGAGGACCAGGTAAATATCGTCTTTCCCATTTTCCCTGATTTTTATTTCATGTATTATTTTATGTGTTTATTGTTTTTCTCGCCTCAGGTCTGGGTGTGTGTGGAGTTTATGTTACCCTGTGCTAGGTGTGTAGGTTCCTACAACAGTAAAAATAAATGCTTTGAATCTCGTTCATCAAAATAAACGAATCTTTTTTTTGGGTCATTTCGTTCATTTTGTTCTTTTAATCAGAAATAAATTAAAATTGCGTTTTTTTCAATAAAAAATAACCCAAATACGACCATAGTTTCAGTTACAATGTAACTAAGGACATGTTATAATAACCAGAATGAGCAGCTCACCTCTTATACCTTCCAATCTGAGTCGTTCGTTCTTTTGAATCTATTGCACCGCATAGCGTCTATGGGAGTCACGTGTCAAAAGAACGAATGACTTGAGACTTGAAGACTCATTGCTGAGAATCGTTCAATACTGTTTCCTGTGTACTGCACTGCACACTTAAAATACCGACGGTTATATGCGCGTGCTTAATCTGCGGTTCGGTTCTGGTTTTGGTCTGTTCTCATGAGTTGTGAAGCGAGAGGAACAAAGTATAAATATTTTTCATTTGCTAAATTTAGTATCATGAATTTTTATTGAATCTATCTCTGTATTTTTTTACAGCAGTTTGTGAGTGAAAGTGTCCTGTCTGCGTCTGACTTCAGGAGTTTCCTGATCAACCGTCTCTAACAGTCATATTTAAAAGTCATAACGTACAGTTATAAAGTACAACACGTTTCTGTTGGTCTTATTTTTTTATGATTAATACTTATTTCTGGTGTTTTATGCTTTGTACATCTTTTTAAATCAAAACCTCATTTGTAAGTTGCTGCTGGTGTAAAATAAGGTTTTTATTAAATAGAAAATAAAAATCTCCATTTTATCACGTTTGTCTTACGCTTCCTTCCTTCACAGAATTCTGTTGACCACGGTTAATTATAATTAACCGAAGTTATTTAATTAAAATAATGGGAGGGAGGTGTTTTAATAAAACGATGTCTATCCGACATGAATCAGACCTTTGGCAGATGTATGAACATCTGATTAACATTGTCTAAAGAGGTTGTTTTAAATCACTTACGTCTTAAATACGTAGGCTAAGCGTCGTTCTAAAATCTGGAACGGACGTCTCGGCGACATCTGCCAGATGAGCAAACGCCCTCTGCCAGATAAAAAAGATGACGTCGCATAGACGTCTTCACGATCGGCTGATTGGCCGGATCAGGTCAGACTGTTCTGACTGAAGTGGTTGACATAATGTAGTTTTATTTACATCAGGACATTATTATGATTATTAGTGGAATATTAAGATCCATGTACAACACAAATGACAACACATGACAGATCCTGTAGACTAGGTGTGTTTACATGGGGATAACTGCAAATGACCATGTACATGTGTTCAGGGCCGCGGTCTGTCAGTGAGTTTACTATGGTTAAACACATTTAAAAAAAAGAAAAAAAAAACCTGTCTGTGTGTCCACTCATTAGGAGAAGACACTGCATGGAGCAGGTGTTACAGAGTGACTGCAGTGTGTGTGGTGCTGCTGTGTGTTCTCCTGCTGACTGCCATCACAGTGCTGTGGATCAAATACAACAATTTGAAGACAGAAAACGAGTTACAGAAACATAACAACACCCTAACTATATTGAAAGAGCAGTTTCAGAGGGAGAGAGATGAACTCCAGAAGTTTTCTATACTGGGTGAGCAACACTACTGCAAAACTATGACATGATTATTAACGAACATCACATCATAATTGTAATTATTCTTAGTCACATTTAATTTTGAATATCATTGAAACAAGTCTGTTCCTGTTATCACTTGCTCCATCTTGTAGCAGCAAGTTTGTAGTAGTCTGTGCTTCTGTTGTTGTCGTTGTTGTTGTTGTTGTTATAACACTAGGAAATCAGAAATCACAAATTTATTTGTTGGAGAAAACATACTGACTTACAAATATACTGTAAAAAAATAATAATGCAGAGCCCTAAATAATTGTGTTGTTCTTCTCCTCCTTTGACTACAGGATGGTTTTATTTCAACTCCAGGGTTTACTACATCTCTACTGAGCACAAGAACTGGACTGAGAGCAGACAGTATTGCAGAGAGAGAGGAGCAGACCTGGTGATCATAAACAGCAAGGAAGAACAGGTACAGTATGTGTTTGTCTGTGTGTGTGTGTTTGTGTGTGTGTGTGTGTGTGTGTGTGTACACGTGTGTTTGAGAGTGCGTGTGATAGTGTGTGTGTCCGTGTGAGTGTGTGACTCTTATTTATTCTTATATTTTACTACAAACATTGACAGGAATTCATTAATAAACTGCTGAACTACAGAAGAGCTTGGATTGGTCTGAGTGACAGAGACAGAGAGGGCGAGTGGAAGTGGGTGGACGATACACCACTGATCACTGGGTAAGAAAACACTGATCTGATATTTTACTTCTGATACAGTTACTGACTCTTCATTAGTCTGAGAAACACAGCAGATCCTCTGATTCTCTCCTTCAGGTTTTGGGCAAGTGGAGAACCGAACAGTAAAGCAGGAGATGAGGATTGTGTTATAACTGGTGAATCATCTGATCCTATGTTAAACTGGGGTGATTATTCCTGTAATGAACAGTATATTTGGATCTGCGAGAAGACAATCTGAATTGCTGTATGTGAATGAAAAGCAGTAAATTGAATGTACATGTGTATCTGTGTGTGTCAGTGTGGTGTGTCTGTAAAATCCTCATTACTGTTAATAACTATAATGGTGTCACCTGTTATCCTTTTTTGAGACTACTTATTTTTCATTCAGGTATATTTTGGAAATGCTACAGATTCTACAGCACTAATGCGTATAAACGCCAGAGCTCTGGTATTTACTTTCTGTTACATACTGTATGTTTTTGCCTGTAGCACTCAATCTGCACTACACACAGCATTCGGGCCACAGAGACCACATCTCTTGTAAAAATCAGCAAAATACTATGATTTTTTAAATATTTAAATTCATTTGTATCTTTTTGATCAACTAATTGAATATTTCTGTTCATAATTCACGTCTCAAGTGTCTATTGTCTGAATGAAATTTTTGACATTTATTATGGAAAAATCTATTTTATACACCAATTAAAGTTTTACCCATTCATTTCAATAACTGTTCATTTTTGACCGAGAACGCCATGAGTGTATAAAAGTTTCATAAAACACACTCACTTTTATAAAAATATTTTAATGCCATGTAAATGCCATGTGCAAACAAAGTCATTGAACCTTATGAGAAATGGATAAAATTTACTGCACTTTTTTAGACAGGAAACATGTAAATCAGTCAGATTTGACCAGAACACATCATTAGGCTTAAACTCACTTCAGTGTAAAGTGATATGTAAAACTCTTTTAACAGCAGACAAACAGCTTCACATGAAGCCCAGGTGTAGAGTGAGATTTAGGCAACAACGGTAATTCAAAGTGCTTTACATAAAAAAGAAGATATTTATAAAAAGAAATAGAAAATAATAGCAATCAAACTTAAAAAAATATTTAAATTTGATTTAAAATAAAAATAAAAAGTTTGTAATGACACTTTTAAAACTACCTAAAATTTGATTTAGAAACAGTTAAAAAAATAAAATATAAAGTAAACCTAAAACCAAGTGCAGTCAGTTCGGACATAGCACAGTATTTATTCAATAAAATCAGATGAGTTTAAAGTCTAGATTTAAATATGACTAACGTTTTAGCACATCTGATCACTTTTGGAAGTTAACTTATGGGTTAGCATGCGATAATAGACAAATATATGAATTAAATCAGCAAACGGTTGCTAATGTTTTCATGTAACCTGTAGTGGCGGTAAGACGAACGCTGTGCTGCAGCTGTTTATCAATCAACTATGATTGTATACCCGAATCATAGTTGATTGACAAACAGCTACGGTCACTTATGTGCAACGCACTCTTAATTGCCATTGGTTGAAACCTTCGATAAAAACAACCTACCTACCCTAAACAGAGAGAGGGATAAGATGGGGAAGATGGCAGAGAAGAGGCAATGAATGAAAAGGGCACCAAGTTTCTCATCAGATAAACTAGAAATTTAACTGAATGTGGTGTTCACCCACAAGGCAACACTCTTTACCAGATTTAAAAACAACGTTTGCAACAGCACTAAAAAAGAAATGTGAAGTGAGATTGCGAGGAGGATGGCTGCCTTTGGTTCAGGTGCACCCAGAGACTGGCAGGATGTGAGGAAAAAATGGCACGATGCCGCTGTAGCAAGGAACTCGTAAATCTAGAACGCGAAAAGTTGGTGGTGTTGCATAACATTGAGCAAAAGTTGCGTAATATTGAGCGTCAGCTGACCGAAGGAAACGTCCTCGCACGCTATTCACTGGAGCTGAACAGGGCAAAGCTGGCGCTGGCCAAACAACAGCATATCCTGGCAAAGTTCAATAGGCCTTTAATCTCAGTACCAATCTTGCTGCCATCTGAAGGTAAGCCAGTTTTTCATTGTTCATATTTTGATGTTCATTCATGTGATGTGATGTGTGTGTGTGTGTGTGTGTGTGTGTGTGAGTGTGGTGTGTAAATATTTTTTGTATGTCATTTGTAGTGTATGCACCTATTTCTTTAAGTTTATTTTTATGTTGCTGCTAATAAAAAATTGTCGAGGATGACCCACCCAGTCTCAAGCGTGTGTCTACTTTAAGACTAAGTAATCGTGTGGCACAAAAACACGACATCATTTGTCATTCTTCAGGAGCCTGAAGAACGAACAACTTTTTTTTTTCCTATTGCAATAAGAAACCTACGTGTAAAAGGTTGCTCTATTCATCCACAAGGAAATTAAAGAATGTTTATCTAGGTGGACGTTTATTTTTAAAGACTCGTTTGTTGGCGCAGACATTAGTCTGAGATAGAGATGACGAGTGTTTAAAAAAGGTTTGCTGTGCTTGAGGCAGAGCAGCGGCGAGAAAAGCTATCTTCCAATTTTGCGATCTGAGTTCACTAGCCATAAGATAAATCAAGATTAATCAGTAATACGACATTTTAGCTTGGCCAGCCAGTTAACTTTTGACAGAGATATTCTAATGTTTAGGTCTATACAACTTTAGGAGAAGCACGTCAGTCATTGTGGTTGTATAGCGTACTTATGTAATGAATACTATGAGATGACAGAGTAGAGGTTCTAAGCATTACAATCACATAAAAAAAATTATAGATGCGGGGTTTGAAACTCCCAAGTTTATTTTCTTATTTAACTAATAAGAAATAAGACACATTTTAAACAAAAACATTTACAATCAACTGCTGCCTTGCCTCAACCCTGACAGCATCAGTGCAGCCCCCTGTGAAGATTGAAGACCTTAATGTCCACCTCTGCATCTTCCTCCTCATTCTCCTCCTCCTCCTCCCCCTCTGGTAATGGTGCATTTCCACGCAGAGCCATGCTATGGAGCATGGCTGTTGCCACCGTAACTGCGCAACACCTGTGAGGCTTCATGTGCAATCCTCCTGCGGACTTGTGCAGACACCGAAAGCGCAGCTTCCAGAGTCCAAACGCTCGACGATGTTGCGAGTGCGAATGTGTGCAACATTGAAGCCTCTTTTAGCCGGAGTCTGTGGGTTGGATACTGGTGTGAAGAAGTACATTTTGAGAGGGTATCCACTGTCCCTGAGGAACATGCTCTGACTAAATTCACCTCTTTCTGCTTCCTCACCCAAGGCAGAATTGGCCCAGACAAAACTGTCAAGGGTGCTGCCAGGCCAGCAGGTCATTGATTAGACCCCTGTGATACACCACTACCTGGACTTTTATTGCTGCATATACCTTTCGCGACATGTATGCCTGATCAAGCACTAATGGACTGGAGATTGGGATTAGTGTTCTATTCACTAAGCTTAGGACTCTAGGAATGCCAGCATGGCATGGCAGCCCTGGTGCACCTCCTGGACCTCCTGGCGTGTTGCTGGCAGTCGGATCCAATCCCCAGCATGGCACAGAAGGTCGTTGGTAACAAAGAGGATGCATTTCCACACGGAGGGTTTGCTGAGGCAGTAGCCTTCTCCCCCAACCTCCATAAAGCTCCCTGTAGCATAAAAGCTTAGCGCTGCAAGCAGCGAGACATTGGGACGTACAGCGTAAGAACGACGCATTGGCCTGGCAAGTGCAGGTCCGAGCAGGTCAAGAAGTTCCATAATCTGTTGCCTTGGAAGGCAAAACTTTTTTTTAAAAATAGCCACCGCAGGCAAAATATGAAGAGGGTTGAAGTTTTGCCTAAAGAAAAAAATTACATGCACCACATGGCTCTGCAAACAGCATCGTCTTTGGTTAAGCACAAGAACACGCTGTATCGCTGCCATTTCTGTTGCTTTCTGGACACCACCATGATTACCCCTTTATGCAAACTTTGCCAGTTAGAGCCAAATTATTTGCCACCTGTTGAATATTAAAAGTGATTGCCAGTTTAAATGCATTAGTCACATTATGAAATAGGCTATTTAAAAGTCACTCTATTAGTACTGAAATAAAATAAAATAAAATTCTTAAACACACTTACAGTATATTCCATAATTAATACTACTTAATACTACTGATAACCGCTCTTGCATACACCGCTAATTTATAAGACTGCTGCTCAGTGGCGGCGACTAGCGTCTTGAGCTGAACCTACACTAAGAGTGAGTTAAGGTTGGTCCAGACCAACCTTACGAACATGTGACTTACCTAAGAGATACTTAGAGTACGAATGTAACGGGAATTGCGCCATAACGTTAAGAACGAGGTTAAGGTACAACTTAAGAACTTAGCGATAAGAAGCTTTCGAGAAACTGGGCCCTGAGTGGTCTGTTAGGTTTATATTGAGTGATGATATCTGCAGTGTTTTTAGGGGTCCTAGGCCATTAAGTGATTTATAAACGAGTACAAGTACTTTAAAATCTATCCTAAATGTTACAGGAAGCCAGTGCAAGGACCTGAGGACTGGTGTGATGTGATCAGATTTTCTGGTTCTAGTTAGAATTCTGGCAGCAGCATTCTGGATGAGCTGCAGCTGTCTAATGGTCTTCTTGGGAAGGCCGGTGAGGAGACCATTACAATAATCCACCCTGCTGGTGATAAAGGCATAGACAAGTTTCTCCAAGTCTTGATTGAAAACAAAACATTTAATTCTTGCAATGTTTTTAAGATGATAGTATGCTGACTTAGTCACTGCTTTGACATTTAGATCATTGTTGAACACTGAACGGTGATTAAAAACTGAGATAAGACAAGGAAGAAGTCTTGAGAGGGAGCAGACTCAGAAGAGGAGATGATCTATGGGTTGTGTGTGACGCTGGTGATTATGTGGTTATAAATCAGTACAGTATGCAGTTGTAGAAAAGTGAAAACTAACAGTACTTAGTGTGTTGACATGGTGTTTAGTTAGAGTGTGAATGAGCACAGGACAGGCTTTATGATCACAGCAGCAGGTCTTGTGTACAGATCTACAGTATCCAGGTAAGATTATCCTCATCATCCTGATCATGAACACAGAAATAATTTGAGTATTTTTATTTCATATTTGGGGAATTAAGCTATTGCAAATCCTCAGTCTACAGTATATGTGGTTAAAGGTTGACTCTAAATAAAAAAAAAAAAACTATTACAGCCAAGAGTTTTGAGTGCTTTGTGTGCACTATGTCCTTTTTATTACCAGTGTCTCCTGCAGTGTGTGTGTGTGTGTGTGTGTGTGTGTGTGTGACCAGAGTGTAACAGATAAAACTGTAGTCTAGGGTCTTCTAAATACAAGATTCTGAAAAAGGGTCTGCTGCTTGTGCACACATGCAGCCTTTGTGGTCTGATTGAACAGGGATATCAGACCTTTCGTTATTTCTAGGCTGGAACATGTGAATCAAATTTGACTAAGTCAATCTGGCAGCCATGTTGGCACACACATGTAGTTGAATCCTGAATCAGACACCACAGCTTTGGTATAAATAAATTAAAATTTCTTTGAATAAATAAAAAATCTCTCTCTCTCTCTCTCTCTCTCTCTCTCTTACAGACACAAACACACACCTTTTCTTCTGTGCTGTTTATGATCACCAGGTCTGCAGAGAGAAAATAGATATTTAACCTCTCTAATATAACTTGCTTTTGCTTTACACGCACACACACGTGGTATAATAAACAGTACACATGCGCTGTAGACACGCATACAAACACAAAATGAAAGATGCTTTACACACACACATGGTCACAGTGGTACAGTTAACAGTACACGCACGTATGAATGTTGATTAAGAAGCGTATGCGTGCTACATGATACTTGGTCTTCGTAAACCAAGAAGTTTGTTTTTCAAGTCAAAATGTCTTGCAGAATGCTCGCAAACTGTATATATAATAATAATAATAATAATAATATAGTCTTTTTTTTTGCATTGTCCTGCTGGAATCATTTCTGGTCTCCTAATTCGAGTAAATGGAAATAGTACTATCACAACATACAAAAAACTATTATATTTAGTGCTTCCAACGTTGTGGCAACAGGTTGGAGAAGAAGTACATATGAGCATGATGGTCAGGTGTTCACATACTTTTGGCCATATAGTCATTTTAATCAGTAATTTCCTCTGCCGGTTCACTTATTTCACTCCTTTGCAGTTATCTCGATCTGTCCTGAAGACTCACATACTGTAAGGCAAAACTTGCCCCTTTTTCTGTGTGCGAGACTGTGCAAGAGTGTGTATGTGCATCGTGTGTGAGCAGTGGTTAATGCTGATCTTAGACCAGTGGAACTTGTGTCTATATTAAAAGGTCTAAAAACTCTGCAGAATAACATTATATATAAAATGCAAAATGTAAAGTATTATACACAATTACAACATCATTTTGGTATTTATATAACTGCTGTACTTCAACATGTACATCTGGGATATGCGTGTATTTTGCAGTTTAAATGTCTTTACACTTTAAGCACAAGAAGCCTCTGATGCTGCTACCATGACGTGTAACTTCCTCTAACTTTATTTCCTGTCAGCAGCACATTTACGTCCCTATACAGAGTACAGAGTCTCAGCCTGTCAGTCACGTCCACACAGAGACACAGTCAGTTCATGTTTTAGTGAGACTTTTATAGATTAAAGATGTCTTGGTGTTCTTCTGAGCAGGATGAGATGGTGAAGGTTATTTACAGGATTGCAGACAATGTTGAAGGTCATGACCCTGACACAGAGGAGGAAGACGCTGACACTGAGACACGTCCAGAAGCACAACACACAGGTACAAAATGTTTAAGTTTGCTTGGTCAAAAATGTTACATTCAGTATTTTCAGTTATTTATGTTTTATAACAGTGAGTGGAGATGATAGTGGATACCTGTGAGAATGTACACACTGTGAGGAAAATAACTGTTACTTGTTACTTAAAGTTGTAAACTATTTTTTTAAGTTTTAAAGTTTAAAGGTAGAAATAAATTTAAGAGATGAAAAGAATGCAGCTGAATCAGAGTGAGGGACAGAAGCATGGGCTAATAGTAAGACAGGTGGAGACAGATGATCCTGTTCTAGTTCTAGTAGGACCCCATGATATGATTTTATTATTTCTTTCTATAAATTTTAGTGCAGTAACACACCATGTTATTAAGTAAAATAACATATTAGATTTTATGGGAGATTAAATAAAAAATGTGAAGTCAGTAAACATGAATCAATACATGCATGCTCTGATTGGGAAAATTGGTTCATTCATTTATTATTTATTCATTCCATCCTTTTTATCACCCTCGCACCATCCTGCCAAAATATTTTGTCACCTCCATATAAAACTTTCTACATCCCTCACAGTCAGGGACTAGGAGTAACGTGTGAGGTGCGCCCCCAAGTGGGAAGCAGATGTGACTGCTTTGGACTTTGTGTCTATATTTATAGCACTTTATCCTCACATCACTTCTCAATGTTTTCTGGTTCAAGACATGATTTCTATTCACAGTTGTGTCTAGTGCTGTTTGATTAGTTTCCTTATTGAAGCTAGCAGATGTTCACAGTTAGGTTGTCTTACTTCTGTTATGTTGTCATTAGCTGCTGTTTTCACTGCATTTTACAGTATTTGTGTTCTGTTATTCTTTTGTTGTCGTATTTGTTTAATAAAGTCTTTATCTGTATTGTTACATGACATACCTTTAAAAAAAAGGAAAAAAAAGGATTCATTATTGAATCTGACAAGAATAATAAGGGTGACCCAACATGAAATAATCACTTAAAGCTTACCAATTCTTCTTTTTTAAACAAATCTTAAAGTTTTTAACCTAAATCTTTAGGTGAATAAAACAAAGGTGAAAAAAGTATTGTCAATAGCAACAACTTATTTTGTATATATTTAGGAGTTTTTAATTTATTATAACTTCCTCAATCTTTATTGATGTATAATAGTGTGCAGGTAGTTTTAGGCAGGTGTGAAATAATGTACAGTAAAAATGCCTTTAAAAATAGTTGTGGTAATAGTTTATTTTAATCAGTTAACATAATGGAAAGTAAATAAACAGAAGATAAATCCAAATTAAATCAGTATTTGGCATCACCACCCTTTTAAAACAGCATCATATCTTTTAGGTACACATGCACACAATTTGGGTAGGTTGTTCCAAACATCTTAGAGAGCTAACCACAGATCGTTTTTGTATGTAGGCTGCCTCAAATATGTCTGTCTCTTTATGTAATCCCAGATAGAATCAATGATGTTGAGATCAGGGCTCTACAAATAACTTTCAGGACTTCTCTATTTTAATGATAGTTTTTAATTAAATTAGTTCTCCTGAACTCCTGATGTTATTACATGATCGATACGTATCTGTCCAAAGACCTTCAGGTTAGGTTAATCGACATTCCCAAATTGCCTGTAGGGTGTGAATAAGTGTGTGGCTGAGTGCATGTGTGTGTGTATATATATATACAGGTATATACTGTTCTCTGAAAATAACTCAACATACAGACATTATTGATAAAATTTCTATAGTATTGTTTCTTCAGAACAAATAATAAAGTGGTTGCTGAAATGTGAGATGTGTACCCACTTTTGTGAAATACTGTATATAAAAAAGCAGCCTTTTATTTACTGAGAAACACCAACACACAAACTCCTCTATCCTAAAGACTTACTGTTACAAAGAGGGTAAATATTAAATAAACTTCCCATCCCCTTTGCATGGCTGTGTGTGTGTGTGTGTGTGTGTGTGTGTGTGTGTGTGTGTGTGTGGTTGTTACTCTTTTCGCATACAGATGTGCAAAATATAGCGTTTGTTGACCCTGATCTTAGACCTCACAGTAAAGCTGCATAAAAACTTCTGAAAAAGTAAATGAATAAATAATTCCAGATCCACTACAGGAACATGTCTACTAATTGTAACAGAAACAAACTTGCTATAGATAAATAACTACGACTTATTACCAAAGATATGATGCATTGGTGTGGTGTTTACATGATTATACCACAACAGTGTGATCTTAGTACAGTATTTGTACTACTTGACTTTAACCAGAACATGTGTGTGAGACGTAAAATGAGTGAGAACTGCAACTCTAATGCCTTCACACTTGACCACAATACGCCCCTGATGTCCCTCCTCGGATGTGTAACCTTCTCTGACTTCCTTTATCGACAGCAGCACATTTCATTCCCTTCACACAGAGTCAGTCACGTCCACACAGTCATTTCATATTTTAGTGAGTTTTAAAATTAAAAATGTCTCAGTGTACTTCTGAGCAGGATTGCAGATCATGTTGAAGGTCACAACCCTGACACAAGCCTGACAGACATACACTCAGATATACGGTATTTCAGTGTTCTATAGATTGGAGAAGTGTTTCTGGGTGAGTGGAGTAATGCAGAGAAACAAATAAGAAAAATATTCCTCTTTTCCTGTAAAAACATTTTTTTTAGTTTTGTCAATATAAGAGTGTTTTCTCAGTTGGAATGATTGTTCCATTCAGAACCCGAGCATGATTTCTCCCCCTTCCCAATCCCCCCGCAGGTCTACGTGCACACTGTAGCATCGGTTCTGATTCCGGGCACACATGCATATTTTACACAAACGGTACGTGGCGGTAGAGATGTAGTTGGTTTGTTTTCTGTCAGAAGAAACGAAGAAAGAAGAAGAACTGAGGGACACCTGTTAATGCTCCATGTGGATGTTTTCATTTTTGTGACAAAAACAACGGCGCTCTAAACGACATTCCTACTGACTTATCTATCGCGCGGCTCAGAGGGTGAAATAAGCGTGCGGCGCGGATATGGCTCGAGGCACTGAAGAATGACTTAACAGCTTTACTCTGTAAGTTGAGTAATCAGGTGATGTCTACATTCTCTTCAGATTTCCACCGTTAAATTGAAATAAACTGCATTATTAAACATTACTTTCTTTAGTCATAGCACATGAGTGTTACTTATTTTAAATATTTATTTTTTTATCGCAAAAATAAAGTTTGTCTACACTCAATTAATTATAGTGATGTAAACAGTAAATAATAACTGCAAGAAATGCTACAAATAAAGATAATGCCTGCTATAATAAAGTTCAACAAATAGCATATAAAAATTATAAATAATAAATATCTAATCATATACTGTATTTTCTGGTTTCCACAGGATCATGGGTTTAAGAGAGGTCTGGTGTGTGATGGCAGCTTGTCCTTGTGACCAGGAGAAACAAGGAATGACTACCAAATTTTCCTATCAAGAAGACAACATTCCTACAAGAGAGATGCTTGTGCTCTTTTTTTGCCTTACCTTGCTATGTGTAGGTTTTCAAATTTAGCGGTCGTGCTGAAACTGTTGAATTTAAACCTCACCATGCATCCATGTTTTGTGTTTAACATTTCTGTGCAGTGTGTGTATATTGTATTTTTGTAAATGTAAAAATTAATGTATACCGTAAAATCCAAGATGAGTTTGGGGGATTTTGAATAGATACTAAATACTGGACAGAGTGCAAAATGTTTTATTAAAAATTATTCAATAAAAAAATATAATAAAAGTAAGTTTTCTAACAAAAGTAGCTGTCAAATAGAAGAGAATGTAAACAATAAATGTAGCGTAGTTTTATATTTACTTGTACTTGCATAGATTTGGGCTTATGTACAAGAAAGCCCAACAGTGTCTTTTCTTTCTGAGAAGGCTGAGAAAGGCCCAGCTTCCACTGAAGCTGAAAGTGTGGAGACAGCCCTCCGAAAAAGGTTTATCACACAGAGGGATGCATCTAGCCTTAAACTCTGGAATATCGGTGAGTTAAACACTTTTTTAATTTTGCTTGTTCACACACACTCAAACACAACAAAGCAGTCCTGAAGACAAAAAGATCTGAGGAATGTTTCTCCTATTTATAACCTGCAGGTGCACTTCATCAGATGACGTCACCTGACCAGGTTATATAAGCCAAAATTTGGTGTGTTTGATACACACATGCTTCACAACACAAAAAGATCTTCAGCTTACTCTTCACATACAGGTAGATTGAGGGGAAAGTTAGTGGATTGTATCTAGTAGAAAATAAAATAAATCTTAATATTGTGTTAACAGTCATATATATATTTGTTGTTAGTTGTATACAGTAGACCACTTTTGTGTTAAGGGAAATCCGGCCCGCTCCGCTCGCTACCACCGCAGGTATATTTCACCCCTGTGGGAAACACTGCAATGTGCAAAGTATTTGAACTTTCTGCTTTAGAATTGCAAAAATAAAGTATCCAAGGAAGTTTCTCTTTTAATCAATCATGTGTTTAATAAAGATATGTAGATATGTAGGTTGGTAATAAATAAAAATCAAAACATAACAAAGTTGTTTTGTTTTGCGACATTTTATATCTTTTAGTGTCTTGATTTGCCAGATTTTGCTGATGTCTGTTATATTGTGAGAACTGTGAATTCATTACACAAGCAAAACTGTATATTGTGTTTTGCAAATTAACGTTTATTTTATTTATGTATTAAATTTTATTTATGGGCTTGATCTACAAATTAGTGGTAATAGTAAACTGTAATATTTTTTATATTATTAACCTGCTGGTATTAATGTTGTGGTGGACAGAGGTCAGTATGGACACTGACTGGTCTCATGTGGTGTTTGTTGTGACTCATCACCGTATGCTGTCATTGAGGATTTTTGAAATGTTCAATAAAACTACAATCTCATTTGTGTTTCATGCACCTCATGTATATCTGGCTTTAATTTCACTGTGATTATATATGTGGTCTTATATACAGTATGGCTCATTTGCTTCTCCTACAGCTTACTCCAAAAGTAAGTCTCAGGTTGTATCTCAGTTGTGTCTCTTTGTTTTTCCTCAGTCAGCTTTAGTAGTAATAGAAAAGGCAAAGTCAAGTTTATAATGAGAAAGCTTAATTCAGTCTTATGAGACTACAGTAGAAAAAGATCATTCTGAGCAACAAAATGTTGCTATGGGGTTGGTCATTAGTCGCTAGCAGCTAACCTACCCAACTTTAGCTTGTAAGAAACAGACAGACCAGAGAGCATCTGTATTAAATTTTATATCAATAAACAGATGTAATTAATGATGTTGTCACAAAAAAAAAACATACATTTTATATATATACATAATTTCTATAATTTATTTTGAGGTTTTGCAGTTTGGCTTATGCAATAATCATGAAAAACAGGTGACATGATACAGATTTGCAGGTCAGTTAGTTAAAAACCAGCCCAAAGCCCCGCCCATCACTACATGCTTTATTGCAAAGGAAGGAGTTTCACATTGATGGCTGGATAGAGTTTCTAAGATGTTCTTCATGTCACTGCTGTAAGGATTTGATATGAATGAGGCTGTTCTATCGGTTTCCAGAGCAGTGTGTTCTGCTGTCACAGTGCTGTGAATCAAATTTAGTGAATTGAGTGCAGAAAATAACCAGACACGATACAAGAGAGAGAAAACTTTAGAGAGGGAGAGAGATGCATATGTCCATGCCCCCCTTCTACTTCATGGTTAAAAAAGAGGGTCTACCAGAATTGCCCTATTTGTTAACTGGATATGCCCCTTTTACCACAGCCATTTTTAAGTGTTTTTTTTTTTTTTTTTTTAATGAAACAACACAATCTTTTTAAACCTTTATTTTTTCATTTGCAAGTATTTTTTTTTCATGCTTTCAAAGTTAATAGTAAAAACAACACAACATCTGGAAAAAGAAGTTAACGTAAAGTACATTGTCACAGTTTTTTTTTTCTTTTTTTCCCTTAAACCTATTTAGGCAAACGCATCATTAGGTGCGTTCGAGCTCATGCTGCGCTGTGCAGTTCGATCGGCGAGATTAGCCGGAAGTAGTCGGGGAGGAGCTGAAAACGGAGCCGTCAAGTCGGACACGTTGGGGATCTCGTTGCCTCCTCAAACATGGCAGATCACGTGGCGTTTGCCTACTTTATTGCAGATGGACTGGAAGCTATAGAAATACCTTTTTGTTGGAATAAATGCAGCAGGATGAACAACGACGGTAAGTTTATAAACAATATATGTGCATGTGTAAATTATTTAATTTTAAAGTAACTGAACAAATACTGTTTTACAAATCAAGCTTATACTTAATCAAATTATGTTTTGTTTAGTGGTGTTATGTTAGGTCTTATGTTGCAGTACCAACATGCAATCATTTCAGTGAAAGTTAAAAATTGTAGACAGTTAATATAATTTAGTCTATAAGACTTACTAGTAAGCTCCAAAAGTTCCAAGTTTTTGTAAGGTCCAAAAGTAGCAACGTTATTTTGTGTGTGATTTCTGAAAAAAAGTTTTTTACCACTGCAAACACATGCCTCTTTTTTCCAGTCTTAGGTGCCATACCTTGTGATTTAGGGCGGTCTATCTGGACGGAGGATGGGTTTCTGGCTCCTGAAGGGTTACCACCCACTACATCGGTTTTTAGGGTGGCAGTCGGTAGGTCCTGGCTAATGGGTGTCTGGTGCACAGGGCACTGGCTGGTTGGTGGTTTCACAAAACTGAGATTTAGGGGTACAGGTGACTCAGTGGAGGTAGAGGGACATAGAGAAGGAGGTTGGGGAAACACTGCAGCACAAGCTAGATCGCTGATAGGAGCTGTTTAGAGAGAAAGCTAAAAATTTAGTTGTCACTTATGTGTCCAGTATGTGTTTGTTCATCACAAGTGTTTACCTTGTTTTGTGTCAACGGCTGTAACTTTTGCCATGACATCAGAGAGGAACATCTGGGGAAATACTGAAAACTATCACACAGTCCTCTTTTTGGAACTTTCTTGAAGGTCTCCATTGACTATGCCTTTCTAAACTTGTTTCGTGATTTGTTTGTCTTTGCATTTAAGAATTTATAGCCATTAGAATGTGTTACAAAATTTTGCCTGTTAAGACACCTGTACCACTGCTGTTGTTTTGTTGAAAAATTTAATAAAAAAAACTATTACACAAATCATTGTTAACTTGTATTTATTCCAGTTCTTCCATTTACTTACCAGTTTTCATTCTTTCTGCAGTTTCCTTGGAAACCTTAAGCGTAAAGGTTCTTCCTTTGCTGTCCTTCACATTCATTGTTATATTATTCATTTTGTTTTTTCTTGCACTTGGTAATGCATGGTCATTATATTTGCAAAGTGAGAGACCATGGGACTATACTAAAGGTGTGTGAAGCTACCGAAAAAAATCATAGATGCACAAGCACAATGTATTTGTCTTTATTATAATTTATACCAGTGTATAAAAGTGATCTAAATGTTCTATTTTTCACTTGACAATGCACACTAGCACAATGCAGCACATGCAAGTGAAGCAGCAACTACAGATTTCAGCATCAACCAATGTTGACCACATTACATTAAATGTCTGTGACATTTTAGTTATTCCATAAAAAATATTACTTAAATATGCAGCTGAATACTATAAGTGGTCTGTATGAAAAAAGTACAATAAACTTATGCACAAATCCAATATAAAGAATTTAAAGGAAAAAATTTACGAAATGGCATGCACATTGATTTATTATGCAATTATATGGATTAAGGCACGAAAGACTTGTGATCATCGTCATGTGGTGAATGTGGCCAATCATGAGAAGCTGTGACGTCATCACAGCCTGGTGCAGTCGCTCCTGAAATGCTGCGCTGGCTGAGCAAGCCGGCTGTTCTCGAAACGCTCTCGCGTTACTTTGATGCCACACGTGAACGTCACGTGGCGTCGGCGCCGGTTCAAGTCGGACAAAATTTCTAACCGGCATGCACTACTTCAAGTCAGCCGCCGATCGGTCTGTGCAGCGCCGCATGAAGTCGAACGCACCTATTGTTTGGTCACATGGTCACATGTTTATTGGTCACATGGTTTCATTTGGAAATGCCTGTCTGCTCAAAACATGCTTTGAGTGCACATAGTGCATTGTGGCTAATACTCACTTCAGCATCCTGATAACCTAAGTTTGATCCCCAGTTACCTTTTTTTTTTTAGAATTTTAGATATTTAGATCATCTTAAATGTAGTTTATCTCAAGAAAATGCTTTTTATACCTCTGGAATAAACATGTTAGCATTATATTCTGCATGCTGCATGTAGTGTTATATCAAGGTTTCCTGAGCTTCCTTCTGTATTTTAAAAAGTACAATTATTCAGATAAAATAGTGCTAGTGCACATTCCATTTACCTGCTTTAGAGGCTTCTGTGCATAAAGTTATGCATTCTATATTTTTTATTCAATATTTATTATACTTACAGTATAGTGTCAAGTTCCAAGTATTTCTTTCGCATTCTCTCAGCAGTGTGTCATCACTTCTTCCTGTTCCAATGTTGTAGATTTCCCATGAGCACCCCATGGGACAATTTAAAGTTACATAAAGAATATTGTGAGTGATTAATAAAGTTCTTGAAACTAATCAGTATAAATACTTAATTTTGAA
Source organism: Clarias gariepinus (assembly GCF_024256425.1). Taxonomy (NCBI): domain Eukaryota; kingdom Metazoa; phylum Chordata; class Actinopteri; order Siluriformes; family Clariidae; genus Clarias; species Clarias gariepinus. The sequence goes on from NC_071119.1 coordinate 6,381,633, forward strand.
ATATCTTGATTATAATGTATCAAAAAATAATTTTTGTTAAAAATATAATCTGTTAGCTAAATGCTATTTTGTATGTTTAAAATAAATTTAAATAATAGTGTGAATTTAAGGCTAAAGTAATTTTTAAAGATTTATTTTGCGATGTCCAACTCAAACAATCATGTAGTTTTCAGAGATCTTATTAAAGTAAGATAATTTTTTAATTGTTGTGATGTTTAAAAGGTAACGATGATTTTTTAGAGTATAACTTCAGCAGCTTCTCTTTTTGTTGCTCGCTAAACCTTTACAGTTAATTAAATATGTATTCTGTGCATTCTAAATATGTATTCCAGTACAGTCTGTGTGCTCTATGTGGTTGTTGCCTTGAACTATTGTTTTCTCAGACAGAGGTGGTTAATGCTGATCTTAGACTAGAGGCACTTGCGTCTTGTAACCTCACTGGTTTCGGTCTGTTCTCATGAGTTGTGAAGCGAGAGGAAGAAAGTATAAATATTGTTAATTTGCTTAATTAAGTATCATGAATTTTTATTGAATCTATCTCTGTATTTTTTCACAGGAGTTTGTGAGTGAAAGTGTCCTGTCTGCATCTGACTTCAGGAGTTTCCTGATTAACCGTATCTAACCGTCATATTTAAAAGTCATAACGTACAGTTATAAAGTACAACACGTTTCTGTTGTTTTTTTTTTTGTTATGATTAATACTTTTTTCTGGTGTTTTATGTTTTGTTCATCTTTTCAAATCGAAACCTCATTTCTTAGTTGCTGCTGGTGTAAAACAAGGTTTTTATTAAATAGAAAATAAAAATCTCTGTTTTATCCCGTTTGTCTTATGCTTCCTTCCTTCACAGAATTCTGTTGACCAGGTTAATTATATTTACCCGAGTGTATTTACTTAAAATAATGTGAGAGGGGTGTTTTAATAAAATGACGTCTATCCAACATGAATCAGACCTTTGGCAGATGTATGAACATCTGATTCAGTTGAATTTAGAAAATGACAACATTGTCTAAAGAGTGGATCAGGGTCGTTTTAATTCATTTATGACTTAAATACGTAGGCTAAGCATCGTTCTAACATCTGGCACAGACGTCTCGGGGACATCTGCCAGATGAGCAAACGCCCTCTGCCAGATGAAAAAGATGACGTCGCATAGACGTCTTCACGATCGACTGATCAGCTGGATCAGGTCAGACTGTTCTGACTGAAGTGGTTGACATGATGTAGTTTTATTAAGATCAGGACATTATTATGATTATTAGTGGAATATTAAGATCCATGTGATGACAACACATGACAGATCCTGTAGACTAGGTGTGTTTACATGGGGATAACTGCAAATATGACCATGTACATGTGTTCAGGGCTGCGGTCTGTCAGTGAGTTTACTATGGTTAAACACATAAAAAAAAAAAGAAAAAAAAAAAAAACCTGTCTGTGTGTCCACTCATTAGGAGAAGACACTGCATGGAACAAGTGTTACAGAGTGACTGCAGTGTGTGCGGTGCTGCTGTGTGTTCTCCTGCTGTCTGCCATCACACTGCTGTGGATCAAATACAACAATTTGAAGACAGAAAACGAGTTACAGAAACATAACACCCCTACTATATTGAAAGAGCAGTTTCAGAGGGAGAGAGATGAACTCCAGAAGTTTTCTATACTGGGTGAGCAACACTACTGCAAAACTATCACATGATTATTAACGAACATCACATCATAATTGTAACCATTCATAGTCACATTTAATTTTGAATATCATTGAAACAAGTCTGTTCCTGTTATCACTTGCTCCATCTTGTAGCAGCAAGTTTGTAGTAGTCTGCGCTTGTGTTGTTGTCGTTGTTGTTGTTGTTATAACACTAGGAAATCAGAAATTACAAATTTATTTGTTGGAGAAAACATACTGACTTACAAATATACTCTAAAAATAATAATGTTGAGCCTCAAATAATTTTGTTGTTCTTCTCCTCCTTTGATAACAGGATGGATTTATTTCAACTCCAGGGTTTACTACATCTCTACTGGTAAGAAGAACTGGACTGAGAGCAGACAGTATTGCAGAGAGAGAGGAGCAGACCTGGTGATCATAAACAGCAAGGAAGAACAGGTACAGTATGTGTTTGTGTGTGTGTGTGTGTGTGTGTGTGTGTGTGTGTGTGTGTGTGTGTGAGAGTGCGTGTGATAGTGTGTGTGTCCGTGTGAGTGTGTGACTCTTATTTATTCTTATATTTTATTACAAACATTGACAGGAATTCATTAATAAACTGCTGAACAAAGGAAGAGCTTGGATTGGTCTGAGTAACAGAGAGAACGAGTGGAAGTGGGTGGACGATACACCACTGATCACTGGGTAAGAAATCACTGAACTAATAATTTACTTCTGATACAGTTCCTGACTCTTCATTAGTCTGAGAAACACAGCAGATCCTCTGATTCTCTCCTTCAGGTTTTGGGCAAGTGGAGAACCGAACAGTAAAGCAAGAGATGAGGATTGTGTTATAACTGGTGAATCATCTGATCCTGTGTTAAACTGGGGTGATGATTTCTGTAATGAACAGTATATTTGGATCTGCGAGAAGGCAATCCTAATCTGAATTGCTGTATGTGGATTTAAAGCAGTAAATTGAATGTACATGTGTATCTGTGTGTGAGTGTGTGTCAGTGTGGTGTGTCTGTAAAATCCTCATTACTGTTAATAACTATAATGGTGTCACCTGTTATCCTTTTTTGAGACTACTTATTTTTCATTCAGGTATATTTTGGAAATGCTACAGATTCTACAGCACTAATGCGTATAAACGCCAGAGCTCTGGTATTTACTTTCTGTTACATACTGTATGTTTTTGCCTGTAGCACTCAATCTGCACTACACACAGCATTCGGGCCACAGAGACCACAACTCTCCTAAAAGTCAGCAAAATACTATGATTTTTTAAATATTTAAATTTGTATCTTGATCAATTAATTGAATATTTCTGTTCATAATTCACATCTCAAGTGTCTATTGTCTAAATAAAATTTTTGACATTTATTATAGAAAAATCTATTTTATACACCAATTAAAGTTTTACCCATTCATTTCCAATAACTGTTCATTTTTGACCGAGAACGCCATGAGTGTATAAAAGTTTCATAAAACACACTCATTTATATCAAAATATTTCAAATGTATTTTTGGTGTTCAAATGCCATGTGCAAACAAAGTCATTGAACCTTATGAGAAATGGATCAAATTTACTGCACTTTTTTAGACAGGAAACATGTAAATCGGTCAGATTTGAACAGAACACATCATTAGGCTTAAACTCACTTCAGTGTAAAGTGATATGTAAAACTCTTTTAACAGCAGACAAACAGCTTCACATGAAGCCCAGGTGTAGAGTGAGATTTAGGCAACAACGGTAATTCAAAGTGCTTTACATAAAAGAGAAGAGAGTAATTATGAAAGGAAATAGAAAATAATAGCAATCAAACTTAAAAAAAATATTTAAATTTGATTTAAAATAAAAATAAAAAGTTTGTAATGACACTTTTAAAACTACCTAAAATTGAATTTAGAAACAGTTAAAAAAAATAAAATATAAAGTAAACCTAAAAGCAAGTGCAGTCAGTTCGGACATAGCACAGTATTTATTCAATAAAAGCAGATGAGTTTTAAGTCTAGATTTAAATATGACTAACGTTTTAGCACATCTGATCTCTTTTGGAAGCTGGTTCCAACAGTGGGCAGCATAATGGCTAAAAGCGGACTCCCCTTGTTTTGTGTGAACCCTTGGTATTTCTAGCTGACTCAATCCTAACAATCTGGAACCGGTTTCCCGATAACGCACACTCTTAGCGCGCTAAGAAGACTCTTAAGATATATCTTATGTAAAGTGATCACTTTTGTAAGTGTGTTTCTCGAACTGTCTCTTAGGAGTCTTCTTATGTCGCTGCCTCTTATGTTTTCGACGTTACAAGGTGCTGTCTACAGTGAAGGTGCTGAATTAGGTGACATCGGTTGTTTAGGAATCGATTTTTCAATCCTTTTGCATGACAGTGTTAAGAGAGATGGCACTTTCTATGCAAAGTAAACGTTGCACTAATTTCCTCCAATATCGTTATATCGTTTATTTCGACATGGGTTAACTTATCAATAGCATGCGATAATAGACAAATATATGAATTAAATCAGCAAACGGTTGCTAATGTTTTCATGTAACCTGTAGTGGCGGTAAGACGAACGCTGTGCTGCAGCTGTTTATCAATCAACTATGATTGTATACCCGAATCATAGTTGATTGACAAACAGCTATGGTCACTTATGTGCAACGCACTCTTAATTGCCATTGGTTGAAACCTTCGATAAAAGCAACCTACCTACCCTAAACAGACAGAGGGAGAAGATGGAGAAGATGGCAGCAACACTCTTCGCCAGCTTTAAAAACAACGTTTGCAACAGCACTAAAAAAGAAATGTGAAGTGAGATTGCGAGGAAGATGGCTGCCTTTGGTTCAGGTGCACCCAGAGACTGGCAGGATGTGAGGAAAAAATGGCACGATGCTGCTGTAGCAAGGAACTCGTAAATCTAGAACGCGAAAAGTTGGTGGTGTTGCATAACATTGAGCAAAAGTTGCGTAATATTGAGCTTCAGCTGACCGAAGGAAACGTCCTCGCACGCTATTCACTGGAGCTGAACAGGGCAAAGCTGGCGCTGGCCAAACAACAGAATGTTCTGGCAAAGTTCAATAGGCCTTTAATCTCAGTACCAATCTTGCTGCCATCTGAAGGTAAGCCAGTTTTTCATTGTTTATATTTTGATGTTCATTCATGTGATGTGTGTGTGTGTGTGTGTGTGTGTGTGTGTGTGTGTGTGTGTGTGTGTGTGGCGTGTAAATATTTTTTGTATGTCATTTGTAGTGTATGCACCTATTTTTTTAAGTTTATTTTTATGTTGCTGCTAATAAAAAAAAGGCCGAGAATGATCCAAACTCCCCAGTCTCAAGCGTGTGTCTTCTTTAAGAAAAAGTAATCGTGTGGCACAAAAACACGACATCATTTGTCATTCTTCAGGAGCCTGGAGAACAACTTTTTTTTTTCCTATTGCAACAAGAAACCTACGTGTAAAAGGTTGCTCTATTCATCCACAAGGAAATTAAAGAATGTTTATCTAGGTGGACGTTTATTTTTAAAGACTCGTTTGTAGTAGCAGACATTAGTCTGAGATAGAGATGACGAATGTTTGAAAAACGGTTTGCTGTGCTTGAGGCAGAGCAGCGGCGAGAAAAGCTATCTTCCAATCTTGCGATCTGAGTTCACTAGCCATTAGATAAATCTTTATAAAGATTAATCAGCAATACGACATTTTAGCTTGGCCAGCCAGTTAACTTTTGACAGAGATATTCTAATGTTTAGGTCTATACAACTTTAGGAGAAGCACGTCAGTCATTGGGGTTGTATAGCACACTTATGTAATGAATACGATGAGATGACAGAGTAGAGGTTTTAAGCATTACAATCACATTGAAAAATTTATAGATGCAGGGTTTAAAACTTCCAAGTTTATTTTCTTATTTAACTAAATCAAATTTCATCATAAAATTAAATGTGTCAAAAAAAGTCCATCCAGTCATAGATGATGGCTAATAAGACATATTTTAAACAGAAACATTTTTAATCAACTGCTGCCTGTGGAAGACCTCAATGTCCACCTCTGCACTTCCTTCTCATTCTTCTTCTCCTCCTCCCCCTCTGGTAATGGTGCATTTTCACGCAGAGCCATGCTATGGAGCATGGCTGTTGCCACCGTAACTGCGCAACACCTGTGAGGCTTCATGCGCAATCCTCCTGCGGACTTGTGCAGACACCGAACGCGCAGCTTCCAGAGTCCAAACGCTCGACAATGTTGCGAGTGCGAATGTGTGCAACATTGAAGGCTCTTTCAGCCAGAGTCTGTGGGTTGGATACTGGTGTGAAGAAGTACATTTTGAGAGGGTATCCACTGTCCCTGAGGAACATGCTCTGACTAAATTCACCTCTTTCTGCTTCCTCACCCAAGGCAGAATTGGCCCAGACAAAACTGTCAAGGGTGCTGCCAGGCCAGCAGGTCATTGATTAGACCCCTGTGATACACCACTACCTGGACTTTTATTGCTGCATATTCCTTTCGCGACATGTATGCCTGATCAAGCACTGATGGACTGGAGATTGGGATTAGTGTTCTATTCACTAAGCTTAGGACTCTAGGAATGCCAGCATGGCATGGCAGCCCTGGTGCACCTCCTGGACCTCCTGGCGTGTTGCTGGCAGTCGGATACAATCCCCAACATGGCACAGAAGGGCGTTGGTAAAAGAGAGGATGCATTTCCACACGGAGGGTTTGCTGAGGCAGTAGCCTTCTCCCACAACCTCCATGAAGCTCCCTGTAGCATAAAAGCTTAGTGCTGCACATTGGACACAGCTGGACATTGGGACGTAAAGCGTAAGAACGACGCATTGGTCTGGCAAGTGCAGGTCCGAGCAGGTCAAGAAGTTCCATAATCTGTTGCCTTGGAAGGCAAAACTTTTTAAAAATAGCCACCTCAGGCAAAATATGAAGAGGGTTGAAGTTTTGCCTAAAGAAAAAATTTACATGCACCACATGGCTCTGCGAACAGCATCGTCTTTGGTTTAGCACAAGAACACGCTGTATCGCTGCCATTTCTGTTGCCTTCTGGACACCACCATGATTATCCCTTTATGCAAACTTTGCCACTTAGAGCCAAATTATTTGCAACCTGTTGAATATTAAAAGTGATTGCCAGTTTAAATGCATTAGTCACATTATGAAATAGGCTATTTAAAAGTCACTCTATTAGTACTGAAATAAAATAAAATTTAATTCTTAAACACACTTACAGTATATTCCATAATTAATACTACTTAATACTACTGATAACGTGCCATAATACACCGCTCTTGCATACACCGCTAATTTATAAGACTGCTGCTCAGTGGCGGCGACTAGCGTCTTGAGCTGAACCTACACTAAGAGTGAGTTAAGGTTGGTCCAGACCAACCTTACGAACATGTGACTTACCTAAGAGATACTTAGAGTACGAATGTAACGGGAATTGCGCCATAACGTTAAGAACGAGGTTAAGGTACAACTTAAGAACTTAGCGATAAGAAGCTTTCGAGAAACTGGGCCCTGAGTGGTCTGTTAGGTTTATATTGAGTGATGATATAGGGGTCCTAGGCAATTAAGTGATTTATAAACGAGTAAAAGTACTTTAAAATCTATCCTAAATGTTACAGGAAGCCAGTGCAAGGACCTGAGGACTGGTGTGATGTGATCAGATTTTCTGGTTCTAGTTAGAATTCTGGCAGCAGCATTCTGGATGAGCTGCAGCTGTCTAATGGTCTTCTTGGGAAGGCCGGTGAGGAGACCATTACAATAATCCACCCTGCTGGTGATAAAGGCATAGACAAGTTTCTCCAAGTCTTGATTGAAAACAAAACATTTAATTCTTGCAATGTTTTTAAGATGATAGTATGCTGACTTAGTCACTGCTTTGACATTTAGATCATTGTTGAACACTGAACGGTGATTAAAAACTGAGATAAGACAAGGAAGAAGTCTTGAGAGGGAGCAGACTCAGAAGAGGAGATGATCTATGGGTTGTGTGTGACGCTGGTGATTATGTGGTTATAAATCAGTACAGTATGCAGTTGTAGAAAAGTGAAAACTAACAGTACTTAGTGTGTTGACATGGTGTTCAGTTAGAGTGTGAATGAGCACAGGACAGGCTTTATGGTCACAGCAGCAGGTCTTGTGTACAGATCTACAGTATCCAGGTAAGATTATCCTCATCATCCTGATCATGAACACAGAAATAATTTGAGTATTTTTATTTCATATTTGGGGAATTAAGCTATTGCAAATCCTCAGTCTACAGTATATGTGGTTAAAGGTTGACTCTAAATAAAAAATAAAAAAACTATTACAGCCAAGAGTTTTGAGTGCTTTGTGTGACCAGAGTGTAACAGAAAAAACTGTAATCTAGGGTCTTCTAAATACAAGATTCTGAAAAAGGGTCTGCTGCTTGTGCACACATGCAGCCTTTGTGGTCTGATTGAACAGGGATATCAGACCTTTCGTTATTTCTAGGCTGGAACATGTGAATCAAATTTGACTAAGTCAATCTGGCAGCCATGTTGGCACACACATGTAGTTGAATCCTGAATCAGACACCACAGCTTTGGTATAAATAAATTAAAATTTCTTTGAATAAATAAAAAATCTCTCTCTCTCTCTCTCTCTCTCTCTCTCTTACAGACACAAACACACACCTTTTCTTCTGTGCTGTTTATGATCACCAGGTCTGCAGAGAGAAAATAGATATTTAACCTCTCTAATATAACTTGCTTTTGCTTTACACGCACACACACGTGGTATAATAAACAGTACACATGCGCTGTAGACACGCATACAAACACAAAATGAAAGATGCTTTACACACACACATGGTCACAGTGGTACAGTTAACAGTACACGCACGTATGAATGTTGATTAAGAAGCGTATGCGTGCTAAATGATACTTGGTGTTCGTAAACCAAGAAGTTTGTTTTTCAAGTCAAAATGTCTTGCAGAATGCTCGCAAACTGTATATATAATAATAATAATAATAATAATATAGTCTTTTTTTTTGCATTGTCCTGCTGGAATCATTTCTGGTCTCCTAATTCGAGTAAATGGAAATAGTACTATCACAACATACAAAAAACTATTATATTTAGTGCTTCCAACGTTGTGGCAACAGGTTGGAGAAGAAGTACATATGATGGTCAGGTGTTCACATACTTTTGGCCATATAGTCATTTTAATCAGTAATTTCCTCTGCCGGTTCACTTATTTCACTCCTTTGCAGTTATCTCGATCTGTCCTGAAGACTCACATACTGTAAGGCAAAACTTGCCCCTTTTTCTGTGTGCGAGACTGTGCAAGAGTGTGTATGTGCATCGTGTGTGAGCAGTGGTTAATGCTGATCTTAGACCAGTGGAACTTGTGTCTATATTAAAAGCCGCAGGCCAAAGGTCTAAAAACTCTGCAGAATGAAATTATATATAAAATGCAAAATGTAATGTATTATACACAATTACAACATCATTTTGGTATTTATATAACTGCTGTACTTCAACATGTACATCTGGGATATGCGTGTATTTTACAGTTCAAATGTCTTCACACTTTAAGCACAAGAAGCCTCTGATGCTGCTACCATGACGTGTAACTTCCTCTAACTTTATTTCCTGTCAGCAGCACATTTAATTCCCTATACAGAGAGGCTCAGCCTGTCAGTCATGTCCACAGAGAGACACAGTCACTTCATGTTTTATTGTGACTTTTATAGATTAAAGATGTCTTGGTGTTCTTCTGAGCAGGATGAGATGGGGAAGGTTATCTACAAGATTGCAAACAATGTTGAAGGTCACGACCCTGACACAGAGGAGGAAGATGCTGATGCCAAGACACATTCAGAAGCACAACACACAGGTACAGAATGTTTAAGTTTGCTCGGTCAGAAATGTTAAATTCAGTATTTACATTCATTTTATTTATGTTTTATAACAGTGAGTGGAGCTGATAGTGGATAATGGAGAATGTACACACTGTTAGAGAAGCACAGTGTGAGGAAAATAACTGTTACTTGTTACTTAAAGTTGTAAACTATTTTTTTAAGTTTTAAAGTTTAAAGGTAGAAATAAATTTAAGAGATGAAAAGAATGCAGCTGAATCAGAGTGAGGGACAGAAGCATGGGCTAATAGTAAGACAGGTGGAGACAGATGATCCTGTTCTAGTTCTAGTAGGACCCCATGATATGATTTTATTATTTCTTTCTATAAATTTTAGTGCAGTAACACACCATGTTATTAAGTAAAATAACATATTAGATTTTATGGGAGATTAAATAAAAAATGTGAAGTCAGTAAACATGAATCAATACATGCATGCTCTGATTGGAAAAATTGGTTAATTCATTCATTATTTATTCATTCCATCCTTTTCATCACCCTCGCACCATCCTGCCAAAATATTTTGTCACCTCCATATAAAACTTTCTACATCCCTCACAGTCAGGGACTAGGAGTAACGTGTGAGGTGCGCCCCCAAGTGGGAAGCAGATGTGACTGCTTTGGACTTTGTGTCTATGTTTATAGCACTTGTATCCTCACATTACTGCTCACTGTTTTCTGGTTCAAGACATGATTTCTATTCACAGTTGTGTCTAGTGCTGTTTGATTAGTTTCCTTATTGAAGCTAGCAGATGTTCACAGTTAGGTTGTCTTACTTCTGTTATGTTGTCATTAGCTGCTGTTTTCACTGCATTTTACAGTATTTGTGTTCTGTTATTCTTTTGTTGTCGTATTTGTTTAATAAAGTCTTTATCTGTATTGTTACATGATATACCATCCAAAAAAAAAGGATTCATTATTGAATCTGACAAGAATAATAAGGGTGACCCAACATGAAATAATCACTTAAAGCTTACCAATTCTTCTTTTTTAAACAAATCTTAAAGTTTTTAACCTAAATCTTTAGGTGAATAAAACAAACGTGAAAAAAAATATTGTCAATAGCAACAACTTATTTTGTATATATTTAAGAGTTTTTAATTTATTATAACATCCTCAATCTTTATTGATGTATAGGAGTGTGCAGGTAGTTTTAGGCAGGTGTGAAATACTGTACAGTAAAAATGCCTTTAAAATAGTTGTGGTAATAGTTTATTTTAATCAGTTAACATAATGGAAAGTAAATAAACAGAAGATAAATCCAAATTAAATCAGTATTTGGCATCACCACCCTTTTAAAACAGCATCATATCTTTTAGGTACACATGCACACAATTTGGGTAGGTTGTTCCAAACATCTTAGAGAGCTAACCACAGATCGTTTTTGTATGTAGGCTGCCTCAAATATGTCTGTCTCTTTATGTAATCCCAGATAGAATCAATGATGTTGAGATCAGGGCTCTACAAATAACTTTCAGGACTTCTCTATTTTAATGATAGTTCTAAATTAAATTAGTTCTCTTGAATTCCTGATGTTATTACATGATCGATACGTATCTGTCCAAAGACCTTCAGATTAGGCTAATTGACATTCCAAAATTGCCCGTAATGTGTGAATAAGTGTGTGGCTGAGTGCATGTGTGTGTGCCCCAGCGATACCGTGTGCAGGGTGTACTCTGTCTGATGCCCTAAGGCCTTGTTCACACGGGCATAAAAATCGAGCGTTTTTTTTCTTGCGTTCGTAGCGTCCGGTGAGTGCGGATCAAGCAGCAAATGTTTTCTACACATAGGAGTCAATGAGATATATATATATATATTTAGATTTACTGTCCTCTAAAAATAACTCAACACACAGACATTACTGTCAAAATTTCTATAGTATTGTTTCTTCAGAACATATAATAAAATGGTTGCTGAAATGTGAGATGTGTACCCACTTTTGTGAAATACTGTATATAAAAAAGCAGCCTTTTATTTACTGAGAAACACCAACACACAAACTCCTCTATCCTAAAGACTTACTGTTACAAAGAGGGTAAATATTAAATAAACTTCCCATCCCCTTTGCATGGCTGTGTGTGTGTGTGTGTGTGTGTGTGTGTGTGTGTGTGTGTGTGTGTGTGTGTGTGTGTGTGTGTGTGTGGTTGTTACTCTTTTCGCGTACAGATGTGCAAAATATAGCGTTTGTTGACCCTGATCTTAGACCTCACAGTAAAGCTGCATAAAAACTTCTGAAAAAGTAAATGAATAAATAATTCCAGATCTACTACAGGAACATGTCTACTAATTGTAACAGAAACAAACTTGCTATAGATAAATAACTACGACTTATTACCAAAGATATGATGCATTGGTGTGGTGTTTACATGATTATACCACAACAGTGTGATCTTAGTACAGTATTTGTACTACTTGACTTTAACCAGAACATGTGTGTGAGACGTAAAATGAGTGAGAACTGCAACTCTAATGCCTTCACACTTGACCACAATACGCCCCTGATGTCCCTCCTCGGATGTGTAACCTTCTCTGACTTCCTTTATCGACAGCAGCACATTTCATTCCCTTCACACAGAGTCAGTCACGTCCACACAGTCATTTCATATTTTAGTGAGTTTTAAAATTAAAGATGTCTCAGTGTACTTCTGAGCAGGATAAGATGGTAGACATTATCTACAAGATTGCAGATCATGTTGAAGGTCACAACCCTGACACAAGCCTGACAGACATACACTCAGATATACGGTATTTCAGTGTTCTATAGATTGGAGAAGTGTTTCTGGGTGAGTGGAGTAATGCAGAGAAACAAATAAGAAAAATATTCCTCTTTTCCTGTAAAAACTTTTTTTTTTTTTAATATTTGCTTTAGGTTATAAAAGTTAGTTTTGTCAATATAGGAGTGTTTTCTCAGTTGGAATGATTGTTCCGTTCTGTACTTGATCACGATTTCTCCCCCTCCCCATACACCCCCCCCCCATCCCGTTATATTGTCTAAAATATAAATTCATTACACAAGCAAAACTGTATATTGTGTTTTGCAAATTTATGTTTATTTTATTTATGTATATCATTTTATTCATGGGCTCGATCTACAAATTAGTGATAATAGTAAACTGTAATATTTTTAATATTGTTAACCTGCTGGTTTTAATGTTGTGGTGGACAGAGGTCAGTATGGACACTGACTGGTCTCATGTGGTGTTTGTTGTGACTCATCACTGTATGCTGTCATTGAGGATTTTTGAAATGTTCAATAAAACTACAATCTCATTTGTGTTTCATGCACCTCATGTATATCTGGCTTTAATTTCACTGTGATTATATATGTGGTCTTATATACAGTATGGCTCATTTGCTTCTCCTACAGCTTACTCCAAAAGTAAGTCTCAGGTTGTATCTCAGTTGTGTCTCTTTGTTTTTCCTCAGTCAGCTTTAGTAGTAATAGAAAAGGCAAAGTCAAGTTTATAATGAGAAAGCTTAATTCAGTCTTATGAGACTACAGTAGAAAAAGATCATTCTGAGCAACAAAATGTTGCTATGGGGTTGGTCATTAGTCGCTAGCAGCTAACCTACCCAACTTTAGCTTGTAAGAAACAGACAGACCAGAGAGCATCTGTATTAAATTTTATATCAATAAACAGATGTAATTAATGATGTTGTTCCAAAAAAACTGTGTATATATATATAATTTCTATAATTTATTTTAAGGTTTTGCAGTTTGGCTTATGCAGTGATCATAGGGCAGAGGAAGAACAGGTGACATGATACAGATTTGCAGGTCAGTTAGTTAAAAACCAGCCCAAAGCCCCGCCCATCACTACATGCTTTATTGCAAAGGAAGGAGTTTCACATTGATGGCTGGATAGAGTTTCTAAGATGTTCTCCATGTCACTGCTGTAAGGATTTGATATTAATGAGGCTGTTCTATCGGTTTCCAGAGCAGTGTGTTCTGCCGTCACAATGCTGTGGATCAAATTTAGTGAATTGAGTGCAGAAAATAACCATACAAGATACAAGAGAGAGAAAACTTTAGAGAGGGAGAGAGATGCATATGTCCATGCCCCCTTTCCTCTTTATGGTGAAAAAAGAGGGTCTACCAGAATTGCCCGATTTGTTAACTGGATATGCCCCTTTTACCACAGCCATTTTTAAGTGTTTTTTTTTTTTTTTTTTTTTAATGAAACAACACAATCTTTTTAAACCTTCATTTGCAAGTATTTTTTTTTCATGCTTTCAAAGTTAATAGTAAAAACAACACAACATCTGGAAAAAGAAGTTAACGTAAAGTACATTGTCACAGTTTTTTTTTTCTTTTTTTCCCTTAAACCTATTTAGGCAAACGCATCATTGTTTGGTCACATGTTTATTGGTCACATGGTTTCATTTGGAAATGCCTGTCTGCTCAAAACATGCTTTGAGTGCACATAGTGCATTGTGGCTAATACTCACTTCAGCATCCTGATAACTTAAGTTTGATCCCCAGCTACCTTTTTTTTCAGAATTTTAGATATTTAGATCATCTTAAATGTAGTTTATCTTAAAAAAATGCTTTTTATACCTCTGGAATAAACATGTTAGCATTATATTCTGCATGCTGCATGTAGTGTTATATCAAGGTTTCCTGAGCTTTCTTCTGTATTTTAAAAAGTACAATTATTCAGATAAAATAGTGCTTGTGCACATTCCATTTACCTGCTTTAGAGGCTTCTGTGTGTAAAGTTATGCATTCTATATTTTTTATTCAATATTTATTATACTTACAGTATAGTGTCAAGTTCCAAGTATTTCTTTCGCATTCTCTCAGCAGTGTGTCATCACTTCTTCTTGTTCCAATGTTGTAGATTTCCCATGAGCACCCCATGGGACAATTTAAAGTTACATAAAGAATATTGTGAGTGATTAATAAAGTTCTTGAAACTAATCAGTATAAATACTTAATTTTGAAATATCTTGATTATAATGTATCAAAAAATAATTTTTGTTAAAAATATAATCTGTTAGCTAAATGCTATTTTGTATGTTTAAAATAAATTTAAATAATAGTGTGAATTTAAGGCTAAAGTAATTTTTAAAGATTTAGTTTGCGATGTCCAACTCAAACAATCATGTGGTTTTCAGAGATCTTATTAAAGTAATATAATCTTTTAATTATTGTGATGTTTACAAGGTAACAATGTTTATTTTTAGAGCATAATTTTAGCAGCTTATCTTTTGTTGCTCTCTAAACCCTTAACTATTAAGTAACTATGTAGTTTTCAGAGATCTTATTAAAGTAACATAATTTTTTAATTGTTGTGATGTTTAAAAGGTAACGATGATTTTTTAGAGTATAACTTCAGCAGCTTCTCTTTTTGTTGCTCGCTAAACCTTTACAGTTAATTAAATATGTATTCTGTGCATTCTAAATATGTATTCCAGTACAGTCTGTGTGCTCTATGTGGTTGTTGCCTTGAACTATTTTTTTCTCAGACAGAGGTGGTTAATGCTGATCTTAGGCACTTGCGTCTTGTAACCTCACTGGTTTCGGTCTGTTCTCATGAGTTGTGAAGCGAGAGGAAGAAAGTATAAATATTGTTAATTTGCTTAATTAAGTATCATGAATTTTTATTGAATCTATCTCTGCATTTTTTCACAGGAGTTTGTGAGTGAAAGTGTCCTGTCTGCATCTTCAGGAGTTTCCTGATTAACCGTATCTAACCGTCATATTTAAAAGTCATAACGTACAGTTATAAAGTACAAAACTTTCTGTTGTTTTTTTTTTTGTTATGATTAATACTTATTTCTGGTGCTTTATGTTTTGTACATCTTTTCAAATCGAAACCTCATTTGTTAGTTGCTGCTGGTGTTAAACAGGGTTTTTATTAAATATAAAATAAAAATCTCTGTTTTATCCCATTTGTTTTATGCTTCCTTCCTTCACAGAATTCTGTTGACCATGGTTAATTATAATTAATAATAAAATACTAAAATAATGTGAGAGGGGTGTTTTAATAAAATGACGTCTATCTAATATGAATCAGACATTTGGCAGATGTATGAAAATCTGATTAACATCGTCTAAAGAGCGGATCAAAGACGTTTTAATTCATTTATGACTTAAATACGTAGGCTAAGCATCGTTCTAACATCTGGCACAGACGTCTCGGGGACATCTGCCAGATGAGCAAACGCCCTCTGCCAGATGAAAAAGATGACGTCACATAGACGTCTTCACGATCGACTGATCAGCTGGATCAGGTCAGACTGTTCTGACTGAAGTGGTTGACATGATGTAGTTTTATTAAGATCAGGACATTATTATGATTATTAGTGGAATATTAAGATCCATGTGATGACAACACATGACAGATCCTGTAGACTAGGTGTGTTTACGTGGGGATAACTGCAAATATGACCATGTACATGTCTTCAGGGCCGCGGTCTGTCAGTGAGTTTACTATGGTTAAACACATTAAAAAAAAAAGAAAAAAAAAAAAAAACCTGTCTGTGTGTCCACTCATTAGGAGGAGACACTGCATTGAGCAGGTGTTACAGAGTGACTGCAGTGTGTGTGATGCTGCTGTGTGTTCTCCTGCTGACTGCCGTCACAGTGCTGTGGATCGAATACAACAATTTGAAGACAGAAAACGAGTTACAGAAACATAACACCCCTACTATATTGAAAGAGCAGTTTCAGAGGGAGAGAGATGAACTCCAGAAGTTTTCTATACTGGGTGAGCAACACTACTGCAAAACTATCACATGATTATTAACGAACATTACATCATAATTGTAACCATTCATAGTCACATTTAATTTTGAATATCATTGAAACAAGTCTGTTCCTGTTATCACTTGCTCCATCTTGTAGCAGCAAGTTTGTAGTAGTCTGTGTTTCTGTTGTTGTTGTCATTGTTGTTGTTATAACACTAGGAAATCAGAAATTACAAATTTATTTGTTGGAGAAAACATACTGACTTACAAATATACTGTAAAAAAATAATAATGTTGAGCCTCAAATAATTTTGTTGTTCTTCTCCTCCTTTGATAACAGGATGGATTTATTTCAACTCCAGGGTTTACTACATCTCTACTGGTAAGAAGAACTGGACTGAGAGCAGACAGTATTGCAGAGAGAGAGGAGCAGACCTGGTGATCATAAACAGCAAGGAAGAACAGGTACAGTTTGTGTGTGTGTGTGTGTGTGTGTGTGTGTGTGTGTGTGTGTGTGTGTGTGTGTTTGTTTGTTTGTGTGTGTGTGTGTGTGTGTGTGTGTGTGTGTGTGTGTGTGTGTGTGTGTGAGAGAGTGCGTGTGATAGTGTGTGTCCGTGTGAGTGTGTGACTCTTATTTATTCTTATATTTTATTACAAACATTGACAGGAATTCATTAATAAACTGCTGAACAAAGGAAGAGCTTGGATTGGTCTGAGTGAAAGAGAAAGAAAGGGCGAGTGGAAATGGGTGGACGATACACCACTGATCACTGGGTAAGAAATTACTGAACTAATAATTTACTTCTGATACAGTTCCTGACTCTTCATTAGTCTGAGAAACACAGCAGATCCTCTGATTCTCTCCTTCAGGTTTTGGGCAAGTGGAGAACCAAACGGTAAAGCAGGAGATGAGATGATTGTGTTATAACTGGTGAAACATCTGATCCTGTGTTAAACTGGGGTGATGATTTCTGTAATGAACAGTATATTTGGATCTGCGAGAAGACAATCCTAATCTGAATTGCTGTATGTGGATTTAAAGCAGTAAATTGAATGTACATGTGTATCTGTGTGTGTCAGTGTGGTGTGTCTGTAAAATCCTCATTACTGTTAATAACTATAATGGTGTCACCTGTTATCCTTTTTTGAGACTACTTATTTTTCATTCAGGTATATTTTGGAAATGCTACAGATTCTACAGCACTAATGCGTATAAACGCCAGAGCTCTGGTATTTACTTTCTGTTACATACTGTATGTTTTTGCCTGTAGCACTCAATCTGCACTACACACAGCATTCGGGCCACAGAGACCACAACTCTCCTAAAAGTCAGCAAAATACTATGATTTTTTAAATATTTAAATTTGTATCTTTTTGATCAATTAATTGAATATTTCTGTTCATAATTCACATCTCAAGTGTCTATTGTCTGAATGAAATTTTTGACATTTATTATAGAAAAATCTCTTTTATACACCAATTAAAGTTTTACCCATTCATTTCCAATAACTGTTCATTTTTGACCGAGAACGCCATGAGTGTATAAAAGTTTTATAAAACACACTCATTTTTATAAAAATGTTTCAAATGTATTTTTGGTGTTCAAATGCCATGTGCAAACAAAGTCATTGAACCTTATGAGAAATGGATCAAATTTACTGCACTTTATTAGATAGGAAACATGTAAATCGGTCAGATTTGAACAGAACACATCATTAGGCTTAAACTCACTTCAGTGTAAAGTGATATGTAAAACTCTTTTAACAGCAGACAAACAGCTTCACATAAAGCCCATGTGTAGAGTGAGATTTAGGCAACAACGGTAATTCAAAGTGCTTTACATAAAAGAGAAGAGAGTAATTATGAAAGGAAATAGAAAATAATAGCAATCAAACTTAAAAAAATATTTAAATTTGATTTAAAATAAAAATAAAAAGTTTGTAATGACACTTTTAAAACTACCTAAAATTGAATTTAGAAACAGTTAAAAAAAATAAAATATAAAGTAAACCTAAAAGCAAGTGCAGTCAGTTCGGACATAGCACAGTATTTATTCAATAAAAGCAGATGAGTTTTAAGTCTAGATTTAAATATGACTAACGTTTTAGCACATCTGATCTCTTTTGGAAGCTGGTTCCAACAGCGGGCAGCATAATGGCTAAAAGCGGACTCCCCTTGTTTTGTGTGAACCCTTGGTATTTCTAGCTGACTCAATCCTAACGATCTGGAACCGGTTTCCCGATAACGCACACTCTTAGCGCGCTAAGAAGACTCTTAAGATATATTTTATGTAAAGTGATCACTTTTGTAAGTGTGTTTCTCGAACTTGTGTCTCTTAGGAGTCTTCTTATGTCGCTGCCTCTTATGTTTTCGACGTTACAAGGTGCTGTCCACAGTGAAGGTGCTGAATTAGGCGACATCGGTTGTTTAGGAATCGATTTTTCAATCCTTTTGCATGACAGCGTTAAGAGAGACGGCACTTTCTATGCAAAGTAAACGTTGCACTAATTTCCTCCAATATCGTTATATCGTTTATTTCGACATGGGTTAACTTATGGGTTAGCATGCGATAATAGACAAATATATGAATTAAATCAGCAAACGGTTGCTAATGTTTTCATGTAACCTGTAGTGGCGGTAAGACGAACGCTGTGCTGCAGCTGTTTATCAATCAACTATGATTGTATACCCGAATCATAGTTGATTGACAAACAGCTACGGTCACTTATGTGCAACGCACTCTTAATTGCCATTGGTTGAAACCTTCGATAAAAACAACCTACCTACCCTAAACAGAGAGAGGGATAAGATGGGGAAGATGGCAGCAACACTCTTCGCCAGCTTTAAAAACAACGTTTGCAACAGCACTAAAAAAGAAATGTGAAGTGAGATTGCGAGGAAGATGGCTGCCTTTGGTTCAGGTGCACCCAGAGACTGGCAGGATGTGAGGAAAAAATGGCACGATGCTGCTGTAGCAAGGAACTCGTAAATCTAGAACGCGAAAAGTTGGTGGTGTTGCATAACATTGAGCAAAAGTTGCGTAATATTGAGCTTCAGCTGACCGAAGGAAACGTCCTCGCACGCTATTCACTGGAGCTGAACAGGGCAAAGCTGGCGCTGGCCAAACAACAGAATGTCCTGGCAAAGTTCAATAGGCCTTTAATCTCAGTACCAATCTTGCTGCCATCTGAAGGTAAGCCAGTTTTTCATTGTTTATATTTTGATGTTCATTCATGTGATGTGTGTGTGTGTGTGTGTGTGGCGTGTAAATATTTTTTGTATGTCATTTGTAGTGTATGCACCTATTTTTTTAAGTTTATTTTTATGTTGCTGCTAATAAAAAAAAGGCCGAGAATGATCCAAACTCCCCAGTCTCAAGCGTGTGTCTTCTTTAAGAAAAAGTAATCGTGTGGCACAAAAACACGACATCATTTGTCATTCTTCAGGAGCCTGGAGAACAACTTTTTTTTTTCCTATTGCAACAAGAAACCTACGTGTAAAAGGTTGCTCTATTCATCCACAAGGAAATTAAAGAATGTTTATCTAGGTGGACGTTTATTTTTAAAGACTCGTTTGTAGTAGCAGACATTAGTCTGAGATAGAGATGACAAATGTTTGAAAAAAGGTTTGCTGTGCTTGAGGCAGAGCAGCGGCGAGAAAAGCTATCTTCCAATCTTGCGATCTGAGTTCACTAGCCATTAGATAAATCTTAATAAAGATTAATCAGCAACATTTTAGCTTGGCCAGCCAGTTAACTTTTGACAGAGATATTCTAATGTTTAGGTCTATACAACTTTAGGAGAAGCACGTCAGTCATTGGGGTTGTATAGCACACTTATGTAATGAATACGATGAGATGACAGAGTAGAGGTTCTAAGCATTACAGTCACATAAAAAAATTAATAGACGCAGGGTTTGAAACACCCAAGTTTCTTTTCTCATTTAACTAAATCAAATCTCACCATAAAATAAAATGTGTCAAAAAGTCCATCCAGTCATGAATGGTGGCTAATAAGAAATAAGACACATTTTAACAAAAACATTTTCAATCAACTGCTGCCTTGCCTCTACCCTGACAGCATCAGTGCAGCCCCCTGTGGAAAATTGAAGACCTTAATGTCCACCTCTGCATCTTCCTCCTCATTCTCCTCCTCTTCCTCCCCCTCTGGTAATGGTGCATTTCCACGCAAAGCAATGCTATGGAGCATGGCTGTTGGCACCGTAACTGCGCAAGACCTGTGAGGCTACATGCGCAATCCGCCTGGGGACTTATGCAGACACTGAAAGCGCAGCTTCCAGAGTCCAACTGCACGCTCGACGATGTTGCAAGTGCGAATGTGTGCAACATTGAAGGCTCTTTCAGCCTGAGTCTGTGGGTTGGATACTGGTGTAAAGAGGTACATTTTGAGGGGGTATCCACTGTCCCCGAGGAACATGCTCAGACCAAATTCACCTCTTTCTGCTTGCTTAACCACGGCAGAATTGGCCCAGACAAAACTCTCAAGGGTGCTGCCAAGCCACTTTGCAATCGGGTAATTGATTAGACCCCTGTGGTCCACCACTACCTGGATGTTTATTGCTGCATATCTCTTTTGCAACATGTATGCCTGATCAAGCACTGATGGACTGAAGATTGGGATTAGTGTTCTATCCACTAATCTCAGGACTCTAGGAATGCCAGCATGGCATGGCAGCCCTGGTGCACCTCCTGGACCTCCTGGCGTGTTGCTGGCAGTCAGATCCAATCCCCAGCATGGCACAGAAGGGCGTTGGTAACAGAGAGGATGCATTTCCACACGGAGGGTTTGCTGAGGCAGTAGCCTTCTCCCACAACCTCCATGAAGCTCCCTGTAGCATAAAAGCTTAGCGCTGCAAGCAGCTGGACATTGGGACGTAAATCGTAAGAACGACGCATTGGCCTGGCAAGTGCAGGTCCGAGCAGGTCAAGAAGTTCCATAATCTGTTGCCTTGGAAGGCAAAACCTTTTTAAATAGCCACCTCAGGCAAAATATGAAGAGGGTTGAAGTTTTGCCTAAAGAAAAAATTTACATGCACCACATGGCTCTGCGAACAGCATCGTCTTTGGTTTAGCACAAGAACACGCTGTATCGCTGCCATTTCTGTTGCTTTCTGGACATCACTATGATTACCCCTTTATGTAAACTTCGCCAGTTAGAGCCAAATTATTTGCCACCTGTTGAATATTAAAAGTGATTGCCAGTTTTAATGCATTAGTCACATTATGAAATAGGCTATTTAAAAGTCACTCTATTAGTACTGATATAAAATAAAATAAAATTCTTAAACACACTTATGGTATGTTCCATAATTAATACTACTGATAACGTGCGAAAATGTTCTTGCATACACCGCTAATTCATAAAGACTGCTGCTCAGTGGCGGCAACTAGCGTCTTGAGCTAAAACTACACTAAGAATGAGTTAAGCTTGGTCCAGAACAACCTTACGAACATGTGACTTACCTAAGAGATACTTAGAGTACGAATGTAACAGGAATTGCGCCATACTGTTAAGAAAGAGGTTAAGGTACTGTACAACTTAAGAACTTAGCACTAAGAAGCTTTCGAGAAACTGGGCCCTGAGTGGTCTGTTAGGTTTATATTGAGTGATGATATCTGCAGTGTTTTTAGGGGTCCTAGGCCATTGAGTGATTTATAAACGAGTAAAAGTACTTTAAAAATCTATCCTAAATGTTACAGGAAGCCAGTGTGAGGACCTGAGGACTGGTGTGATGTGCTCAGATTTTCTGGTTCTAGTCAGAATCCTGGCAGCAGCGTTCTAAATGACCTGCAACTGTCTAATGGTCTTCTTGGGAAGGCCAGTGTGGAGACTATTACAATAATCCACCGTGCTGGTGATAAAGGCATGGACAAGTTTCTCCAAGTCTTGATTGAAAACAAAACATTTAATTCTTGCAATGTTTTTAAGATGATAGTATGCTGATTTAGTCACTGCTTTGACATTTAGATCCTTGTTGAACACTGAACGGTGATTATAACACAAGGAAGAAGTCTTGAGAGGGAGCAGACTCAGAAGAGGAGATGATCTATGGCTTGTGTGTGTTGCTGGTGATTTCGCAGTTATAAATCAGTACAGTATGCAGTTGTAGAAAAGTGAAAACTAACAGTACTCAGTGTGTTGACATGGTGTTCAGTTAGAGTGTGAATGAGCACAGGACAGGCTTTATGATCACAGCAGCAGGTCTTGTGTACAGATCTACAGTATCCAGCTGAGATTATCCTCATCATCCTGATCATGAACTTGATATTTTTTTTTAGAAAGTACAACTTTAGATATCTATATATGTAGACTCTCTACAGAAATAATTAGAGTATTTTTATTTAATATTTGGGGAATTAAGCTATTGCAAATCCTCAGTCTACAGTATATGTGGTTAAAGGTTGACTCTAAATAAAAAAAAAAAAACTATTACAGCCATGAGTTTTGAGTGCTTTGTGTGCACTATGTCCTTTTTATTACCAGTGTCTCCTGCAGTGTGTGTGTGTGTGTGTGTGTGTGTGTGACCAGAGTGTAACAGATAAAACTGTAATCTAGGGTCTTCTAAATACAAGATTCTGAAAAAGGGTCTGCTGCTTGTGCACACATGCAGCCTTTGTGGTCTGATTGAACAGGGATATCAGACCTTTCGTTATTTCTAGGCTGGAACACGTGAATCAAAATCTGGCAGCCATGTTGGCACACACATGAATCCTGAATCAGACACCACAGCTTTGGTATAAATAAATAAAAATTTCTTTAAATAAATAAAAAATCTCTCTTTCTTACAGACACAAACACACACCTTTTCTTCTGTGCTGTTTATGATCACCAGGTCTGCTCCTCTGTCCCTGCAGAGAGAAAATAGATATTTAACCTCTCTAATATAACTTGCTTTTGCTTTACACGCACACACACGTGTTATAATAAACAGTACACGTGCGCTGTACACACGCATACAAACACAAAATGAAAGATGGTTTACACACACACATGGTCACAGTGGTACAGTTAACAGTACACGCACGTATGAATGTTGATTAAGAAGCGTGCTACATGATACTTGGTGTCCGTAAATCAAGAAGTTTGTTTTTCAAGTCAAAATGTCTTGCAGAATGCTCGCAAACTGCGATACCCGGTTCCACTGTATATATAATAATAATAATAATAATAATAATAAGTATAATAATAATAATAATAATAATAATAATAGTCTTTTTTCTGCATTGTCATGCTGAAATAATTTCTGGTCCCCTAATTCGAGTAAATGGAAATAGTACTATTACAACATACAAAAAACTATTATATTAAGTACATATGAGCATGATGGTCAGGTGTTCACATACTTTCGGCCATATAGTAATTTTAATCAGTAATTTCCTCTGCCGGTTCACTTATCTCACTCCTTTGCAGTTATCTCGATCTGTCCTGAAGACTCACATACTGTAAGGCAAAACTTGCCCCTTTTTCTGTGTGCGAGACTGTGCAAGAGTGTGTATGTGCATCGTGTGTGAGCAGTGGTTAATGCTGATCTTAGACCAGTGGAACTTGTGTCTATATTAAAAGCCGCAGGTAAAAGGTCTAAAAACTCTGCACAATGACATTATATATAAAATGCAAAATGTAATGTATTATACACAATTACAACATCATTTTGGTATTTATATAACTGCTGTACTTTAACATGTACATCTGGGATATGCGTGTATTTTGCAGTTCAAATGTCTTCACACTTTAAGCACAAGAAGCCTCTGATGCTGCTACCATGACGTGTAACTTCCTCTAACTTTATTTCCTGTCAGCAGCACATTTACGTCCCTATACAGAGTACAGAGTCTCAGCCTGTCAGTCACGTCCACACAGAGACACAGTCAGTTCATGTTTTAGTGAGACTTTTATAGATTAAAGATGTCTTGGTGTTCTTCTGAGCAGGATGAGATGGTGAAGGTTATTTACAGGATTGCAGACGATGTTGAAAGTAACGACCCTGACACAAAGGAGGAAGACGCTGACACTGAGACACGTCCAGAAGCACAACACACAGGTACAGAATGTTTAAGTTTGCTTGGCCAAAAATGTTACATTCAGTATTTTCAGTTATTTAGTGTTTTATAACAGTGAGTGGAGATGATGGTGGATATCTGTGAGAATGTACACACTGTGAGGAAAATAACTGTTACTTGTTACTTAAAGTTGTAAACTATTTTTTTTAAGTTTTAAAGTTTAAAGGTAGAAATAAATTTGAGAGATGAAAAGAATGCAGCTGAATCAGAGTGAGGGACAGAAGCATGGGCTAATAGTAAGACAGGTGGGGACAGATGATCCTGTTCTAGTTCTAGTAGGACCCCATGATATGATTTTATTATTTATTTTTTATACATTTTAGTGCAGTAACACACCATTTTACTAAGTAAAATAACATTTTAGATTTTATGGGAGATTAAATAAAAAAATTTGAAGTCAGTAAACATGAATCAAAACATGCATGCTCTGATTGGAAAAATTGGTTCATTCTTTTATTATTAATTCATTCCATCCTTTTCATCACCCTCGCACCATCCTGCCAAAATATTTTGTCACCTCCATATAAAACTTTCTACATCCCTCACAGTCAGGGACTAGGAGTAACGTGTGAGGTGCGCCCCCAAGTGGGAAGCAGATGTGACTGCTTTGGACTTTGTGTCTATGTTTATAGCACTTGTATCCTCACATCACTTCTCACAGTTTTCTGGTTCAAGTCATAATTTCTATTCACAGTTGTGTCTAGTGCTGTTTGATTAGTTTCCTTATTGAAGCTAGCAGATGTTCACAGTTAGGTTGTCTTACTTCTGTTATGTTGTCATTAGCTGCTGTTTTCACTGCATTTTACAGTATTTGTGTTCTGTTATTCTTTTGTTGTCGTATTTGTTTAATAAAGTCTTTATCTGTATTGTTACATGATATACCATCAAAAAAAGGAAAAAAAAAGGATTCATTATTGAATCTGACAAGAATAATAAGGGTGACCCAACATGAAATAATCACTTAAAGCTTACCAATTCTTCTTTTTTAAACAAATCTTAAAGTTTTTAACCTAAATCTTTAGGTGAATAAAACAAAGGTGAAAAAAGTATTGTCAATAGCAACAACTTATTTTGTATATATTTAGGAGTTTTTAATTTATTATAACTTCCTCAATCTTTATTGATGTATAATAGTGTGCAGGTAGTTTTAGGCAGGTGTGAAATAATGTACAGTAAAAATGCCTTTAAAAATAGTTGTGGTAATAGTTTATTTTAATCAGTTAACATAATGGAAAGTAAATAAACAGAAGATAAATCCAAATTAAATCAGTATTTGGCATCACCACCCTTTTAAAACAGCATCATATCTTTTAGGTACACATGCACACAATTTGGGTAGGTTGTTCCAAACATCTTAGAGAGCTAACCACAGATCTTCTTTGTATGTAGGCTGCCTCAAATATGTCTGTCTCTTTATGTAATCCCAGATAGAATCAATGATTTTGAGATCAGCAAATAACTTTCAGGACTTCTCTATTTTAATGATAGTTCTTAATTAAATTAGTTCTCCTGAACTCCTGATGTTATTACATGATCGATACGTATCTGTCCAAAGACCTTCAGATTAGGCTAATTGACATTTCCAAATTGCCCGTAGTGTGTGAATAAGTGTGTGGCTGAGTGCATGTGTGTGTGCCCCAGCGATACCCTGTTCAGGGTTTACCCTGCCTCATGCCCTAAGGCCTTGTTCACACGGGCATAAAAATCGAGCGTTTTTTTTCTTGCGTTCGTAGCGTCCGGTGAGTGCGGATCAAGCAGCGAGTGTTTTCTACACATAGGAGTCAATGAGAGTGTTCACACGGGCTTTGGTGACGTGCGTTTGTCCGGCTGCGGGTTTATACGGCATCAAAAAAACGTTGCATGCAGCTTTTTCTTGCCATTCAAAACCCAACGAACGCAAGGAAACCGCTTCTAGTGCGTTTTCTTCACGTTCATTTTACGCTTCGGAGGACGGGATTCAGTCCAGTTCCCGACACACTGCCCCCACAGGTTAACACACAAACTTTGGGCAAAATTTGGGCTGCAGGCTGATGTTAGACAGAGACAAACGAACGCCGGTGTAGAAGTCAATCAAGCGGCACTACAAAACGCAACATAAACGTCTAGGACGTTTAGAGCAAGTTCGTTTATCCAAACATTTAATGCCCGTGTGTATATATATATAATTTCTATAATTTATTTTAAGGTTTTGCAGTTTGGCTTATGCAGTGATCATAGGGCAGAGGAAGAACAGGTGACATGATACAGATTTGCAGGTCAGTTAGTTAAAAACCAGCCCAAAGCCCCGCCCATCACTACATGCTTTGGAAGGAGTTTCACATTGATGGCTGGATAGAGTTTCTAAGATGTTCTCCATGTCACTGCTGTAAGGATTTGATATGACTGAGGCTGTTCTATCGGTTTCCAGAGCAGTGTGTTCTGCCGTCACAATGCTGTGGATCAAATTTAGTGAATTGAGTGCAGAAAATAACCATACAAGATACAAGAGAGAGAAAACTTTAGAGAGGGAGAGAGATGCATATGTCCATGCCCCCTTTCCTCTTTATGGTGAAAAAAGAGGGTCTACCAGAATTGCCCGATTTGCTAACTGGATATGCCTCTTTTACCACAGCCATTTGTAAATGTTTTTTTTTTTAATGAAACAACACAATCTTTTTAAACCTTTATTTTTTCATTTGCAAGTATTTTTTTTTCATGCTTTCAAAGTTAATAGTAAAAACAACACAACGTGTTGTTTCTACTATTAATTTCATTTATTGAATTGAATTTACAGTAGTCAGATGCATCCGGAAAAAGAAGTTAACGTAAAGTACATTGTCACAGTTTTTTTTTTTTTTTTCCCTAAACCTATTTAGGCAAACACATCATTGTTTGGTCACATGGTCACATGGTCATTGGTCACATGGCTTCATTTGGAAATGCCTGTCTGCTCAAAACATGCTTTGAATGCACATAGTGCATTGTGGCTAATACTCACTACAGTATCCTGATAACCGAAGTTTGATCCCCAGGTAATTTTTTTTTCCAGAATTTTATAGATATTTAGATTATCTTGAATGTAGTTTATCTTAAGAAAATGCTTTTTATACCTCTGGAATAAACATGTTAGCAATATATTCTGCATGCTGCATGTAATGTTATATTGAGGTCTCCTGAGCTTTCTTCTGTATTTTGAAAAGTACAATTATTCAGATAAAATAGTGCTAGTGCACATTCCATTTACCTGCTTTAGGGGCTTCCGTGCGTAAAGTTATGCATTCTATATTTTTTATTTAATATTTATTATACTTACAGTATAGTGTCAAGTTCCAGGTATTTCTTTCGCATTCTCTCAGCAGTGTGTCATTACTTCTTCTTGTTCCAATGTTGTAGATTTCCCATGAGCACCCCATGGGACAATTTAAAGGTACATAAAGAATATTGATTTGGAATGAGTGATTAATAAAGTTCTTGAAACTAATCAGGATAAATACTTAATTTTCAAATATCTTGATTGAAATGTATCAAAAAATATTAAGTGTTTTTAAATAACATTGTATATTTTTAACATGCTAATTTATATGTGTAAAATAGATTTAAATAGTGTGAATTTAAGGTAAAATTAATAGTTGTTTTTTAGACATCTATTTTGAAATGTCCAACTAAAATAATCATTCATGTAGTTTTCAGAGATCCTATTAAAATAACATAATCGTTTAATTGTTGTGATGTTTAAAAGGTAACAATGATTTTTTAGAGTATAACTTCAGCAGCTTCTCTTTTTGTTGCTCTCTAAACCATTACAGTTAATTAAATATGTATTCTGTGCATTCTAAATATGTATTCCAGTACATTCTGTGTGCTCTATGTGGTTGTTGCCCTGAACTATTGTTTTCTCAGAGAGAGGAGGTTAATGCTGATCTTAGACTAGAGGCACTTGTGTCTTCTAACCTCACAGTAAAGCTAAATAAAAGCTTCTGAAAAAGGAAATCTACAAATAATTTCAGATCTACCGCAAGAGCAAGTTGTCTAATTTATACAACAGAAAATCATCTTCCTATCATGTTAGGTTTAAAAGCAAGTGTCCAAATTTATTTATTTTTAATACACTTACTGGCCTGTAATAAGAGAGACAAACACACATGCAGGCATACGGAGCCCTGGAAGTCACCTAGAGGAAAAAAACGGTTTGTGGCAACGGTTTTGCAATTCATACCTTCAGTTTATAATCCGTTCCCACATTTTTTTAACTGTTCCCTCAGTTTATCAATTAGTTTAAGAATCTGTTCCCACAAATTCCTAAACTGTTACCTCAGTTTAACTACCTGTGCACTGTGGATTTTGTAATCCATACCCACAAATTCATAATCAGTGCGCACACTTTTACATATCCATTCCCACAGGTTTGTACACAGACTCCTTTTAAAACAGGAACAGGAGGCTCCCAGGTACAGTAGTTAATCAATTGGAATGGTTATTACCGTCGCGCTCACCGCCGTGCAAAAAACGTCAGCAGCCAAAATAAATCAGTTTGATCTCCGTGCCTGGTTTAGGTTTAGTATTCAGTGCGCATCTGTTATATTACAACTATCATAACACATTTATTATAAATAACCTATTACACTTTTGGAAATTTGTTTGTGTACTATTCCTTTTTAACATGAGAACTTAAGAGACCCAAAAAGAGACTTTAAATGATAAAAGGAAATGTCCTATGGTTTAAATACATTGTACAGATTGCTGCCCAATGACACTCTCTCTCTGTCTACCCTTAAGCTTTCATTTTCAAGATTTCATTTCGTAAATGAGCTTACGTCACTTATTCCTTACTTTATAGGATGGACAGATTTGACCTAATTCAACATTATTTTGACCTGGGTCTAAAGTTTGAAGAAATCCTTCATATTTTAAGTGTAAAACATAGGATTATTATCAGCCTTAAGACACAAATATTAAGTAGAAATGGACTGTTTCGCAAAAAAAAGAAGACAACTTATTTAATGTTATTCAGTTTGTTAGGAAAGAGCTCCAAGGCTCGGGGGCATTGCATGGATATAGAAGGATGTACAGGAAGTGAAAGGAAAGAGGACATGTGTGCAAAGAAGACATCCATCTTATTCTGTCTATTCTTGACCCATTGGGCACTGAAAGGCGAAGAAAAAGAAGACTCCACAGAAGAGCTTACTTTTCAAAAGGCTTTAACTTTCTTTGACATGTTGACTTTTATGACAAATTGAAGCCATTTCGCATTTGTATCAATGGGGCAATAGATGGATTCTCAAGGAGAATACTATGGATGAATGCATACTGCACAAGCAGTGATCCTAAAGTCATAGGAGGTTACTTCCTTGAGACAGTAAGAAGTCTTGGTGGCTGTCCTCGAATCTTGAGAGCAGATATGGGAACAGAAAACAGCACCATCAGGGATATGCAGCGGTACTTGCGCCGTAGTTATGCTGATCCACTGGCTGGAGAAAAAAGCTTCATCTATGGCAAAAGTACGAACAACCAGAGAATTGAAAGTTGGTGGGGTGTCCTTGGAAAAGAGTGTGTGGATTATTGGCTTGAATGTTTTCACCAACTTAAATAGGAAGGCAACTTTGATGGCAGCTTTTTGGACAAGAACCTTGTGTTATTTTGTTTCCTGGGCTTAATCCAGGTAAAAAGTGAATTTTCTCTCTCTCTCTTTGTCTATCTCATACACACAAATGCAGACATCCTAGTTCATCCTGTTTTGTCAGGTCCAGATGTCCCCACATGGTGAAATAAATAATTTAACATTCTGTGGAGTCCACACAAAGATGACATCTTATAAATCATAGTAAAGAATGCTAAACTCACCATAAAAAAAAAAAAAAACTATTATAGTATGGCCCACACTTTATTTTTTAAAGGCAGCACAACTATTTCCAACACTAATAAATCAGCATATGAGAAAGATTTCTGAATGTTCATAAGACACTGATGACTGGAGTAATGATGATGAAAATTCAGCTTTCCTATATTTTATAATATACAATATTCATAGGGAACAAATTTGACATTGTATTACTATTTAACTATTTTATTGTAACTCTTTTGCAAGCTTAAGGTATGAAAAATACATCCGCAGGTGTAAGACTGGGGACATCTTTTGAAGAAACTCTTCGGCTGAACGAACCGAACATAAATAAACTTTGCAACAATAAACTTTGGAGATCAGCTCCTACCAGGAAACAAATAATGCAGTGAACAATTTAAAATGTACACATATAATAACAATACTACAACTAAATAATGTACATCAGGAAATGCAAAAAAAAAAAATAATAATAATATATATATATATATATATATCAGCATCAATCTCAGCATCTTTACCTTCCTCATTTCATATTGTTCACCTAATGTTGTTTGTGGAACTATTTTTTTTTCTGTGAAGTCTCTTAATTTCAGCTGAAATTAATTTATATTCCCTAGTTTATTTTTTCCATTTGGAAAGAACATCTCCTTGCCACACTCCAGAAGCTCTTCCATGGTAGCAGTCTTTAAAGCCTTTAAGTGCCTAGTTCCACCACCTCGTTTCTTTCTGAACGATTATCACAATGCTTCCTCTTTCTGTCTCGCTTTTCTTGCAATTTTGACATTAGGTTTTTAGTGGCTTTAGATACTAAGGTATTTCCTTCTAATGCAGCTACTTTTCTTCTGCAATAATGCCTTACTGCTATCCGATCTCCAAATCTGGGGAGGTATATCTGTAGTTGCTCATCTGACATACAATTGACTGCATAGCAGTCAATCTAAAATAAACGAGAATTAAAAAAAAAATCTACTGCAAATGCTTTCCTTATTTCAATATTTTTTCTTTCACTATAGTAAATTATTTACTATATGTGAAGCTGAACTGTCTTGTATATATAGATGATCTTAAATTAAATGGCATTAAGAAATATACAGAAAATATGCAGCAGGTAATAAGAAACATAGTATATGTTTCCACATGGAAAAGTGACAACTTAATGTCCTATTTGCACGGGACTAGTATTACCAAGCGCACAGGTCAATCTATTAGATTTTAACCTGGTGAAATAAATGACAAGGCACAAAATTGTTTCTTTTTTTAAAATCAATCTAACTGGACATCCATTCTATGCCTCACACATAGTCTGCATACACACACACACACACTCCCCTCCTCTTTTTATCGCAACACACTCTTAAGAGACACACACTTCAGGATAGATACTGTACATCTGGAGATAAGTCAGTAGATTCGAGTAAAATCGCAGGTGTCGCGTATCCCATGCGAATGCGTCAAACAAAGTTCGGATGTGAGGTGGTAATCACTCGAGGTCCCCAGGTAATTCTAATCCCCTGCGAATAGTTTTGCTTCATGTTGTGAAATTTTAATGATAAAATATTACTTCATATGTCTTAAATAAGCTGACCTCATTAGGTCACAACAACTGTTGGAGTTAGATGCATGCAACGGGCTTCACTGGTTAGTTATTATTAAATAACTAAGCGATTACACTGCATTCGGCTAGAGAGTAACTTGTACATAATTTGTTTTGTATTGCTTTTTACCTTCTCTTCTCGAAACACTGACCGAGTCGCGTCATCCAACTCCCTGTCGATTTTTAGAAAATGAAGGAAATTCTCCATTTTGCAATACAGTGTATCGCGCACCTAAACAGGTGGCCTGGTTGAATCTGCCGGGAAAGACCGGGGGCGGGGCCAGGTTTATTAAATAATAATAATAATAATAATAATAATAATAATAATAATGCGCTGATTAGCACCAATTATCACAAGATTTAAATGGAAATAATTCTTATTAAATCGTAGTATTCTACCTCGAACCTTCTACATTTGATAGCTAGAGAATCACTATAAGCATGCAGTTAAGACAATTTGATGTATTCTCTCACTCTCCACGAGAAACTGGCAGAGGTGGTGGTACGGGTCTCCTGTTGTCCAAGAGATGGTCCTTCTCGCCTATCCCCCTGTCTCATCTGACATACCTCATTTGAATTTTATGCAGTTAAGGTAACCTCTCCAGGGTTACCAAACCACCACCATCTTGGTTATTTACCGTCCTCCTGGCTCTCAAGGAAACTTTCTAGATAAAATGGACATGCCTCTTAGTATTTTTCCTTCTGCTAACACTCCTCTCACTGTTCTAGGAGATTTAAACCTTCCATCTGACAAACTACAATCTTCTTTCCTTCTCCCTCTCCTTAACTCCTTCTCTTTAACTCTAAAGAGCTGCCCTCCCACACACAAGGCGGGGAATTCTCTCGACCTCGTTTTTTGCCGCCCTTCCCCAGTCACAGATATCACTACTATTCCTCTTCATAAATCTGATCATTACCTGGTAGTCTTTACCATAACCCTTCCTATTCTATGTAAACCTAACCAAAATGTCTCTTTTACCTGCAAAAACCTTGACTCTGTCTCCTCTTCCTCTGTGTCTTCCTGCACCCTATCATCCCTTCCAGACCCAGACTCCTTCTCCTCTCTACCACTAGAGACTGCGACTGAAACTTATCTCTCCTCTCTCTTCTCATCCATAGATCTCCTTTGCCCACTGTCATCTAAACCAAGGAAGACATCTTGTCCTGCTCCTAGGCTATCTGATGTACTGCGCAACAACAGGATAGAATTAAGAACTGCAGAGAGAAGATGGAAGAAATTGCAACTTGATGCAGATCTCATCTTTTACCAGACTCTTCTCTCCAAATTCTCATATGACGGGACTACTGCCAAAACTACCTTCTTCAGAGAAAAGCTTGAATCCTCTGCACATGATCCTGGCAAACTCCACAACATTTTCTCCTCAGTACTTAACCCAACGACTTCTCCTGCCCCTTCCTCTCTGACTGCTGACGATTTTGCCACGATAGGAAGATTGCAGCAATCTGCCAGTCCTTCGCTCCCAACCAAACTCCTACGGCAGAACCTCAGGACCTTCCCTTCCCTCCCTTAGCAGAATTCTCCAACCTGTCATCTGATGAGGTTCAGCAGATCATCTCGTCATCTAACCCCACCACCTGTTCATTAGACCCAATCCCTTCCACAATGCTCCAGGCCATCTCACAAGACCTCCTTCCCTTCACCACAACCATCATCAACCATTCCATATCATCTGGTCATGTTCCTGCTGCTTTTAAGAAGGCAAGGGTTATTCCCATCCTCAAGAAACCCTGCCTGGACCCATCAGAAGTTAACAATTATCGCCCGATATCACTTCTCTCTTTTATTTCCAAAATTCTTGAAAGAACTGTTTATAACCAAATGTCTCTTTATCTCTTACAGAACAACCTTAATGATCCCAACCAATCTGGATTTAAAGTGGCACATTCTACAGAGACTGCCCTTCTGTCAGTCACTGAGAAGCTCCATGCTGCTAGATCTGTTAAACTATCTGTCCTCATCCTCCTGGACCTGTCAGCTGCATTTGACACGGTGAACCACAAGATTCTATTATCTATTCTTACAAGCCTTGGAATTTGTGGAACAGCATGGCAATGGTTTGCTTCTTACCTAGAAGATAGGTCATATGAGGTACCATGGAGGGGATCTACATCTGCCCCACGTAGACTCTCTACTGGTGTCCCGCAGGGCTCAGGACTTGGTCCTCTTCTGTTCTCCCTCTATACCCGGTCTCTTGGTAAGGTCATATCATCGCATGGATTTTCATACCATTGTTATGCAGATGACATCCAACTTACTCTCTCCTTTCCTCCCTCTGACACCCGGATCTCAGCATGTCTGGCAGACATCTCATCCTGGATGGCTGCCCATCAGCTGAAGCTCAATCTCAGTAAAACATAACTGTTGTTTATCCCTTGTGACTCATCCCCATGTCAAGACCTTGTGATATCCCTGGATAACAACCAAATCAGTCCTTCAACCACTGCCCACAATCTTGGGGTAACTGTGGACAATCATCTGTCATTTTCCCCACACATTGCTAAGCTTACTCGCTCTTGTAGATTTCTTCTTTACTTTATTAGAAGAATTCGCCCATTTCTTTCTTCACAGGCTACTCAGGTGCTTGTTCAGTCCCTTGTTATCTTAAGACTGGATTACTGCAACTCACTCCTGGCAGGCCTGCCTCTGTCCATGATTCGCCCTCTGCAACTGATCCAGAATGCAGCAGCACGTCTCGTTTTTAACCTTCCCAAGTTCTCCCACACCACACCACTCCTCCGCTCCCTGCACTGGCTTCCTGTAGCTGCCCGCATTAAATTCAAAACGCTGATGCTTGCCTACAAAGCTAAAAATGGCCCAGCACCCACTTACCTCTCTGCTCTAATCACACCACGCATTGCACCACGTTCCCTTCGATCCTCCAGCACTGGTCACCTCATTTCACCATCTCTCAGGGATCGAGGGCGGCAATCATCCAGGCTCTTTTCTGTTCTGGCATACTTAAACTAACGCCCCCCCCCCCCCCCCCCCAAAAAAAAAAAACCCTCTTCCCAGTTGTGTTGGACTAATGGCGCTTAGGTATTAACCTAGTTAACCCAGTGTAAGTATGTATCCAGTAATGTAAACTTTAAAGCACTTTTTGTAAGTCGCTCTGGATAAGAGCATCTGCCAAATGCCTAAATGTAAAATGTAAATGTAAGTATTACACTTATAATAAATAAAACAATAAAATAAAATTTGAAAAAATGAATAAACAAAACAATATACAATAATAATCCTTAAGATGTACCTGGGAGCTTCCTGTTCTAAAAGGAGTCTGTGTACAAACCTGTGGAAATGGATATGTAAAAGTGTGCGCACTGATTATGAATTTGTGAGTATGGATTACAAAATCTGAGCGCACAGATAGTTAAACTGAGGTAACAGTTTAAGAATTTGTGGGAACAGATTCTTAAACTAATTGATAAACTGAGGGAACAGCTAAAAGAATTGTGGGAACGGATTATCTGAGGGTATGAATTGCAAAACCGTTGCCACAGACTGTTTTTTTTTTCTCCTCTAGGTGACTTCCAGGGCTCCGTACAGGCATGATGTCTGAGTAGTTCTGTTTATTTTCAGCAAAGAGATGATATTTAAGCTTTTGGCTGTGGGTTATATGTCAGATACATTAAAAGATCAAAACATTACCATGTCAGTCAAAGACATTTAGAGTAATTCAGTGTACAAGCGAAGGAAGTGCAGCAGCTCAAACACAGGCAGTAATTTCAGAGATGCTCAAGCGTTTTTCTGAGCAAATGGAAATGGCGGTGGGTATCTATGAGAGTGCAGATGGTGTTAGAGGTCACAAGCCTGATTCTGAAGGCACTGACAAAAAGGGAGACCCAGATACAGCACCACACACAGGTAAGGCAAAAAGTGAGGTACACCATATCCCCCTGGCAGTACAGGATAAGTGCTATAGATAATGAGTGAGTGAGGGTGTTCATTGTTTTATTGAATTATTTTAATGCCATAAAGGGAATGTTTCATTTCACTTCTGTTTTTTAAAGCCTGTTTGTAGGGTCTGCAGCTATGTTATGACTTTACAGCACTTGCAAATCTCATGTCTCTTGTACAAAAATTTTTGTAACATTATTTCCCATCTTCAGCACAGTTTTTACAGAACAGGCTTTGCTTATATATATATATATATATATATATATATATATATATATATATATATATTGTTACGACCCTTGGTGGTCTAGGGGTATACGGGTCGCACATTTACATTTGGTAGACATTGGCTAGTTGAATTCCCAGCATGGATTGGAACCAAAGTGATGACACACTCAATACTTTATTAGCAAATGGGTGTTTATTTACGTAAAGTGCAAGAGGCGATACTAAGTGAAATATTTACAAATTAAACCAGTTGTTTAAAGCTAGGCACTAATTGAGAGACTAGCGATGGGTGCTGCTGAAAATAAACCAAGAAGGGAAAAAAAAAAAAAAAGTCTAACTAATCACAATACACCCCCCCCCATCTAGTCTCCTCTAAAAATCAAAAAGAAAAAGAATAAAAAAAAAATCTGATAAGCAAAAACATCCTAACTAGCTACACTATCTAAATCAAAAGGGATACATGGGTTGGCATACACCCTCTTACCTAGTGTATCTCTAGACAGCTGGTTACCTACATGTTGACATGTATACCACGTGGCTTACTTCCCTAAACCAGTCTCTCAACCGCAAACATTTCCAGCCTATTGGCTGGGGAAACAAACAGTATAGCCAGCACAAAGTGAGTCTCAAGACTGCCTCTACTTTCTGAAATGGCTTCTTAAAAAGACAGCTGGAGGATGGGGATTGGTCGAAGCACTGGGATTTGCTGCAGCCAATCAGAAGAGTGGACTGACTGGATTGGCTG
Source organism: Clarias gariepinus (assembly GCF_024256425.1). NCBI lineage: Eukaryota > Metazoa > Chordata > Actinopteri > Siluriformes > Clariidae > Clarias > Clarias gariepinus. The sequence goes on from NC_071119.1 coordinate 6,418,244, forward strand.
CAGTCCTGAGATGTAGAGCAGCCAATCAGAAGTATGTATAAAACACGGTGTACACATAACATACAAATCATTTAACGTCTTTTTATAATGTCTGTCTGATGTTTAAGCATAGCGTACGTCATTTATTACTGCTGAAGTGATCTGCAGTAACAGTATAAAAGTGTAAATGTCCATTTTTGCCTTCATTGTTCTCCAAAAGCTGCTGTGTTGCACAGGAAATCTCTTCAGATGAAAGAAAGAAGCGATGTGATAAGATCATCATAACACTCAACAATTACCTTTGCTTAGAACATGAAAGTTAATGCTTCTAATATAAGGTTATGTTAGCAGTTTTTAAATTAAATATTTTATCATAGACACCGTTGTGTGTCAGAGAATAATACTTTGGCAGAATAAGTAATAGTCTGAAATGTTTAGCATGTTCTGTTGTCAAACTGTTAATATTGTTCAATGAAGTGAGAAACAATCAGATTAAGTGTTTAGACAGCCAGCATTACTTACTGAATGGATTATCAGGGTTTACACTGCCCCACTCATTACAGTTAAAAACTCATTCTAATCAGCTGGATCAGGAAGTGGTTAAGATAATGCAGTTTTATTTAGATCAGGCGATTATTATAATTATTAGTGGAATATTAAGATCCATTTGAACACATGACAGATCCTGTAGACTAGAAGTGTTTACATGGACCCTAATATTCCACTAACATGGATAACTGCAAATATGACCATATACATGTGTTCGGGGCCGCGGTCTGTCAGTGTGTTTACTATGGTTAAACTATCAAAGCATACATTTCAGAACATGAACTCAATCACATCTGTGTCCACTTCCCATTAGGAGGAGACACTGCATGGAGCAGGTGGTCCAGACTGATTGCAGTGTGTCTGGTGGTGTTGTGTGTTGTCCTGCTGACTACAGTCATAGGGCTGTCAATCAAATACAACAATTTGAAGACAGAAAACCAGACCAGTAACAACCAGAAAACAGAAGAGCAGTTACAGAAGGAGAGAGATGAGCTCCAGACGTTTTTTTAAAGAGGGTGAGTAACACTTTACTGCAGAACTGTCACATGTTTATTAATAAGCATCACTTCATAATATTAACCATTCATAAGTACATTTAATGTTAAATATCATTAAAAACAAATCTGTTCCTGTTATCACTTGCTCCATATTGTAGCTGCTAGTCTGTAGTAGTCTGTTCTTCTCTTGTTGTTGTTTTGTTGTTGTCATGACACTAGGAAATCAGAAAGCACAAATTTATCTGTGGCTTAAAAATATTACTGACTTACAAATATACTGTAAAATAATAATAATAATAATAATAATAATAATAATAATAATAATAATAGGCTTAAAATAATGTTGTTGTTTTTCTTTAAAATGATCTGATTCCAGGATGGACTTATTTTAACTCCAGTGTTTACTACAGCTCTACTGAGGAGGAGAAGAAGAGCTGGACTGAGAGCAGACAGAAATGCAGAGAGAGAGGAGCAGACCTGGTGATCATAACCAGCACAGAGGAACAGGTGTGTGTGTGTGTGTGTGTGTGTGTGTGTGTGTGTGTGTGTGTGTGTGTGTGTGTGTGTGTGTGATTCTCATTTATTCGTATATTTTTACTACAAACATGAAAGAAATTCATCAGTAAACTGACAGGCAAGGGTACAGCTTGGATCGGTCTAAGTGGCAGAGCCAGAGAGAACAAGTGGAAGTGGGTGGACAATACAACACTGAGGACTTGGTAAGAAATCACTGAACTAATATTTTACTTGTGATACAGTTACTGACTCCTCATTAGTCAAAAACATAGCAGATTCTCTAATTTTCTCCTTTAGGTTTTGGGGACCTGAAGAACCCAACGGTCAATCACAAAATGAGGATTGTGTTGTAACAGGTGTTAAGACTGATCCTGGAATTGGGAATTGGGCTGATTATAAATGTAACAGTTTATATATGTGGATCTGTGAGAAGACCATGTTTAACTGAACTGCTGCATGTGAATGAAAAGCAGTAAATTGAATGTACATATGTATCTGTGTATGTCAGTGTGTTGTTCTCATTACCCCTCATTACTGTTAAGAACTTTATTTTGCTGACTTTGTAGTTATGAGTGTGCCAACATGGCTGCCAGATTCAAATCTGATTTAGGTGTTGCACCATAATAAATAAAAAAATACATAAATTATAAAACATAGATAAAGATAATCAAGGCTTTTTGTTTTACAGTCGACCCTCAGTCTTTCATAGATTTTTTTTTTTTTACAACTAAACTAATAATTGTTCCTGGCTTGTGATGGTGAATTATTACTGTATTTAAACTACCGTACTTGTACCGAAGAAAACAACAGCGTATACCAAAGAAAACGTACATATAAAGGGGTAATATCTGTATTTTACATTCTAGCACTGCGAGAGACACAGGAGTTCAGTACTGTATAGTATTTTACCTTAAGTATTTTAGGAGCATATTTAGAGTTTAAACTATATTTATAAGCATTTTTTTGACCACATCCAAAAATAGCGTTTTTTCCCAAGTTGCGGGTGCTCTAGAAATGTTACTTCTGTGATGTTCGTGGGTCGACTGTATATGTTTTTGCATGTAGCACTGATTCTGCACATACAGATGTCGCCATTAAGACGCGCGTATTTTCCCAAGATGCAGCAATTTAGCACGGGGCGCGCCGCGACTTGCCGGACGCAACATTCGGGAATTTAAAATAAATGTTTTGTGCTTCACTAAACATCCGCCAGATGGCGCATGGAAGGACTTTATGAATGCTGAAGCAAACATGAATTTTATTTTGTTTAACAGATATTTTATAATGAACGTGTTCATATGTGCTTCATGTTATTTTCATAATGATGAAATGAGATGGCCAAATTTGTGCTTTAAAAGTTTTTTATATAATTTTTGTAACGTCTTAACAGGGACAAAATAATGAAAGACATGGCAACGGCTTGGTTTAAATGGAATTGAAATTATTTTTAATTTCCTGATAGTACGCTATATGATAGTGTTAACTATGCGAATGTCCGGAATCGTGAATATGCCAACATATCTTATTTAAAACGTTAAATATTGGCAGGGGGAATTGACAGAATTGAGGGGTTTAAAACTATTTAACAAGACCGAGCAGACATCTCTGCCTAAAATGTATTTCGCCAGCAAAACATAGAATAAATAGAAATAAAATGTTTAATGGTACCAATCAAATCAGACTTCATAATTACTTTGAGTGTAATTCACAAATTTACTGAATATAATATGCTTGTATGTATATGTGTTTGTATGTGAGTATATTATATAAGTATGTGTTGGTACGCGCGTCTCATATGTGACATTCATATAAAATGCAATTCATGATAACACAGAGAGTTTCTGTTGATAAGTGTATGTGGATAAGTGTATGTCAAAGTATTTGTGGACATATAATTAGGAGAAAAATCTCAATTAAGGATGTCTTGAAGCATAATGCAGTAACTCTATAAGCCCGCAATCTTATTAACGTTAATTATAGCCGAATAGCGGAATAGCTCCGTCCCTTTGCCGCCTATTCAGAGAGCCTACGGAGCGATAGTAGATTTGGGCGCACACCCACAGACGCACGCCATCACAGAAAGTAAAGTTTAGGATCACGATGCTCAACATTTCAATTAAATTAACAAATATTGTAAGTAAATAACAAAAGCCCACGTTTAGAAAAGCATTTTTATTTAGATTATAAAAAAATAATCCTGCATGTGTTTTAGGTGTTCCAACTGCCACTGTTCTGATGGCTCTGTCAGAGTAAATCATTCTGTAACAAACCTGTACAATTCCATGTAAAACAGGAACATCTGTATGAATAAACTGATATGATGAGCTATTGATCAGTGACTTATGTAAACGACTCAGTTCAGATGTAAATGGAAAGAAAGTAAATGGCTGCGCTGTTTGGGGGAGGGACGTGCTAATGATTTGGTCTGCTGTGTGTGTGTGTGTGTGTGAGAGAGAGAGAGAGGTGTCAAGAGGTCTTACATACTCATGAAGTCAAAGATTATTTAGTGAAACAGAGGATCTGCTGAAAAATGTTAGGCACATCAGTCACTTAACCCCAAATAAAAGGTCTTTCTGGGTGTTATGATATAGTTAAAATAAGGATGAGGACTCTAATTAATGTGCAAAAACTATAATAAAACTATATAAGACTACATAGCCTTTATAAGACTTTTATTTAAGCGCACTCACAATATGAAAAATTTTTATGATTTTGTAAATGTTTGAAAGCAAATAAGCTTTCAATAATAAGCAAATAAGCTGCATTGTTCTGTATTGTTTTTGGTGAACTTGAGTGTGTCAGAAAATGAATGCAACCGTTTTTTTTAAATGGTCAGAGTCAGTCTGCTTGCTGTTTTTCCTGATGCATTCACAATCATTAGTCAACTTCTGCCGGTGCGCTCTGGAAAACTTTTTGCATGCGGCTAAGCGCTGATTTAGCCTACGTAGTAAATTAAAGAGGACACATGACATGAATTAGGCACGGCTGGAGAGCCGTTTTTTAATCACTGGAATGGAAGAAATAGAAAGTTTCCTTTTCGTAACATGTCTTGTATTGTTTTTAATCGCTCGATACACAACCCATCATTTTTAATGCTATTTTACAAGGGTAAATACAAATGGAATCATTTAATTTGGTTAATTTATTTATTTTTAAAAAAATAATAAAATTAAAACATTGTAGAGTAATTATACTGCGTTCCAAATTATTATGCAAATTGGATTTAAGTGTCATAAACATTAAATGTTTGTTTTTTAAATTAAACTCATCAATGGTATTGTGTCTTAGAGCTCTTTGGATCATTGAAATGAATCTCAGACACCTGTGATAATTAGTTTGCCAGATAAACCAAATTAAAGGAAAAGTACTGAAAAAGGTTGTTCCACATAATTATGCAGTTTGGGTGTATAACAGCAACTTAAAAGTCTTAAATGATATCTATTCTGCTCTGGACTCTAAATTGTACTGTGCTGCTATTTTTATTGACTTGACCAAGGCCTTTGAATCTTTGGCCAAGGCTTTAGGATACTGGCATCTCCGACAAATCCTTGTCTTGGTTTTCTAATTATCTTAGTGATAGAGTGCAGTCTGTAAAATTTGAACAACTCCTTTCCCAGCCTCTCCCAGTCACCAATGGCGTCCCACAGGGATCAACATTTGGACCTACAGTACATTTTTTTCTATTTAGACTAATACTGAAGCAAATTTGGTTACAGATTCATCTATCCATCTTAGTATTTTTTTTTACTCTACAGGTCCTTCTCCTGCTACAGTCTTGCAGCAACTTTAAGTTGGTTTTAATAGATTGCAACAGACTCTTTCCAACTTGCATCTCCAGCTAAATACTTCCAAAACTAAAGTCATGTGGTTTGGAAAAAAATGTCTTGTTCCATTAAGCTCTCCAAGTATCTGCTCAATTGGTGGGACACCACTTGATCAGATTACTGAATATAAATATCTGGGAATTTGGCTAGATAACACTCTGTCCTTCTCAAAACACATTAATAATTTTAAGATTTTAAATTGAAGATCAAATCAAAACTTGGGTTCCTTAATAGAATGCGTTCTCTAGACGTTCTAGACGTAGACGTTCTCTACCACTCTGCTATCTGGTTCATAACAAATGCTCCTTTTAAAACCCATCACTGTACCCTGTATTCTTCTCTCAACCAATCTTCATTGCACACCCGCCATAAAACTCATTGGCTTATGGTCATTTACAAAACTCTCCTCGGTTTGTCCCCTCCTTACTTACAAGAACTGTTACCCTCTTCTCCTTCTGGGTACAGTATAACGCTCATTTTGCTAACCTGATTTTGCTGACAGTTCCTAAAGCTACCTCTGCATTTGGCCTGTCGTCTTTTCAGAGCGCTGCTGCTAGAGACTGGAATGACCTGCTGAAAACATTAAACTGGATAATCTTATTCCTAAGTCTGCTTTTCAATCTCGGATCTTAGTTTACTATAAAGACGTGTGTTGCTGTTATTTAGACTAGCTGCTCTTACTCATTGCTGCTCCATTGTTTACATTGTTTATATAACATTTTATGATTTTTTTGTAAATATGTAACTTATTTACTTTTGTAATTTCGTTTATATTGTATATATGTATCTCTTAAAATGTATTATTTTTATTAGTACCCCTATTTCCCCCAAAAGGCTCCGCCTTTGCCAGGCCACAATTTTAAATAAGAAACCTGTTCTTAATCTGTCTTGCCTGGTTAAATAAAGGTAAATAAAATTCAGCTGAACAAACATAGAAACAGACATACTGTAGCAGCAGCAGCAGCACACACTGCAGTCCTTCTGTAACATCTGCTCCATGCAATCTTTCCTACTAATGCAAAGCTGCCACATAGACATATGTTTTCTAATCAAGTACACCTTTACAGCAATTTAAAATATAACAGTTATGCAAAAATGCAAAAAGTACAATGTACAGAGTACAGTATACTATATTGCTATTATAATCAGATGCTTAAAAACATGATTTGTAACTTTGTTCATGATGAGGCTAAAAACTGAGACTGGTGGCTCAAATGTTTTTAGTTCAGCGGCCATCAAGCATAATCCTTGCTTCTTCATAGTTGTCTGTATTTCTTTATGACTGTTTGTGGTGCTGTTGTCCTTGATCCCACTGAATCCAAAATAATCTAAATCAAGGTAATTATGTAGCACATACTCCTGTGATTATATGAAAGGACAGGAAACATTTTTTTCTGAATTGAAGTGGTTGTGGTAGTGCAGGGAAAACACTAAAATGTACAAGACAGAATGTCCACAAGGTTTAAAAAAAAAAAACAATGCAGCTGTAAACAGATTTATTTTATTAATATATATATATATTTAACTGCTAAAGTTAAAATTGCTTTAATATAAGAGTAATAAAAAAAATCATGATGAAGAAAAATTCAGACTGCATCACCTTTTCAGTTACTGTTTTCTTATAACAGCACACTCCAATAAATGTATTTTGTTGTTACAACAAACATTACATAAAATAAATAAATAAATAATAACAAAATAATCATCTTTATTCATAGAATAATTTGCCAAAGGAATTATTGTAAATGGAAGCTTAGAGGGTTAAGGCACTGAATTAGTGATCTGATGGTTGGTGGTTCAAGCACCAGCTACACCAGGTTGTCGTTATTGGGTCCTTAAGCAAGACCCTTAACCTTGTCTGCTCCAGGAGTGTTGTATCAGTGTCGACCTTGTGCTCTGACCCTAGTTATGCTGGGATATTCTAAGAAAGAGTTTCACTGTGCAGTAACTTAACTGTGCAGTAAGTAAACTAAAACATGAAAATAAAAAAATAATAATAATTCACACTTTAAGGAAATAAGTAGAGAAAGTTCATATAATGACAACGGATAAGCAGGACAACATAAAATGTCACATGATCATAACTTATTTTAGATGGCAAATGGTGGTGAACACCTTAAACAGCTGTGACTTTATATTAGAGTGAGATTATCTGTTCTACTGAATGAACTCCTGCAATGTCATGAAGTACTGGACACTAAGCCTGATGAGAGAGAGAGCAGTTATAATAATAAGCAATACTATTTTCATGAAGATATAATTATAACGCTTTTAACTAATTAATACACTCAGCTTTGGTTTGGGATGTTTAGTTATTTTCTCTTCTCACAGATCCAGGCTTGTTTATAAGAGCATGGGCTGTCATTCCAGCGCCGTTTATCAGAATGCCCAGTCTCAGCACAGTCTTCATTATCTTGGTAATTATCTGGTTGATTTGGATCCCAGTTGCTGAAACTAGGACAATCTGATTTAGTCTTTAGTAGATTCCAAACAAATCACAACAGAATGATCTCTGATAAATAACATATAGAAGAAAAAGGATTCATCTTGGTTTACATACAGATGGAGCCACGTCAAATAGCCACGACCGTGTGAATGGCATGTGAATGGCGTACAGCTGCCCTATGCACCCCGTAATCCCCCCTCCTTTTCCTTTCAGAAAGGCATGTCAAGATTTCACTGTAAACACGCCCATTTAAGCCCTATTTATTTATTTACCTCTCTTAAGAACACATTAAAAGAAAGCCAGCAATTTAGCTGCGCTAAGTTGCAATCATGTGATTTTAGCAACCCACCTCCACCCCCCGCCGAATTGACGCTATCAAACTGCACTACAGAGATGAAGATGGCGGCTTAATGGACTATTCGCGGTACATGGTGACTTTATTTTATAAAAAAATTTCGGAGTAGTTTACAGTTTATTTCCCAGTTTAGTTTTTTTTATTGCCCGTTTTAAAAATCACTGGCAGCACCAGCAGCGGTCAGATGTAACTTTAGATAACTTAATGGTCTGTTTACCAAGTCTGGAGTTACAATTACAGATTACTGTTAGTGTCACAAACTCACAATGTCACTCCTCTTTAACTAAAAAATATGCTAAAGCTTCGAAAATACTATTAATGTCCCTATTACAAAAGCTGAACTACCTGAGGAAGAGATGTATGACACGTTAGCCTTAATATTTAATTGTTTTTATGCGCTTTGAGTATACACGGGCAGTGGTGGCTCAGTGGTAGGTTATTCGCCTGCCATGCTGAAGGCCCGGGTTCAATACTCAGTGCCAGTGTCATGCGCTAAAATGCCCCCCGATATAGCCATTATATTATTAAGTTATGCTTCAATACTAAAGTAGTACTAAACCAGTGTATTTAACGGAAATAGATAAAATACACCGTAATGTAAGATACTGTGCATAGCCTGCATTTGTACAGGTATTTCATACCTACAACGATCGGTATAGATAAATTACAGATGTTACCATGTCTTTGAGGATTATTAAGGATGTCGTAAAAAATACTGCTATAAATAGTTTAATTAAATAATTAATTAAAATAGCATAAGCATCATGGGATGTGTATTGAGTGATTTAAATTTGTTTTATTAATAATTTTTTCCCTCTTTTTTACCAGATCATCTATTTATGAAACTATCTTAACATAAGTTATGTTATATATTAAATATAGTAAACGGCAGCATACATACTGCAGTTAACTAAAGCAGTCAATGCTCCACCTGGCGGGATTATACAGCATTGCAAACATCGTTTTAGAAAGCGCATGGGGGTGTTTATGGGGCGGGGCCTTGTTAAATGCATCATCGCGGGGGATCACATTCCGTGCACGGATGTGGGACCATGGTCCCATCATGGTCCTGTCATGGACCTGCCATGCTTCAGGCGGCTGTTTGATGTGGCTCCCACTGTATTACCTGTGCAGTCTTGAATGCCCAAGAAAAAGATTAAACATATTGTTAACACACATGTGGTCACTTACCCAGAGGTCAATAGTGTACCATCCGCCCATTTCCACTCTCTTTCTTTGACTTTGTCACTCAGACCAATCCAAGCCTGACTTCCTTGCAACTGGTCAGCAATGAACTCCTGTGTATTTAATAGCAAAACAATTTAAGAACTTGACCATCTCTCTCTCTCTCTCTCTCTCTCTTTCTCCCTGTTGCATGATGAGAGATGTTGGGTGAAAGTGAAGGGTGTGAGTAGCATGTGGAGCATGTGAGAGACTGTTTTAACTTTTTTCCTTTTTTTTTCTTTTTTGGTGGTCACACTAAACTTATATATATAAAAAAAAAAGATTACCAAAATATACAATGAACAAAAAAATAAAATAAAAAACAAACCTCATCTAATTAATTTGGTAGTATGGCTGAGCAGTGGCAACCAGCTGGTGAACTGTGAAGCAAGCCCTGGGGTTATGGTGGAGCAGGCTTATTCAGCACAGAATAATGGTAAGTGGAGAACTTTTTTTTTGAGTGGCATTAAAACTAAGCATTAAAATAAAAATTTTAAAATGGTCCAGCTAAACTGTAAACACCTAGAGCGGAAGCTTGTCATGTTGCTCAGGCTGCTCATGCTGATGTTTCTGAAGGAAAACTCTTTGGAGATTTCCTTCAGAATCACACATTGTCACCCCGCTCAGGTGCAAGAGCTCCAACATGAGACACGCCCTCTCTTTTCGGGGGCCAGATTTTAATGGTTTTAAATGACAAAGAAGGAACGCTTAATATAAATTTTAAGTGTAAAGAGGGAGACAGTAGCTACACTGATTTTTCCACCATGGAGCGGCAGAGGTGTTTCGAGTGTGAAGTTGTAAAACACATAAGGCTGAGCTGTCCGCACGGAGCTGTGCAGCCGGGGAGCCCAGGTGGTGACTCGACTGGGAAACAGGAGCAGCTGTGTAGGGACAGATCGCTGGAAAACACAGAGGAGTCCGAGTCTAAAGCGGGCCTCACTGACATACAGAGCAGGACACACCCGAGTCACAGCTCATAAAGGTCAGTACAGGAGAGTGAAGGAGCAGCACACACACAGACATACTCAAAGTCCAAGTACTGGAGAAATAGATACGTCTTGAGTCATCGTTTAAGGATCGTCAAAGTCTCTGTTGTATGGACATCTAGAGGAAGTTCGTTCCACCACCTCGGTGCCAGAAGAGAGAAGAGTCTGGATGAATGCCGTCCTCAATCCCTGAGAGATGGTGGAATGAGACGAGCAGTGCTGGAGGATCGGAGGGAACATGGTGCAGTGCGTAGTGTGATTAGAGCAGAGAGGTAAGTGTGTGCTAGGCCAGTTTTAGCTTTGTAGGCAAGAATTAGCATTTTGAATTTGATGCGGGCAGCTACAGAAAGCCAGTGCAGGGAGCAGATCGGTGGGGTGGGTTGGGAGAATTTGAGACGGTTAAAAACAAGATGTGCTGCTGCATTCTAGATCAGTTGCAGAGGATGAATCATAGATAGAGGCAGGCCTGCCAGGAGTCAGTTGCAGTAGTCCAGTCTTGAAATAACAAGGATCTGAACACCTGAGTAGCCTGTAAAGAAAGAAATGGGCGGATTCTTCTAATATTGTAAATAAGAAATCTACAAGAGCAAGTAAGGTAAGCGATGTGTGGGGAAAATGACAGTTGAGTGTTAATGGTGGGGAAGGGGGTTGCTTAGTGGAAATTCTTTTTACTTGGGGATTCTTTTTACTTGAAAAAAAAAAACACTGTAAATATGTAAATAACCTCAGACACATGAAAACATGTAAATAAGCGTGATATTGTTTCTTTAATAAAGCCTGTTAAAATCTCAAATCTCTCTCTTTCTCTCTCCCTCTCTCACCTGTTCCTCTCTGCTGTTTATGATCACCAGGTCTGCTCCTCTCTTTATACAGTCCTCTCTGCTCTCAGTCCAGCTCTTCTCCTCATTAGACATGAAATAAAGACTGGAACTGAAGTGGACGCACTTCCCTTTAATAAATTAAAATAATTTACAGAGAATTACACAGTTTCTGATCTATCAGGGTATGTGTAATGACATTATTTATTTTTATTTTTTTATGCTACATAATATAAGAAAATAAACATTTTGAATATACAGTGAGGTTCGCAACGTGGACCTGGGAGGAATGCTAGAGCGCCGCGAGTCGACGAGAGCGCCTTGTGTGTCCTGTGCAGGAATGCGGAAGTGCAAAGAGCCGGTGAGGAAGCTTGGTGTGCAGCGCGATTCGCGCAGTGTTGCAGAGACGTGGAGAGCCGGCGAGCGAATGGAGACGCCGCACGGGTTGGTGGCTGGTTTTGCTAAGCTTATTCGTGGTCAAAGGTGAGCAAGGTTTAGAGCCAGAGAGACGAGAGAAGGTCCGTGATCCGAATTCGTGGTCGTTGAGGCAAATCCAAGGGTCGATAACAAAACTCCGTGAGCGTGGAATTCAAACGTGAGACAGTGGCGTGGTCGAGAAGAGACGAAGCGTGGTCAGTAACAGGTAGTCGAGACATGAAACTAACGCTGGAAAATTGGGCTACACACAATAAATGCACACAATAATCTGGCAACGTGACGGTGGCAGAGCGTGGTTTAAATAGGTAAGGAGGATGATTGGTGTTAACGCACAGGTGTGTTGAGAGCGAAAGGTGAGGTGGCGAGATGAAAGGGGTGGTTGGGAACGTGGAACAGGAGTGATCATGGCAAAGCTGTAGCTTGACGGGTTGTGACAGTACCCCCCCCAAGAACGCCACCTGGCATTCTAGTAGGCGCCTCAGGGTGGAGTTTATAAAAAGTCAGCGATTAGGGAGCGGTCCAGGATGAATTTGGCTGGTACCCAACTCCGCTCCTCAGGGCCATAGCCCTCCCAGTCCACCAGGTACTGGAGACCACGACCGCGGCGACCTGAGGAATCTACGGACTGTGAAGGCTTCACCTCCGTCTATGAGTCGAGGGGGGGGAGGGGGTTGGATGGGTGGAGATAGTGGACAGGGGACCAGTCAGCGGATCTGGGAAACGTGAAATGTAGGATTGATTCTGCGCATGGAGAGTGGTAGAGCTAGTCGGACGGAGCATGGATTTATGATCCGGGTGATGGTGAAAGGTCTGATGAATCTTGGTGAAATTTTAGTTTAAATTTTAGAAATTTTAATTAAAGTCTTAAGGGGGAGGTCACGTGCAGACAGCATGACCCTTTGGCCGACAAGATATCTAGGGGCTGGTGTCCGATGACGATTAGCCTGGCTTTGGAAAGCACTTACGGTGCGCCATAGCTGGTTGCGGGCATGCTGCCATGTTCTCTTGCAGCGCCGGATAAAGGTTTGGGCTGAGGGGACGGCTATCTCCTCTTCCTGGGTCGGAAAGAGGGGTGGTTGATAGCCCAGGCAACAGTGGAAGGGGGACATGCCTGTGGAGGAGGTAGGGAGCTAGTTGTGGGCGTACTCGACCCAGGGTAAAAAGCGGCTCCAGGAGGATGGAACCCGGGTGGCCATGCATCTTAAAGATTTCTCCAGCTCCTGGTTGACTCGTTCCGTTTGGTCGTTAGTTTGGGGATGTAAACCGGAAAAAAGGCTGGGGTTAGTAACGACGAGGTTGCAAAAGGCTTTTCAGAATTGGGCAGAAAACTGGGGGCCTATGTCCGAGACGATGTCGACTGGGAGTCCGTGAAGTCGGAAGATGTGGTTGATTAGCAGTTCAGCTGTTTCCTTTGCAGACGGGAGTTTCGGTAGTAGTATGAAATGTGGAGACTTAGAGAAGCAATCCACAATGGTCAGGATGCAGGTATTGTTTTGGGATGGTGGTAGGCCAGTGACGAAGTCGATGGAGATGTGGGACCAAGGGCGGTAGGGAATGGGGAGCGGTCTAAGGAAGCCCTCTGGAGGGCGGTTGGTGACCTTGTTCCTTACACGAGTGTCACAGGACGCCACAAAGTTCTTGACATCCTCCTTCATCGTGGACCACCAGAAGCGCTGTTGAAGAAGGAAGAGAGTGCGTGCTGCCCCAGGGTGGCATGCCAGTCTGGAACTGTGAGCCCAGTCTAACACCTGTGGTCATACAGAGACTGGGACAAAGAGCTTGTCAGGTGGGACGATGCTTGGGCCTGGTTCCCGTTCAAGGGTCTGCCGGACAAGCTGCTCCACAGTAAGCCGGGTTATTGCCACGAGACATTGGGGAGGAAGGATAGTCTCCGTTGTGGATGCGTCCTGAGAGGTGGAGAATTGCCGAGAGAGGGCGTCGGGTTTAGCGTTCTTGGAACCAGGGCGATACGACGGCGTGAACCGGAAACAAGAAAAGAATAATGACCACCAAGCCTGGCGTGAGTTGAGTCTTTTTGCCGTTCTTAGATATTCCAGATTCTTATGGTCAGTCCACACAAGAAAGGGGTGGTCGGCCCCTTCCAGCCAGTGCCTCCATTCTTCTAGGGCCAATTTGACCGCCAATAGTTCACGGTCCCCAATGTTGTAGTTGCGTCCAGGGGGTGTGAGTCTGCGGGAGAAGAAGGAGCATGGGTGAAGTTTGTTGTCTTCTGTGGACCTTTGGGACAGGATGGCCCCCACCCCAGTTTCGGACGCGTCTACTTCCACGACAAACTGGAGAGAGGGGTCGGGAAAGATGAGGATAGGCCTAGTGGTGAAGCGCTGTTTAAGATCCCTGAATGCTATGTCTGCCTGGTGGTTCCATTTGAATGAGATCTTGGATGACGTTAGGGTCGTAAGTGGGGCCGCGACATTGTTTATGAGAGCCTGAAACACTGCCTTTTGGCTTAAATTGGTTAAGCCAAAAGGAACCACTAGATACTCATAATGGCCGGTGGGTGTGTTGAAGGCAGTCTTCCACTCATCACTCTCCCGTATCCTGACAAGGTGGTAGGCGTTTCTCAGATCCAGTTTGGTAAAGACACGGGCGTCCTGGAGAAGTTCGAAGGCTGATGACATCAGAGGAAGGGCGTAGCGTTTCTTGACCATGATCTCATTTAGCCCTCTGTAATCAATGCAGGGTCTGAGGGATTTGTCCTTCTTTTCCACGAAGAAGAACCCTGCCCCTGCTGGCGAAGAGGATGGGCGGATGATCCCTGCGTCAAGTGACTCCTTTATGTACTGTTCCATGGCCTTTCTCTCAGGGCGAGAGAGGGAGTAAAGTTGCCCCCTTGGGTGGAGAGGTGCCAGGAAGAAGGTCAATCGCACAGTCATAAGAGCGATGTGGAGGTAATGAGACAGCCTGTGACTTACTGAACACCTGACTTAGGTCATGATAATCTGTGGGAACCCTGGTTAGGTCGGGGATCACCTTTCGTGGCGTGGACAAGGTTCGGCCCATAGGGGCGGAGCGTAGACATAAAGAGAGGCAGGTGGGGCTCCAATCCAGGACCCTACTTTTGACCCAGTCAATGTGTGGGTTATGCAGCCTTAACCAAGGGAGGCCTAGAACGATGGGTGCATGGGCATTATGAACAATTAGGAGCGAAATGAGCTCTGTGTGGTTTCCTGAAAACTGTAGGGTGATGGGGGCAGTACGGTGGGTAATCGGGTTTAATTTGCTGCCATCAAGAGCCTGAACCGTGAAGGACTGATGCAAGGGCCTGAGAGAAATATTGAATTTGGAGGCAGTGCAAGAGGAGATTAAGTTCTGCCCCGGAGTCGACTAACGCTCGAATGACGTAGGATTGGTCGTCATGGGTCAAAGTCACGGAGAAACATGATCGTTGGTCCGGGGAAGAAACTGATGCGGGCCCCCCTGCATCCCCAGAACTACGGGAGGGCCTGCCCTTTTAGTGGGCAGGATCGCACGGCGTGACCGGTCTGGCCACAATAGAAGCAGGCGCCGTTATCTCTGCGGCGCTGGCGTTCCTTGGGTAAATGCGTGTGCGGCCTATCTGCATGGGTTCAGGGGGTGCTTCGGAAGTGACTAAGGTTGGTGCAGAGGTGCATGCTGTGAGACAAGGCTGCCGTTCAGACCGTCGAATCCGCTTGCGAGCGTCAATACGTGTTGCCAGGTCAATGAGTCCCTGCAGGTCCGAGGGGAGTTCACGAGCCGCGAGCTCGTCTTTCACCGAGTCTGAAAGCCCATGGAGGAAACAGTCGAAAAGAGCTTTCTCGTCCCTGTCACCAGAGGGAGCTAGAGTCCGGAAGTCAATGGCATAGTCAGAGACAGAACGTGCTCCCTGGCGTAACTGAAGTATTTGGTTAGCTGCCTGATGTCCTGTGAAGGAACGATCAAAAACCCTCCTCATTTCCTCAGTAAAAGTTCTATAAGTGAAGCAACATGAAACTTGAGCATCCCACAGTGCCGTTCCCCACTCCCTCGCCTTTCCAGAGAGGAGAGTGATGATGTAGGCGACCTTAGAGCGCTCTGTGGGGAATGACGTGGCCTGCAGTTCCAGAACGAGAGAGCATTGGGAGAGAAAAGAGCGACATGTTACTGGATTCCCGTCATAGGTAGGCGGAGCAGGGAGGCGTGGCTCATGGACGGGAGAGAGCACCGGGGGGGGGATGTAGCAGAGCGGGTGCAGGAGGGGGCTAATTCTGAATCTGAGTGGAAAGAGACTGCAAGGTTTCGGTGATGGTTTGAAGTGTATTAGTGATTTGTGTGATTTCCTGCTGATGTGAACCTAGGAGGGTTCCTTGGCTCTCTAATGCCCCCCTCAGGCGAGCAGCCTCTGCTGGATCCATTCCTTTTGGCCAGATTATTCTGTCACGGGGTGCTAGAGGGCGTGATGGATCCAAGCGTAGAGTTAGACCTGTGATTCGTGATAGTGCTTGTGTAGCAGACTGAGCCGGCTGAGTGGATTAAAGAGCATGTGCAGGTTAAGCTTTGTGCTGTGGCGTGAGCCGAGCGTCTCGCTGGAATGCGGAAGCGCGCGTGAGCGCTCTGTGTGCAACGTGGGCCTGGGAGGAATGCAAAAGCGCTGCGAGTCGGCGAGAGCGCCCTGTGTGTCCTGTGCAGGAATGCGGAAGTGCAAAGAGCCGGGCAAATCCAAAGGTCGATAACAAAACTCCGTGAGCGTGGAATCCAAACGTGAGACAGTGGCGTGGTCGAGAAAAAACGAAGCGTGGTCGGTAACAGGTAGTCGAGACATGGAACTAACGCTGGAAAATTGGGCTACGAAAGGCACACAATAATCTGGCAACGTGACGGTGGCAGAGCGTGGTTTAAATAGGTAAGGAGGATGATTGGTGATAACGCACAGGTGTGTTGAGAGCGGAAGGTGAGGTGGCGAGAAGCAAGGGGTGGTTGGGAACGTGGAACAGGAGTGCTGTTATGATCATGGCAGAGCTGTACCTTGGCGGGTTGTGACAATTGTACGATTTTTTAACAATTTATTTGTGAATTACTGTGTCAAAAAAGTACAGCCAGATTTCTGACCCTCAAAGACCTGTTAAATAACAGAATCAGAAATCTGGCTAATAACTCACAAATAAATTGTTAAACAATCATACAATGTGATTTCCGGATTTTACTTTTTAGATTCTGTCTCTCACAGTGGAAATGCACCTATGCTAAAAATTGTAGACCCCTCCATGTTTTCTAAGAGAACTTGCAAAATCACAGCTTGATCAAATACTTATTGACCTCACTGTATACATAAATTCACCTTTTCTGGGCTGACTTTATTATTATGTAACGTAAGGTTGCTCTTACCCTGATAGATAACATGATCATTTTAATTGTAATTAATATTATATACAATATTGGTGTTTGACTATTTGTACCATGTTTCTTTCATTGTCTCCATTTGTTTCTCAGTCGAAATATGACTGAGCACATGGCATTTCTGCAGCACTACAGCTTGTACTTTTGTATAAAATGATAATAGATTATTGTTGTATTTTTCTTTTTAGACTCTGACTGGATAAATAAAAACAGAACACACACTCTAAAGTGAACTCTATGTGTGGACAATAAGCACTTATATAGACATTTACATTTTAGACACTGGGTGCGGAAACAGCCACAGTACGTATATTATCTCCAGGAGGAAGGTAAGGTTTAGTGATTTGGAATTAATGTTGAGGTGATCAGTAATTAATCAGGTTTTATTACAATACAGACAAAGTTAGTAATTAGTTCTCCAGGAGAAATGTAAGACTGATTAAGACTCAGTGATTACTGCACTGTTAACAGTGAACTAAATACTACTGATTACTAATTGGTTAATGAAGCAATTGTTTTGTAATTAATGTTAATAATCCATGTGGTAATGAAGAATTATTAATCCTTACACAATTGAGTCATGGAAAAGTGTCACCAATATTAATGAGATTTTTTCATTTTAAGATCTTGGTGAAATTATATGGAGGAACATGTGAGAGGATATGATTTAAATCTTAATCCTTTGGTTATAAAATGGCTCATGGTTTTTTACTGAGGACATTTAACTTCTGGGCAGAAAATGTAATGCTAAATTTATCTACTTACCCAAAACACAAAATGTCATCAGGTATTCAGCTCTCTCCCTCTGAAACTGCTGTCTCTCCCTCTGTAACAGGTCTCTCTCCCTCTGTAACTGGTTTCTTTTCCTCTGAAACTGCTGTCTCTCACTCTGTAACTGGTCTCTCTCCCTCTGAAACTGCTGTCTCTCCCACTGAAACTGCTCTCTCTCCCTTTGTAACTGGTCTCTCTCTATGGTCAGGTTGTTGTTACAGGTCTGTAACTGTTCTCTCTCTATAGTCAGGTTACTTTTGCTGGTCATTAGCTGGATGTTTTCCGTCTTCAGGATGTGGTAATTGATCCACAGCACTGTGATGGCAGTCAGCAGTAGAACACACAGAAGCATCTCAAACACTGCAGTCAGTCTGGACCACCTGCTCCATGCAGTGTCTCCTCCTAATGATAAGAGATCACAGAGACGTGTTTATTTTCTTTGTTTTATGTTTTGTATGTTTAATCATAGTAAACTCACTGACCTTGAACATATGTACATGGTCATATTTGCAATTATCTGTCATGTATTTACATGGATATTAATATTTCATTAATAATCATCATAATGTCCTGGGCCCGGTTTCTTGAAAGCTTCTTATCGCTAAGAAGTTCTTAAGTTGTACGTTTTCTGAAACGTTTGTACGCTAAGTATTTCTAAGGTAAGTTACACGCTCGTAAGGTTGGTCTAGACCTTAACTCATTCTTAGCTTAGTTTCAGCTCAAGACGCTAGTCACAGCCACTGAGCAGCAGTCTATATAAATCAGCAGTGTATGGAAGCACATTATGGCATGTTATCAAAGTCATATTAATTATGGAATATACTGTAATCGTGTTTTATTTTATAACAGTACTTATAGAGTGACTTTTAATTAGCATCTTTCATAATGTGACTAATGCATTGTCAATACTAATGTAGAATTGGAGATCACTTTTAATATTGAACAGGTGGCAAACAGTTTGGCTCTAAGTGGCTAAGATTGCATAAAGGGGTAATCATGGTGGCATCCAGAAAGTAACAGATATGGCAGCGATACAGTGTGGTCTTGTGCTAAACTAAAGATGGCGCCATCCATGGAGCCATGTGATGCATGTATTTTTTTTCTTTAGTCAAATCTTTAGCCCTTTTCATATTTTGCCTGAGGTGACTATTTAAAAAAAAGTTTCGCCTTCCAAGGCAACAGATTCTGGAACTTCTTGACCTGCTCAGACCTGCATTTGCCAGGCCAACACGTCGCTCTTACGCTTTACATCCTGATGTCCAGCTGCTTGCAGTACTAAGATTTTATGCTACCGGGAGATCCATGGAGGTCTGGGAGAAGGCTACGGCCTCAGCAAAACCTCAATGTGGAGGTGCGTCCTCGCTGTTATACTAATGCCCTTGTGCGCCATGCTGGGGATTGGAGCCGACTGCCAGCAACACGCCAGGAGGTCCAGGAGGTGCACCAGGGCTGCCACGCCATTGCTGGCATTCCTAGAGTCCTAGGCTTAGTGGATGGAACACTAATCCCAATCTCCACTCCATCAGTGCTTGATCAGGCATACATGTCGTGAAAGGCATATGCGGCAATTAACATCCAGGTAGTGGTGGACCACAGGGGTCTAATCAATGACCTGGTGGTGAAGTGGTCTGGCAGCACCCATGACAGTTTTGTCTGGGCCAATTCTACCCTGGGTGAGAAAGCAGAAAGATGTGAAGTTGGTTGAACAAACAAATAAAAAAAAACATTCGGGTAAATCGCGCCATACGGATGGAGCGAATTTGATTGTGGTTGGATGAGAAGTATAAACATACCATTCCGACACCCTATTGGTTGGTACGTGATCCATCGCACCTGCACATGACGTCACGTCACACACTCCAGCAAGGACTTTTGAATAAATTAGCATTTTCAGTTGATAACGTTGTGATAAGTAGACGAAGATGTCTGTGATAGAGACTCAAGATTCGAGCGAAATGTCACAACCCAGCACCAGCGAGGAAGGTAACAGGAATGATATATAATTTTTTTGGGGATTAATCACCTGGAATAATCATTCATTCTGACAGCACTAATGTTTATTGTAGACAACCATACAAGGGTAATTGTTATGAAGCCTACTTTTATAATTTAAGTCGTTTTGAAACCAGTACTTTTACACTATTACTTGAGTAAAAAGCTTGAGTGTCATGCACACTTAATCTCCAACCGGCACTAGGAACCAGAAGGAATGCGGTCGCGAACCAGGAAGTATAAGAGGAGTAAACAAACCATGGCTTATCACTTAGTCATTTGAGTCGTCCGTCTGCCATTTTGTAAGTACTCACTTTCTTGGGTTTACTTTCTGATTAGAGTGTGTGTTTATAGGACGTGGGTTAAATTTGTGTTTTTCCCTTGCTCCCCTTCTGTCCTTAGACTAAGTCGCATGTTTATACTGCCTACTCGCTTGCTTGCACGTTTGGGTTTACCATCCACGCTACAAAGGGCTAACCACTAAGTGTGCTAAATCTTCTGATCATTCCGGTTAGTTTGGGACAGAGAGTTGATACTTCAACTTCTAAAAAAGTCTTTTTAAACCCTAGTATCTATATTTCTACCCAAGCAATGAATGTGAATACCTTTGACACCACTGGTAAGCACTAAGAAAATGTTAGACTTTTCAATAAAAATGGAGTATCATAGACATAATTAAATTAAACTACAATTGCACAGTCAATTGCTATTACAGTAAATGATTAAGATTATGTTAAGTCAACATAATTCTTTCACACAAGTTTAACATGAATGAAATAATTTGGTTTAGCAGGCAAAAATTGTGTAATCATTTTGATGATGTGGAACCGATGTACACATCAAAATGAAGTAAATTCAAAGGATTATTTTTTTTTTCAGTAAAGAGACATGGGATTTAACAAACAAACACTGGGGGCGTTTGCCATGGATTTAAGATGTCTCGCGCTGGGGCTATCCGGAATTCGAGCACGACAAGCGGTAAGAGCTAGCTTGTTGTGCATTTTTCCGGGGACTCCGACTCCGACTCCTAGGGCACATCAGGCCAGCGGCACCAGCTTCTCTTTCTGAGGCGCTGCGCGAGGCTGAGTGCGCTGAGCCCACAACGGCGGAACATCACGGCGAAAGAGCCAAGCGACCGCCCGCAGCTCAGTGGTGCTTAGGAGGTGAACCTAGCCGGGGACAGGGCTATCCGTCGCGGCTAGAATTAAAGTTAAGAATTAAGTTTTCTCTTAATTTAGGTTTATGTTGCTCTAGCAACATTTTACCTCTGTTGGTCCTGTCGTAAAAGAAGTTCTTTTTTTTTTTTTTTATATATTTTTATTTCAAAAGAGAGCAGTTATGGTGGGTAAAACTTTAAAATACAAAAGAAACAAGGGGTAGGGGTTAGAAAGAACGGAGGAAGAGGGCCCTTAATTATGTAGGGGTCTAGGGTCAAGCATATGATTTAAGGGATTACAGTTAAAATGATTGGTTGGGGTCAGGATTGGGGGAGGTATTAAGGTTATAAAATTCGGGGGCGGGGGGTGGGTTCGGGTTTAGAATGGGGTTAAGGTTAAGGATTAGGGTTAAGTTTAGGGATTGGGGTAGGAGATTGTGGTTAAAATTAAAACGAAATTAAGATCACTGAGGTCAGGATTAAGATAAAAAAAAAATAATAATAAAATAAAATAAACCTCAGTTTTGGGGAGGGAGACCCAGAACAAACTGTATGGAATTGACCTTTCTCTTACTAAATAACTAATGTCCGTGTAATAATTTTGGAGCCTGAGATAAGTGCTTAAGAATGAGTGCAAAAGAAAAAAAAGCAGTACTAAGTACTAAAGTGCTGATATTAAATAATTCACTACAATTCCCCCACACACAAAATAAGGAAAAAACTAAAAAAAAAAAAAGGCCTCTAGGTTCCATTTCTACTACACAGATTTTCTTAAAGCAAATCTTATATTATATTGTAGTCAAGTTCCATTCAAGGTAATTTTTTTATTCTTAAATTTATGCATTAAAAAATGAGTCTCCCTATAACTAAAAACAACATTAAATACTTGAATAAACAACTGTCTGGGTAGCTCTCTCCCTGAAGGGCGACGCGCTCCGGGCGCTGGAAGACCTCTGGACCGATAAGCGGAAGGACTGGGCAAAGCTGCGGGAATCGCTCCACTTCCGGTTCGGCGCGGGTGACCGTAAGGAAGCAGCGTGCAAAGAGCTGGCAGTCCACGAGCCACTGGGGGCGTTCGCCATGGATTTAAGATCCCGCGCAGGGCTATCCGGAATTCGAGCACGACAAGCAGGAAGAGCTAGCTTGTCGCGCATTTGTCCGGCGACTCCGACCGCCGCGGCTCCGCAAGCACATTAGGTTAGTGGCACCAGCTTCCCAGCTGAGCCCATAATGGCGGAACATTACGGCGACCTCGAGACTACCATTGCAACGTTCTCAGGCCTGAGGGACAGCGTACCCCAGCAGCCGCTAAACTAGTGCTGGGGGGCGCTAAGGGAAAGCTACCTCCCACAACCGTCCTTGTTTCTCCCAACTGGTGGATTCAACTTCTGTTCAGGATGTGTAGGACATATGTCAACTGTGTGCTGGACGGCGTCTTACTACGGGCGCTCGTGGACACCGGCTCCACTGTTTCGCTGCTGCGCTGTGGATTACTGGGGCAAAGCGAGCGTTTGCAGACTGCCTGATTCCGCCTTCAACATTCTCACAGTTACTCGGAGCTACGTGAAGGTACGGGCGTGTCGCACGGTGCGAGTCTAAATGGGTAAAAGAACTTATTCACACGAGTTCTTTGTGGGGAATGTCGAGGAGGACTGCATTTTGGGGTTGGACATTTTAAAGAGATGGGTTACGGTGCTGAATTTGGCTAACGGAACTCTGCGTGGTAACTTTGGGGTAGCCAGCTTGCTAAGACCCAAACCACAGCCGGACAGGTTAGTAGCACACACCCGGGGAGTGGAACTTCCGGTAGCAGACCGAGCGGGAAACCTACACGCTAACGGCGGTGCTTTATCCCGATGGCTGGCCAGCAAAGCGCGTGGTCGGTACTGCAAGCGAGTGGAGCGCCGTGGCGGCGTAGAACCCTCGACTCCAAACATTCTCGCCGTGCAGTCCTCCAGGCTCTCCAGTGGAGATCAGCCATCCGAGCCAGCGTGCAGCCGAGTTACCTCATCACCCAGAGCCGGCTCCCGTAGTCACTTCGCCATTGTCACAGCTGGACCGTGATCCGCTCATCGCCAAGCAGGAGAAGGGCCCCACCCAGCGCTCGCGGGCACCACTGCAGGGCACCTATGGAGCGTATGGGGGTGGACACTCAAAGCCGGGGGCGAGATTTTGCTACTGGAGAGTAGGTATGGGTGTGTTCCTCCGGAAAGAAGAGGGGGCTCTCGGCCAAGCTTATGTCCCACTAGGTGGGCCTCTGTACGGTAATTGCTCAGCTCTCCAATGTCATCTACCGGGTGCAGTTGGCAGGGCGGGCACGAGCTCCACCGGGACCATCTTGCGCCTTACCAGCCGCACGCCAGCGAAACATCGAACTCTGTGGAGGCCTCAGGACAATGTTTGCGCTCATCCCTCCCCCGCCAAAGGACTTCGGCGTTCCCAACGCCAGCGCCAGCCGCCTTCACGCCTCCGAGACGGAGTTCGTCATGGTAACCAGGGACGGTCACAGCTCAGGTGGGGGCAGTGTGGTGTGGGCGGGGCGGCAGCTGACGACCAGCATGTCTTGTGGGGGTTTCCATGTGTTCACCCTGTTGGGGAAAGGTGTTTGGGTTAGTGGCTTCGGCCATGTTTGTGTGTAGAGGTGTGTGTGGCCTGTTGAATGTGCTCCGGCTCATGCTTAGGCTGAATTGGATGTAGGTTCTCGTGTGAGTATGCTGCTCATGCTATACATGCTGTGTGCAGAATAAAGTATTTCCAGCCATTGCATTGGGCAGCAATTAAGCTCACTCGTCTCTCCAACGTCCTTTCCGGCGGTAAAACGTTACAATAGCTATAGAAAGCTTAAATTGTCTACTTTTACATTTACCAATTTAACTTGAAAACAAATCTGTTTTTATGTAATCTGTATGAAAGTAAGGAGTGGTACAGATTCTTCTGTATTGGCTCATTACAGCTAATGTGATCCCGCCTCCCTGTGTGCGTGCTGTTCATATGGAAATGAACTGAGGTGAGCCAGGTAATCATGTACACGCCCCCATGGCATAAAACAACAAGCTTCATCATAGAGATACTTACTTTTTCTGTGCATTCAAATGATGGCACGCTACACGGGTGAATAAGCACTTCAGATGGTTCTGTACAGCGATGGAGAATGTACTTTCTCATCAGAGGAAGAGCAAGACTCAGACGAGGAACGTCTTTATTTTAAACAACATCTGGATTCAACGGAGGATGTAATTCCTGACAAGTAAGTCTTTTATTCTCACCATCATTGCTCTATATTTTATATGTACATTTGGAAAATACTATATGCCAGCAAGAGTAAAATTGGTTAAAATATGAAATATGTACGCTACAATACAATGATTACGATCTGTCTAAAGTTATATATAATATAAATAAACAAACATGTTTTGTATTGTTTAGACCGTGTTTCAAATCGAATGATTGTATGCGCGTCTATTCTTATCAATGTTGCGGTGTATTGTCAGCTTTCCATGTTCAGCAAGTGTCATTCAGTTTTGAGTTCGCTGGAGAACCACGAATAAGTGCACATTCAGTATATCCTAGATGTTAGTTAAATATAACTATATTATATAAATATATATTATTATATAATAATATTATTGTATTATATATATACAGTGGTGTGAAAAACTATTTGCCCCCCTTCCTGATTTCTTATTCTTTTGCATGTTTGTTACAAAAAATGTTTCTAATTATCAAACACATCTAACTATTAGTTAAAGATAACACAAGTAAACACAAAATGCAGTTTTTAAATGATGTTTTTTTATTATTTAGGGAGAAAAAAAATCAAAACCTACATGGCCCTGTGTGAAAAAGTAATTGCCCCCTGAACCTAATAACTGGTTGGGCCACCCTTAGCAGCAATAAATGCAATCAAGCGTTTGCGATAACTTGCAACGTGTCTTTTACAGCGCTCTGGAGGAATTTTGGCCCACTCATCTTTGCAGAATTGTTGTAATTTAGCTTTATTTGAGGGTTTTCTAGCATGAACCGCCTTTTTAAGGTCATGCCACAACATCTCAATAGGATTCAGGTCAGGACTTTGACTAGGCCACTCCAAAGTCTTCATTTTGTTTTTCTTCAGCCATTCAGAGGTGGATTTACTGGTGTGTTTTGGGTCATTGTCCTGCTGCAGCACCCAAGATCGCTTCAGCTTGAGTTGACGAACAGAGGGCCGGACACTCTCCTTCAGGATTTTTTGGTAGACAGTAGAATTTATGGTTCCATCTATCACAGCAAGCCTTCCAGGTCCTGAAGCAGCAAAACAAACCCCAGACCATCATACTACCACCACCAAATTTTATTGTTGGTATGATTTTCTTTTTCTGAAATGCTGTGTTAATTTTACGTCAGATGTAACGGGACACGCACCTTCCAAAAAGTTCAACTTTTGTCTCATCGGTCCACAGGGTATTTTCCCAAAAGTCTTGGCAATCATTGAGATGTTTTTTTAGCAAAATTGAGACGAGCCTTAATGTTCTTTTTGCTTAAAAGGGGTTTGCGCCTTGGAAATCTGCCATGCAGGCCGTTTTTGCCCAGTCTCTTTCTTATAGTGGAGTCGTGAACACTGACCTTAATTGAGGCAAGTGAGGCCTGCAGTTCTTTAAATGTTGTCCTGGGGTATTTTGTGACCTCTCAGAGTTGTCTCTGCGCTCTTGGGGTAATTTTGGTCGGCCGGCCACTCCTGGGAAGGTTCACCACTGTTCCATGTTTTTGCCATTTGTGGATAATGGCTCTCTCTGTGGTTCGCTGGAGTCCCAAAGCTTTAGAAATGGCTTTATAACCTTTACCAGACTGATAGATCTCAATTACTTTTGTTCTCATTTGTTCCTGAATTTCTTTGGATCTTGGCATGATGTCTAGCTTTTGAGGTGCTTTTGGTCTACTTCTCTGTGTCAGGTAGCTCCTATTTAAGTGATTTCTTGATTGAAACAGGTGTGGCAGTAATCAGGCCTGGGGGTGACTACAAAAATTGAACTCAGGTGTGATAAACCACAGTTAAGTTATTTTTTAACAAGGGGGGCAATCACTTTTTCACACAGGGCCATGTAGGTTTGGATTTTTTTTCTCCCTAAATAATAAAAAACATCATTTAAAAACTGCATTTTGTGTTCAATTATGTTATCTTTGACTAATAGTTAAATGTGTTTGATGATCAGAAACATTTTGTGTGACAAACATGCAAAAGAATAAGAAATCAGGAAGGGGGCAAATAGTTTTTCACACCACTGTATATATATATATATATATATATATATATATATATATATATATTAATCATAGTAAACTGTAAGGTATTGTAGAAAAAAGGTAGTATAGTATTGGTAAAGTCATTTGTCCTAAACACCTGCAGTAATAACTATAAGGTACTATAAAACATTTTCATGAAAGTTTGTGTAAACAGCATGCCCTTTTTATTTCAGATCTAAAGAACCAGTGACAAAAAAAGCCAAAGAATATAAGCAGCCTACTCAGTTATGGAGAACAGAGACTGATGCTGACTTGGCTCAACAGGCTCTGAGATTTCTGCCTGCACAGGAACCTGGACCACAGATATCAACATGTGATGCTCATACTCCCATGAGTCTTTTCAGAATGTTTTTCCCTGAAAGTGCTTTGTCGACTCTGTGTCAAAACACCAATGCTCAGGCTGCCAGGGCGTGTGCAAAGGGCCATAAATATAAATGGACAGACATCAGCATCAGTGAGATGTACTGCTACGTTGGCCTACTCTTCTACATGGCCATGGTGAAGTTGGGGTGCATTACAGACTACTGGCGACAGGACAGTCTTTTCTTCATTTCTTTTCCAGCCACAATGTCAAGGAACATATACCGCACATGAGCCACCCAGAATTTCCTCTCGGAGGGTGATCTCCACACTTTTTGCTTCGAATGTTTGGGTGAAAGTCTGTGAAACACTGTGATCTTCTTCCCATGAAAGTGCTGCGTGCGCGCCTCGCGTTTTTTAGAGAGCCACGAGCCGCGCTGCATTCCTGGGGATCATAAGCCGATCTGGTCAAGGTGCGCGAGACAGAGTCTCCCCTCCTTTGTCTCGCCCTCTCTTCTGATTGGGAAGTCTCTCCTTTCAATTCATAAGCGCACTCTGGTGCTTCTCGTGAGTGTGTAGAAGAGACTCACTCTCTTGCCTTTGTGAAGAAGCAGAACACTCCTCTAAGGAAGATAGAGAATATGAGAAGCTGCTTGAAGTCATAACGCGTGCAGTCGAGCGGCTGCACATTAAGTGGCCACAGGAGCAAGCCTTCCCAAAACGTTCAAAATTAGATGACAGATTCCTGTCGGGTGGCCAAGAGATGGAGCCACAATGCCGCTCTCTTCCCTTTTTTGACGACCTCCACATCGATGTACCATCGACTTCATTTTATGCAAATATCGTTGATGCAAAAGCACGTGGTTACAGGGTAATGCCCCTGATAGAAGAGACACTTGCGGGCAATCTCTCTCCTGGGACATCATCCTCACTAAAGAAGCCAACACTTTCCTCCAAGGCGTTTCAAGCAGCAGGTCAAGCCGCCGCTTCTTTGCACATCATGGCAGTCTTGCAGGCGTACCAGGCCGACCTGCTAAAAGATTTGAGCACGAGCAGCTCTGTGAATGAGTAAGCATTCACAGAATTACGCCGGGCGACTGACTTGTCCCTTCGTGCGACCAAGCAGATGGCCCGTGCTAGCGACGTTCCATGGCTTCCCTGGTGTCAGCAGAGAGTTACCTGTTGTTAAATTTGACAGGCATCAAGGATAAGGATCGAACATTTCTCCTCGATGCCCCTGTCTCACCTTCCGGTCTGTTCGGCGACGCTGTAAATTTCGTCACCGCCAGGTTTCGGGAGGCTAGGCTGTACGAACAGGCTTTTGGGAAATTTCTCCCACGCTGTGCCCAAGAGTCGAGACTGTCGGCCACCCAGACTCGATCAGATCTGATTCTTGCCACATGGGAGGCACAGAAAGAAAGCGTCAGCAGCCGGGCACCCCCTCGTAAAGACTGGGGTAACAAGCCGCCTCAAAGAGGTCAGATCGCCGCACTATCTTCTTTTCGAAAAAGTCGTCCTGAAGCTTATACATAGCGTAACATTATTTCCTATAAGAAGGGGGTCGGTGTTCAGTGTTCGCCGCCTTTGGTGCTTCGGACAACACCGATCTCCAACAGCACGTTTGTCCTTCGGTCATATCCTGCTGTACTCCAGGATGCCAAACAACTAACTTACCAGTATCGGGTCCTTCCATTTGGTCTAGCCTCCTCACCTGCATGACTGGCTGGCCCAGTCTCAGTAGCTAGCGCTTCGACATCAGGATCAATCGCAAAGCAATCGCTTGGTAGAATTTGAGAAATTAAGGGGTTTCTGTGGGAAAGCAACCTTTAATTGGCCGTTTTACTCGTGGAGCTAAACGGTTGAGACCACCCACTAAAGCCACCGTCCCTTTGTGGGATTTATCTATCGTGCTCGAAGGTCTGATCGACACCACTTTCGAACCACTAGAGTCAGCGCCTCAGGTTTCTGACCCTTAGGAAGGTTTTTCTATGGCCATTACCTCTCAGAAGAGATTTGGAGATCCGCACGCCTTGTCAGTCTCCAAATCCTACCTAGACTTTGCCCCTGGCTAATCAAGGCTATTTTGCATCCTCATGCGAACTATCTTATGAAAGTTTCATTCCCAACCATGCACCCTGTTTTTCTTGAAGCTTTCTATCCTCCGCCTTTTACAGCTCCGGAGCAGGAGAGACTTCACTTGCCCTGTCCAGTACGTGCTCTTCAGATTTACGTCCACCGCACCAGCCAGCTTTTTATATGCTATGGGGGCCGCAACCGGGGGGCGGCCACCACTACACAGACCTTGTCACACCGGGTGAGAGATGCTGTTGCCCTCTCCTATGAGGCGCGTGGTCTCACTTCACCTCTAGGAATTAGGGCTCATTCAACCAGGGGGATCGCCTCATCTATTGCGCTGGCAAGAGGTATTCCCCTGCAGCAAGTGTGTGATACGGCAGGTTAGTCCTCTCCGCACATATTTGATAGATTTTATAGTCTGGATATTTATGCTACTCCGGGCTCACGGGTCCTCAAGTCAGCCTTACAAATATAGTTCTGAGAACTCCCCAGCCCTGTGTGCACGCGCTACACAACCTTGGGGTCCAGACACTTGCAGTGTGGCGGCGTTGGTATTCTAGTTCCAATAGCGTTTAAACGCAGCATCGAGTGTAGCCTTTGAAAGGGAATATCTCGAGTTACTTTGCTGTAACCCTGTTCCCTGAAAAGGCGGGAATGAGATGCTGCGCTTAAATGCTGCACTGCCTGTGTGACCAGACGTCCTTTCAGACAAAATTGATCTGAGGGATGTTTCCGGTTTACTTCTATTTATAACCTGCAGGTGCGTCTCACCAGATGACGTCACCTGACCGAGGTTATATAAGCCAAAATTTGGCGTGTTTGATACACACATGCTTTACAACCGGCAACACGAAAAGATGCTTCCTCAGCGTTTTCACGCCTCTCATTCTCATTCCCGCCTTTTCAGGGAACAGGGTTACAGCAAAGTAACCCAAGACATTTTCTGGAGTGGCACAGCAATGTGTAGCTGCTGTTGTTTTTTTTTTTTTGCACAGGTTTGCCCTGATTGAGTCTTCTGTACACCGAGCCATGTTTCATGTGTAAATCCCACAACAGTATACAGTATATGTTTCTCTCTGTCTCCTTTTTCTTCAGTCCCTGTACATTTTCTCAGCACTATGTGAGAGAGTAGTAATACATAGGGTGTAAGAGTAGACTTAACAAACCTTACACCCTGTATTATCTTCCTAATTACAGTTGTTTTTTTGCACTGTTCTTATACTTTTATATTTTACCATTTAATTTATGTGTAATTTGTGATAACAGCTATATATTCTGTTATAGTGACTGCAGTAATGCTGCTAAAAGGTCAACTTTGATTTGTTCTAATAAACTGTTAAACTGAACTCGCAAGTGAATCTCAAGGTTTTTTTTGTGTGTCAAATACATTCTCAAATAGCCTAAACACTGAAAATATATAAACTTATTTTGTCCTCAGATTATTTCTTGTAACTCTCCTCTTAGTCACATACCTGTCTGCAGCTCATTATGCAGGCCTTTGTCTTCTCAGGTGTGAATCATTGCATTAGTAATGATAGTTCACACCTTCTCGCATAGACTTAAAAAGTGACTTAAAAATGTTAATCACTATATTGTTTTCTGTGAGCAAGGAAACAAAATCATTTTCACATCATTTTGAAGCAAAAACACCAGTCCACCAACCCAGTTTTTCCTAAAAAATGCAAACACATATGTTTATTTTAGTCACGTATTATTGTAGAACAGTTTGTGCTGACTACAAGAAAAATACAGGTTGGTCAATAATATATTATAAGTAGCTGAAAAAAGCACAAATATCAGAGCATGTCCAAACATCTCAAGGGCCTCAAAATCACCTCGGACCTCAGAGCGTTAAAGGTCTTTAGGGTAGAGTTCAAAAGATCTTTAAAAAAATTCGAGAGAGTTCAAAAAATCATTTAAAAAGATAAATTGGCTTTATGTGACTTTGAATGGAGGAAAGTATAAAAATAGACAAGTTTTATGGGTTTGGAATAATGTGAGGGTAAATAACTAAATGACAAAATGTTAATTTTTGGATGAACTAACCCTTTTGATTAAGTATGGTCATAACCAATTTACACACAAGCAGTCATAATCTATTTACACATTTTCTCATGGTTATTTAATCAGAAATGTCATTGATCTGCTCTGTTGGTAGGACACTGATGATCAGTCATTTCGCCACCTTGACTTCGGAATCCTCCTTGTTGAGCAAGGTGTTGTGTGCCCATCTTCTTTTCACCTCAATCCTGCCTCAGTTAAGATCGGTATTGTGGGAGAAGTTGTTATGGAAGGAATTAAAGACTTGCCGAAAGCTGTGTGTATTCTCTTTGGGCTTGCATATGCACTGCATTTGAACTATCCCAAAACAATGAAAAACACATTTCAATTCATTTAACAAGTTCTCCTCATGTTGGGCTACAGTAACTTAAAACTCAAGATACAATCATTAAAAAATCAACTTGCAATTTGATTTTGATCATGCTGTCACTACTGGAAGTGATCCAAAGTTTAGTTTCTGTGCCAAGTGTTTAAATTAGTTGTTGTACTGTATTAATATAAGTTAATGTGGTCAACTCAAGATTAAAGTTTCAGAGGTTTGCCTCAGGTTTTAATGCTTATCCAGTTTTAATGCAATTTCAGTCATTCACATGGATAAAGCATATTGTTGAATACTGTGTGTTCGTGTTCTTCAAAAAAAATGATTGATAACAAGCGAAAGTGTTTGCTAATGCAACTTTTTGGTTGAAAAGTTAAGTACAACTACGTCAACAATAAAAAAAGCATTGGAATAAATTTATTTAAAAAAAATTTATTAACATTTTAATTAAAATTAAGATTATCATACTATGGTAACTATAGGCGGGGCGGTGGCTGGTGACCATCACGCCTTGCGGGAGGGGTTCTGTGTGTTCACCCTGTTGGGGAAGTTTGTTTGGGCTAGTGGCTTCGGCCAGGTTTATGTGTCAGACTGTGAGACCTGTTGAATGTGCTCCAGTTCATGCTTAAGCTGAATTGGGTGTGGGTTCTCGAGTGAATGTGTTGCTCATGCTGTACTGTGCTGTGTGAAATAAAGTTCTCCCAGCCATTGCATTGGGCAGCAAGCAAGCTCACTCCAAAATCCTTCTAGCGGTAAAAATGCTACTATACATTTCTTAAATATAACAATTATCACAACTTAAAATATTTTATTAAAAATTCGTAATGTGAACCCATGATTTTAGTAAAGACTACTAAAGCAAGCTTAATTTGTCTGCTATCCCTACTAAAAGTTCTATGTGAATACAACTCAATCTGATTAGTTTCACCCTATTTAAAATCTAAAATTGTTTAGTGCAACTGTCACATGTGTGCTACCACAGTCCGAGGAGTGAGATCCGGTTCCCCGGACTATTAAGCCAAGGCTTTGTCTCCCCCTAGTGTGTCTACGTCGGTATGTCTTCCCCTTATCACAAATTATGTTCACCTGTGTCTCTCCCCTGTGTGTCTTTATTTAAGCCAGCCGAACCCGTAGTGTCTTGTCCGTTCACTGTTGTTGCTATGTTTGTTCCAACCGCACTGTGTCTTCCTGTCTCCAGAGTCTGCAGGGTCAGGGTAAGGCCTGTGTAACCAGGCAGTACAGTCAAGGTCACGGTCAAGACGCCAGCCGAGCGCAGCGTAAAGCCCTCGTGACTTTTGTGTTATTTTTGTATAACTCTTTTGTGTTCGTACACGCCTGCAGACCCAGCCTGAGGAGGCTTCGTTAAAGCCTCGTTTTGCGTTTGTTTCCTTTTCTTTTGTTGGTTATTCTAAGTTTGTGTAAAGAGCTCACTATAAGTGAGAAAAGCGAAAAGAAAGAGAAATAAACAGAGACTCAAGTGTTTTCAAACTCACACCTGCATTTGCGTCCGTTTAATCACCAAGAAACATGACAGATTTTTACAAGACGGGTTTACAAGCATTTCATAGTAAAGTCAACTAATTCGGGTTAACAGTGTATTTCTTATATATTTAAAAAAATTAATTGAAAATATTTTGTTCAACTTTGTTATAGTTAAGATATTTATTTATTGCCTATTTTCTATTTGTCTATTTCTCGTTATTATTTCTTGTCAATTTTTTTCTTCTTTTTTTTGAGGTCACGGGCGGTCGTGTAAGCATTTCACTGCATTTAGTACTGTGTATGACTGTGTATGTGACAAATAAAATTTAAATTTAAATTTAAACTGCACATGGGCAGAGCTTTGTTCTAGTCTAAGTGGGTTACACAATGATATACCCAGAAGCCTCTTCACAAAATCTCAACATGTAATAATGTGGAGGCACTCCCCCGAGGCATCTCCCATGTCAGAGTCCAAAAGAGATTCTGTCTGATCACGACACAGCTTTCACATCACACAAAATCTATGAATTAACTTCATTCATATTAGCGTGTACTCAAAGCTGGACCCACCTATACATGCACTACACAGGCCGTGTAAGAACCTTGTGTAACACCTAAGAGCTCCAAATAAATGATTAAAAATTATGTTTATTCAGTAATGTGTGAATTAAAATATGTAATATTATAGAGAGTAATAATAATAATAATAATAAGCAAATATTAATCCTTTCCTCCTCTTAGACACCTGTAGCTTGTATTGCATTCAAAAGCTGGATAAATCTAGTAAAAATAGATTAACTGTATGTGGATAAGAGAATATCTACAAATTTAAGAGATTATTATTTTTGATATCTTTGTTACATGATCCTTAATTAAACCTGTTTATTGATTTTTAATTTAATAAAATGCTCTCTTATCCATCTGTTTCTCACAAGCTAAAGATGGTCAGATGGTAAGAATAAAACGCTATAGATCAGAAGGTGCCAGAGGAAGCATGAATCTCACATGAACATGACCTCACTAATTCAGAAAAACAAAGCAAGGTGAAAAAGGTACTGTTTTCTGTTCCCTCTAACAGTGTGTAAATTCTCATAGATTTCCACCATCATCTCCATCACTGTAATAAAATACTGAATTACTGAACCTCTGCACTTTCTAACACTTTTGCCCAACCAAATTTAATAATTCTGTACCTGAGTGTTGAGCTTCTTGTTTTGTCTCAGAGTCAGTGCTATGACCTTCACCACTGTCTGCCGCATTGTAGGAACCTCTCGGCATCTTATCCTGCACAGATAAACACCAAAACATCTTTAATCTACAATGCTGTGAGAAAGTATTTGCAACTTTCTTTCTTTTTTTTTTGCATATTTCTCACACTAAAATGATTGAGATCATTAACAAAAATAAATACAAAATGCTATTTTTAAATGATTTCATTTATTAATGGAAAATCAATTACCAAACCTACCTGGCCCTATGTGAAGAAGCGATTGCCCTATGTGACTAATATGCAGTAAATTAAAAACAAATCAGGGGCAAATACCTTTTCACAGCTGAGTACAGTATTAAAATCCCACTAAAACATGAAATGACTGACAGGCTGAGCCTCTGTACACTGAACTAAATGTGCTGCTGCCAGTAAATAAAGTTAGAGGAAGTTACACATCAGAGCCGCAACATCATCAGTAACTTCTTGTTGTCAAAGTGTGAGACATTTAAGCTGCAAAACTCATGCATACCCCAACTGTACATGTTAAAGTGCAGCAGTTATATTAATACAAAATAATGTTAGAATTGTTTTATAGTAATGTACACGTTGAACTAAGACATTAATCAAAAAAATAATTTACAAGTTATAGACAATTAAGTAGTATATGTAAATTGTGTGTTATTATTTGTGGTGCTTGCGATGCGAAGCACTGCTATTGTTATCTCGCAGGCTTTTTTTTCTTTTACTTCTTATTCCGTGCAAAAGTTTGGCGCGTAGTCAAATCGTGTGGATTATTCTAGACTTTTCTAAGGGGTGGGTGGTTAATTGCCTGCCAAAAAAAGTCCCATAAAATTAACATTGAGACCAACATCAGCCATGACATCATCATAGCTATGTCTATGATGCCATGGTAAGGACCACTCACATTTTATGTAGGAAATGTGCCTCTCTAGTTATTATTATTGTTTTATAGGCTATAACATCATTCCACAAAGCTGTTAGACTGTTTGCCTGATGTTGATTTTCTTATCTAAGGTCAGTGTCAACCACCGCCCTCTTTCACACATCAGTGTGAGAAAAACAGCTCACAGAAACAACCACATTAACACACACAATTGTTGTAAAGAGAAGCATGACTTTAATTTAATATAAACTTTATAAATGTTGTCTTTATAGGAGAATCATAATCAGCCTGAAGAGAGATAAGTGAAGCTGCAGAGGAAACTACTGTGTAAAATGTCTACGGCCCAAAGTATGTGGACCCCTGACAATCATTCCCAAATGTAATGTACTACAGTATCTCCTCAAGCTGTTGCCACAATTTTGGAAGCTCCACTGTATACGGTAAAAACTGTGTATGTTGTAACATAACACTTTCTCTTTATTTGAACTAAGAAATTTAAACCTGTTCCAGCATGACTGTACACAATTTGAGGTCATGATTCGACGTGTTTGTGTGGAAGATCGAGTGTCTGCAAAGATACCTTAAACATGACTGCTGGAATCGACTTGTTTGTTATTTAAAAATAAATTAATAAATCATTAATTTATTAATTGAAGCCTCTTAATGCACACACACACACACACACACACACACACCTCCAATTCTCACTCCCAAACAGCTGAATAAACTTTTAATTGCATTCAGAGTTACTGTTCACACATACAGTGTAGAGAGGTCACAGCTTCAGGTCTTACAGGACGGCTGATTAAAATGTACAGTGTGACTTACACACCATCATTAAAACTCACACTGACTCCCAAATTTAAGTAAACTGGAGGTCAGGTGGAGCTCATTGCTTCTGATTGGATCAGACCTGTGTCTCACTTTAGTGGACGCAGCTTTATTTGTTGCTAATAATACTTAACTTCTATACACAAGAAGGCTATTAGTTGCTGGCTGCCATAAAGAAAAAGACCGAACTGCAGTAGCTTCCTGTGAATGAGATGCCTCAAGATGCAGATAAAAATGCCTTCAGCTTGAATTAGAGTCAGATCTGCTGTTATAGAAATGATTAAGTATTCTGGATGTGTTGCACTGGATGTTCAGTTAACATTTAGTGTAATAAAAATGTTCAGTAATAAAACAGAGCTGAAATAAACTACATTAATTAATCATTATCTTGTTGAACAAAGACTGTAGCGGCGTAATTTGTTTTAAATATTCCTGGCAAAATGTAACTACAAATGTTTATTACTTCTGTGAGCACAATAATATTAACTAACCTCTGTCTGCTTTTCCTTCTCTATAATGAACAGATGTAACATCTGATGATCAGAAGGTAGGTGTGTGATCAAGCTGCTTCACTCAGGATTCAGTCATTCATGCCTTTTAAAATCATCATCCACATACTAATAAAATGTTTAGTAAACTTCTCAATGTGAGTCTGGTAGTCACATGACTGTGTAAGGACTGTATAGAGGCTGCATTAAGGCCTTCCTGTTCAAGTTTTGCCACAGTGTGTCAGATTCTCATTGTGGTTTGTTGCATGTTTAGAATTAATGAAAGAGGAAACAAGCTTTGAGTACAGCAGCAACACATCCAGTCACTTACACAGTGAGACTTCACACAGCCACCCTGACTGTAGTTTTATCAGTTATGTTCTCTGCTGGGGGTCAAGCAAACTAAACTTCCCTAGTTTTTTTTCCAGACTATATGTGTCATTTTAATAAAAAATAAATCTTTAATAGTTTTGTTTCAGTAATAAACTCGTCCATGCTTTTGCTGACATAGTTGGCAGTTCTGTTTATATTACATGACTCTGTTTTTTTTTTTGTTTTTTTTTTTTTTTTTTTACTTAGAAAGTGGCTAAAATTATTACAGCTTGCGCCACAGCGAAACATAGCACAGGTTTTTATGCCAGATGCTCGTCCTGAAACGATGCAACCCTCCTATTGTATCCGGGCTTGGGACCGGCACTGCACCAGTGGCTGGGGATCAGACCAAGGACTACCACATTGCAGGCGAGAAAGCTACCAATGCCAAAGGTGTTTGCATCTGTCTGTCCGTGCATGCATGGAAATAAATCAATCACTCTTCACAATTTAAACACTGAATGTTAGTGAATATACACAAGATGAATGTGTATGCATATAACTGGGGATCTATACGTTAGTGCGCATAAAATGATATAATAAATTCTCGCACCGTGTCGTTCGCTTTTGATGTAGTTAAGCAGAAAGAACTACGGAGCTTTCAAACTCACAGAGATTCCAGACTGACGTGCAGAGCTGTGAGTGATGGAGACGTACAGATCCAGACTCTGACTCTCTCTACAATTTGCAAAAAAAAATGCGCGTCAGAGGGACAAGAATCTCATGGCGACTCGCGGCAGTGCACACGATTTCAAGAGACGTGATGTTGCAGGAAACACGAGACCAGTAGGTGGCAGTCATGTTTCAGGTGGCAGATCTCAGGCACAGATTAAAACAAAAAAAGTTAATGTGTGGAAATCATATTTACTGTAATATTTTTAGTTTTCAATATCATAACTTTATATTGTGAAGTTTTATTGTGAAAATGTGACAAAAAAACAAAAGCTTGTAGCGCAGCCACATAAAGGGGAATTTTAAAGAGCAGGGTACTAATTAACCCTCTGGGGTCCACACACACACACATATATGCATTTTGAGGCGTCTTCCCCTGATGACGCCAATAAGAACTTAAATTGCACTTTCAATTTTTATCATACAGACAAGATCTATATATTAATCAAATCTGTAAAGTGTCTTCTTTTATTAGTATGCACACATGTTTAAAATAAAACTTTGTGCATTAATAAAATAAAGAAAACAAACAGACCGGGTGCGCTGTCTGTCGCTTTGGTCTGCGTGAACTGCAGGGAGAAACACGTCATTAAAATGAACTGAAACTCAGCAAATACTTCACAGAGACACAAATAAAAAATCAATAGAAAGCTTGAATTGTCTACTTTTAGATTTACCAATTTAACTCGAAAACAAATAATCTGTTTTTATGTAATCCGTATGAAAGTGAGGAGTAGTACAGATTCTCCTGTATCGTCTCATTACAGCTAATGTGATCCCGCCTCCCTGTGTGCGTGCTGTTCATATGGAAATGAACTGAGGTGAGCCAGATAATCATGTACATGCGCGTTTAAATGATGGCACGCTACACGGGTGAATAAGCACTTCAGATGGTTCTGGACAGCGATAAAGGTACTTTCTCATCGGAGGAAGAGCAAGACTCTTAGCATATGGACTCAACGGAGGATGTAATTCCTGAGGATTAAGTCTTTTATTCTCACCATCATTGCTCTATATTTTATATGTACCTTTGGAAAATACTAAATGCTAAAATTTGTTAAAATATGAAATATGTCTGCTACTTACAAGCCTGCAATGAAATCTGATTATGATCTGTCTAAAGTTTGAT
Organism: Clarias gariepinus; assembly: GCF_024256425.1. Lineage (NCBI taxonomy): Eukaryota > Metazoa > Chordata > Actinopteri > Siluriformes > Clariidae > Clarias > Clarias gariepinus. The sequence goes on from NC_071119.1 coordinate 6,456,274, forward strand.
TTATATATATATATATATATATATATATATATATATATATACACATACATACATACTGTACATACATACACACACACACACACGTGTTTTGTATCGTTTAGACCATGTTTTAAACGGTCAAATTGTTCACCAGCTGTTGTTTGCGAATGATTGTATGTGCGTCCATTATTATCAATTTTCGTTTTTGTTCAGGACTGTGGCTGCATCACCGGCATCGTGCACAAGAAAGACACGGCAAGTGTAAGTTCAGTTTCGAGTTTCCTTGAGAACCACGAGTAAGTGCACATTTAGTATATCATACACTGTAAAAAAAAATCCTGTTAATTTACAGTAAACAGCTGGCAGCTAGATTTTTTGAGCTAGCTTTGAGCTGTAATTTTACTGTTTATGTACTGTTATATGAAATGACAGTTTATTACTGTAAAATATATTAGAGTACTGAACTGTAAAAATATATGATGTACAGTATAACACTGTAATCTATTGGTTAGCATTATACTGCTTCGGTATGTATTAGGTTTTATTATAAAAATTATTTCTATTTATGTTATATTAATGTTATTTATGATTTAAATTTAATTTCTTAATTTGTTAAACAAATTGCTTGGACAAAAGATAGCCTTTAAATGTTAGATTTTTATTAAAGCCAACATATAAAACACATTAACATTGTTTCCATATAACAAATATGTGGACATTAAAATAATGAAGAAAATGCAAAATACATGTTCTCAACATGTAAAATAGCAGCATACTGAAATCCTATAAATTTAAACATATATGTTGTTGCAAAAAGTGCTGTCACTTCAGATTTCACATGAACATTCAACTGCAGAACACCGCACTGACTTTGCATAAAGATCACTTCCACAGACTTCGCATGAACACTTAAATGCAGAACACTGCACTGATTTTAAATAAACATTCTATTCCAGACCACCACACTGACTTTGCATCAAAACACCATTAGGCAGAGCACAACAATGACTTCAGATCCAAAACAGGATGGTGAACATGTGTTGTACTGACTTTGTATTACTGAATACAAGCCCCACTCAAACTCAAAGTGGCTACTGTACATGGACATTTACAGTGGCTGTCTTTTTATGGACAAGTTTTCCAGTCTTTTTGGATATCACCTTCACCTGGCTAGCCTTTGTCCCTCTTTCAGGATTCAAACCAACGTAGCGCCTAAAAAGCAATGTAGAAATAACATACATTAGGCTTGGAATCAAATGAACCTGCCATATGTTTTACAACTGCAATGTAAATAATTTAAAAAAAGTGATATAATATCTTTATTATTTATTAAGTGAACACAATATGTGCATGGACTAAATAACACCTGAGTAGTGTAACAATTGAAAGTGTATTGATAATGCACTATATAAATAAAAGAGACTTGTATTAAATACAGATAATATATGTTTTCAAACATAATAATAATATGTACAGTATGAGAACAAACATTACATTATGGTGGTGCAAGATTTATGTCATTGACAGTTCTCTGCTTCCTGTTAAATCATTGCGCAATTTATATTAAATAAGAAGTTTAAATTTACATTTACATTTAGGCATTTGGCAGACGCTCTTATCCAGAGCGACTTACAAAAAGTGCTTTAATGTTTACATAATTGGATAAATACTTACACTGGGTTAATAACTAAGTGCCATTAGTCCAACACAACTAAGAAGAGTTTTTTCTGCGGGACACCAGTAGAGAGTCTACATGGGGCAGATGTAGATCCCCTCCATGTTACCTCATATGACCTATCTTTTAGGTAAGAAGCAAACCATTGCCACGCTGTTGCACAAATTCCAAGGCTTGTGATAAAGTACTGATAAAGACAACAAATTGTAATTAAAACGGTGTCTAATATGGTCATCAGTACTTTATTCATTCATTGTAAAGTAACAAATTTTCGGCAGATTAGTACTTTTCATGACCTGGGATGGCTAAAACAATGTTGATGAGGTAGACTGATGGGAGAACCTTGCTTATCTGACACTTACACAACAGTATCAGTCGTGGAGAGGCAGGAAGGGGAAATAGTACCAAACAACCTTTCATCAAACTCAATCTTGACAGTTTTATTGCCCCTTTTATGACCTTTTATAACCTTTTAGTTGACCTTTTGGATGACCTTTAGGATTTTTTATGGCTTGGAGTTTTCGATTAAAAAAAAGGGGGGGTAACGATGTTCATGCGCTAGACATCGTTTCATTCACTTATTTAATTTAATTTACTTATTTCATATATTTATTTTATTTATATACGTATTTATTTATATACATATTTATTTATTTATTTATTTATTTATTTATTATAAGAATTTGTTCAGAGTGTTTTTATTTGAAAATTATGCTTGGTGAGGGGACTCGATTTCAAGGTGCTTGTGTTTAAATATTAAGACACTTTTTTTATTTATTACCAAGGGGTGAACAATGAAACATTTATTAACTTGGGTAAAAACTTGGATCAGTTTTGAATGACTGAGGACTGTTGAAGTTGTTAGTTTTTAAGTTACTTAAAGAGAAGAAGCATAAACATTACCAGAGGGCGAGAGCTCCGAATCGTTGAAGATGAAAAAAAATTGGTCTCGATGATACGCCTAAAGCGTTGTTGTGAACATACTCGCGAGTCTAAGAAAAGAATAAAGAAGACAAGTGCGAGGTCTGCGCGTGAACGTTTTTGCAGCGTGAGCTTGTGCGATGTTAAGAGCATGTAGCGCATGAACAGCAAGTTCGCGTCTGGTACGGGCAGAGTTTGTTGAAAGGGGAATCAAACGGGTTTCCTCTAGGGCGCTGTGATTGGCCGAATCTGCGTGTGACGGAACTCTGCCTCCGCCTCCTCTGCTTAGTCGCGAAAGGTGTTTATTATTTAGTTTAAGGTGTATATTTATCAGTGCACTTTGTGCCATGATCATTGTCAGGAATGGTATGATGAACTGAGCCAACAGATCAGTTCAAAGTCTAGCCGGTTTTACATATGCTTATATATATACGAGGACCATGTGTTAAAAACCTGGTACTATAGTTTTCTTGAAAAGAATAAATCTGCTTTCTGTTTGTCATAGCAGGGGTTGTAATGGCATAGAGGTGTTAGTTAACATCCATTATCAGATTAGGATGTAATAAAAGTTTAGCCAGATATTTTTTTCATGGGGAGATGGGGCTAATGTTTAATAGCACTGTTTAGAAAATGTTTACGCCAAGTGTGTGTGTGTGCATATGTGTTTATGTCCATGCCTGTGTAGCAGATTTTATATTTAAATTTTATTTACCTCAAAATCTGTATTTTTTATATTAGTTCTTTCATATTTTGATATTTTACACTCTGGAAATTATTATTTTATTGCTAATTAATTTTAATCTTATTGTTTTGCACTTGTGTTAAAATATTCGGATATGCTTGTGACTGCTAAAAATGGAAAACGGCCCCCTTTAAGAGTTACCGCTTTTCCCGTGCCGGCTGCTTACCTTCAGTTCGCGCGCGGTAAGCGTGGCTGGAGAGTGGTGAGTTCTGACGGAGCTCTATCGAAAAAAAAAAAAAAGTTTAATTATAGTTGGTTTATTGCGAGTAAAAATGTATTTTTCTGATAAATATGCAATTTAATTGTAAGGAAGCACGAATAGAGATTGTTTAATGCATGTTTTTTTGGGACGTGACAGTGTATGTATGTTTGAAGTATCTTTTTTGACTCGCAGGTCGTTTATAAGCAACCATGAAGTTTTTTTCTATTCATTTGGTTTTTAATTCTTTCAGAATAATAAAAAATATATATATGTTCTTTTGGAATATTTGTTGTCCGGTCTCCTTCAATTCACAACACAAGGTAGAGAAAGGTAGGAAAACGTTCACACAGGGGTAGGAATACCCCTTACAGTTTTAATTTGATGTTTCACTAGACCCTAACATATAAATTGAGTTAGCTCTCAATGCTCTCAAAATAGCCAGTAATGGGAGTTACACACAGCATTTTCCTCAAAATCTTAACAAAAACTGGTCTGAAGTGAACAGATCAGTAAATGTTCTTGGGTTGTTCTTGAGGGTTTAGTTTTTTTCTCTTACTGAACCTTCACGCTCGAAAGTTCGGTTAGCTGCCATTGCTAGGTGTAAATATAATGTCATTTTAGAAACTTTTCAGAAAACTCTTAGAAAAACATCTGAGGTAAAAATTGTTTTTCTCTTTTCTTTTTCTTCTAGGTTTTGTCTTCCATTACAATATTTCTTAACCTAAGTTAAAAGTAATTAGACTGGATTTTTAGCTACACAAATAATTGTTTGTAAAAAATCTAACAACATACTGTATCCGAGTTAGAAGTTAATACTGTTGAATGTTTACATTTGTTTCATCGGTCATTAAGCTTACACATATGAACTTTTTTTTAGGTTCTATTAGTAAGTGTTGTGAGCAATACTTTTATTTTAGAAACTCTAAAAAAAAAAACATCTAACAAAATGTAAAAGTAGAAGTTCTTGATTGTTTAGACATGGTTCCTTTGTCACGCCTTCACGCAAGATCTGTTAAGCATCAAGGCTATGTGTCTATGTATAATGTCATTTTAGAAACTTTTCAGAAAACTCTTCGAACACATCTTAGGCAATAGTTTTTGTTCTCGAAGGTTTTGTCTTTGATTCCAATATTTCTTCACCCATGAAAGTTATTACACCGGAATTTTTAGCTGCACATAATTTTTCATAAAAATCCAACAACGTATTTGAGTTAGAAGTTGATACTGTTAAATGATTAGACTTGATGACTTGACTTGACACTTACATGCATGATTTTTTAGTAATTGTTGTGAGCAATAATTTTATTTTAGAAACTTTAAAAATCTAACAAAATGTAAAAATAGAGGTTTTTGATTGTTTAGACATGGTTTCTCTGTCACTAAACCTTCATGCTTGAAGGAGCTGTTGAGCGTCAAGGCTATGTGTAAGTATAATGTCGTTTTAGAAACTTTTCAGAAACCTCTTCTAACACATCATAGGCAATAGTTGTTCTTGACGGTTTTGTCTTTGGTTACAATATTTCTTCACCTATAAAAGTTGAAAGTTATTGCATCAGAATTTAAGCTATGCAAATGATTTCTTCGTTCATAAAAATCAATGTGTGTGTGTTTGTGTGTGGATGTTTGCTTGTGAGAACGTAAGAAGAGGGTGTATTTAAAAAAAAAAAAACAATGCACAATGAGTTGGTAAACTTCTGTTACAAACCTAAGTTAAAGTCAACGCTCTTTATGGTTTTGCCCTATGCCGCTATGTCTTTACTTTTGAAAGCTCGGGTAACTAAATTTGAATATTACATTTTTATATGCATTGCAATTTTGACTACACAGTCTTTTTTTCATAAACATTTAGCAACATACTTTAATTTGAGGGAATTGTTGTTTTTTCATGTTTCCTCTATCACTATTACATGAATGTTCTGTCAGGGGTCATAGAGGTGATAGTTAATAGAAGATAAGGATTTAGGAGCATTACAACGGGTGAGTGTCCTTATGCCTGATGTAGTAAAAGCTTGGACAGACAACTTTTAGTTCAAAGGAGAAGCAAAACTTTTGTTAGAAACATTTCTCAAAAATCTAATCAAAGTCCTGACCTGAATCCTATTGAGATGTTGTGGCATGACCTTAAACAGGCGGTTCATGCTAGAAAAGCTGAATTACAACAATTCTACAAAGATGAGTGGGCCAAAATTCCTTCAGAGCGCTGTAAAAGACTCGTTGCAAGTTATCGCAAACGCTTGATTGCAGTTATTGCTGCTAAGGGTGGCCCAACCAGTTATTAGGTTCAGGGGGCAATTACTTTTTTTACACAGGGCCATGTAGGTTTGGATTTTTTTCTCCCTAAATAATAAAAACCATCATTTAAAAACTGCATTTTGTGTTTACTTATGTTATCTCTGACTAATAGTTAAATGTGTTTGATATGTTTTGATGTGTTTGAAATAAATAAGAAATCAGGAAGGGGCAAATAGTTTTTCACACCACTGTGTGTATGTGTATATATATATATATATATATATATATATATATATATATATATATATATATATATATATATAAACTGCATACTGTATATAGAATGAATCCTGAGATAGTTACATATACACATTGAATGACGCGTAGACTGAATTATGTGCGATTCCTTGTGCCATCTGCTGTAAGAAATGAGAATTGCAGGTTGGAAAAGGCAGGAAACGGCATGACCGGCGCGCAGCTGTCAGCAATTTGACGCAATAAGAGCAAAATAGCTTTATACTGGCTTTTACTGGTGCGATTTTGAAAGTGTAAGCATACAGGGTGATTAGGATCACAGATCTAGGAAAAGTCATGAAAGGAGGGTCCTTAAATTTAATCGTGTTTGAAGTATTTTTTTTTCAGTCCACCTAATGCAATTTCATGCAATAGCTTAATGAAATTTGTACAATAGCTCTTTATGGCAAGTACTCACTCACTCCCACTCATCATCTATACCACTTTATCTTATTTTCAGCGTCGCCGGGCCTGGAGCCTATCCCAGGAGATTTAGGGCATGAGGTGGGGTACACCCTGGACAGAGTGCCAATACATCGCAGGGGACACATGCACACACACCTACACACACACCTATACATACACATGCACACACAATCACCGTATGGGTAATGTGGGAGCAGATAATTCAAGATTCAAGAAATGTTATTATTTCTTAAAATTAGCTTAATCTGCAGTTTGTTGGACTGTGGGAAGAAAACCATGAAGCATGTGTAGAACATGCAAACTCCATGCACACAAAAACAGGAATCAAACATGGACCCTAGAGGTCCAAGGTGACAATGCTAACCACCATGCCGCCAAAACAAGCACATTACATTTAATTAAATAAATATGCAATGTGAACAATAATGCAAATAATGTTTATGATAATTATTGTGTTGATACAAAGTAACAGCTATAAAATAACCATAAAGACATACAAGGTAACCATTTTAAAAGATTTCTCCAAGGATAAAATTTTTTTATTTCTTACAGGCTCCATCTGAAAAATAAATCTAATAGACAAAAAAGAAGATGAAATAATTAACAGCACAATGAGTACTAATTATTAATTTACATTAATATCACTAATAAACCTAACTCTCTACAGCAACCCACAAAGTGGGTTTCAGACACTTATATTAAGTCAGGGACACTCAGAGTGTCTGGATGATATACTAGACAAAGCAATGCCTCCTCTTGGTTGGTCATGGGATTTTTTATTTTTTTTTACAAAAACAATACAAACCTCAAAGCGAACTTAAAGATTTATCTCCTCAAACCTTAAGCTTTATCTGCCATGCCCGCTCATGCTTGATACAAGCATTAATACCTCAGGTTCATCTGTCCCATTACTACCTATAGTGTGCATCTCTTGGTACTGTATCTCACTTTGCTGCACCCAAAGACTCCGATCACTTGGATCTGACACTGCTGCTGAGCAGACTGCTGAAGCGTGACTATCACCTACCTCTGATGGTTTGCGTCACCTTCCTCACCTTCAGCTTCGACCTGCCTATGTCTCGTGTCTTTTCTGCTATCACCCTGCACTACAAACTCACATAGACATCCACATATAACCTCCTGCTGGGTTGGTTGTGTTTGTGATTTGTAGGATCGAGGACCTTACAGCTGTCTCCAGCTCACACTTGCTGTATGTCGCCCAGGTCTATGAATAGAGCTGCTTCACTATTTTGAGCAATCAGAGTTCACTCCTACTTACAGTAAACCATGAAGGAGATGATCACTGTTAGTCCGGGTTTCACTCAGACTATGATCAGACCAACTAGAGATCAAAGAGAGGTTACATAAGAAGGTTAACATCCTCTTCAATCTTCAAACTGTATGTGTGTGTGTGTGTGTTTGAGTGTGTGCATGGGGACTTTGGTGGAGAGGGTGACATCTCTGTGAATATTACAGTCTGGTATGGAAATAGCAGCTACCAGGACAACAGGGAGTGATCAGGCGTGCCGGACGCATCACCAGTGTGGTAGAATTTCATCTTTCAATTGTTAATGTTGCCCTAATTAAAAATATTAAACGAATACTATAACTTTATGTAAATTTTGCAAGGGGAGGGGCGCTCACCTAGCCCCCTCTTCTGTAATTTTTTTTCTATTCCTTTCCAAATTATTAACCCATTATAATCCAACTTATTCCAATAATTTCACCCATTACAATAAAATTTCTCTACCTTGTTCTTTTACATCATATACCTCGCATTTTTTTCCCATTATAATTAATTTTTCTTACAAATTACTTTTCATTATCTTTTATCATTTATAATTTTTTTTTAATCTCGTCTTATTTCTTTTAGCTAATATAGCTTTATATTCTTGTAGCTAAATATAATTGCTCAAGTGCTCACTACATCCCTCTGGACCACTCGGACAGCCAGGGCAGTCCGGATTACAACCGTACTGAGGATTACAAACCTACTGAACTTGCCATGGACCGGACCTTAGTGAATCTCATCCAGGATGAGTCTGACCCATCTGGATCATTGATGCTATTTCTACAGGAGAAAGGGTTTACTCATTTCAAGAAGGATGACTTTAAACCTGGTCCTTCTAAAAGCCCTCCTTTTCGTGCTTTTTGGCCTGTACGGCCAGAGTCTAGTACTCCCGCTCCGTCTGTCTTAAAGCCTGTTTGTCATGCATGTGTTGGCACTCAGGCCGATCTTAAGGTGTCTGTTGGTACCCAAACGGATTTTTCTTCTGCGCCAGGGCCACTTCTAAATCATGGCATTTCTGCTTTTATTTCTCTCACTAATATTCCTATCAGTGTTGTTTTTGCCTGAGAGAATGTTTGATATCTGATTTCTCATGCATCTTAGTTTGCTATTTATGCTTACCCAGGCCCCCTATATTTTTTGTACTTTTATGTTGGGCTTTATACTTTGTATTTTTATATCACTCACTATGTAAATGCACATACTATTTTATTTTTTGTGTTATACTCTTAATAAACTTATTATTCATAAAACTGATCTTGTGTCTTTTGGTTATTTGTCTATGCTCCTTTAATTAGGCATGTGTGTGCAACTGTGGGTGCACATGTTGTACAGATGTGGCAAATAAGAATGCGCATGTTTTCCCACGAGATGCCACAATTTGCCGTGCCGCGACTTGCCGCAAGCAACTTTTGAGAATTTAATTAAATGTGTTGTGCTTCACTGAATATCCACCAGATGGCGCATCGAAAGACTTTATCTAAAAGCCAGACCAAGTACAACGGAGAACTGTGTATAATTACTTAAAACAATATTGTTTCCAATGCTGAAGCAAACATGAATGTAATTTTGTTTTACAACAGATCTTTTATGATGAATGTGTGTATATGTGCTTCATATTATTTTTATAGGGATGAAATGAGATGCCCAAATACATGCTTTAAGATTCATAGTAAGTTGGTGTGTGTGTGTCTGTGCACGGAGAGTTGGTGTGTGTCCGCACGCGCGTCTTATACTGTACTGTTTTTAAGTTGTTTTCTGCACAGTCTATCTGCACTGAGAGATTGTGTGTGTGTGTGTGTGTGTGTGTGTGTGAACACGGATAGTTTGTGTGCGTATGCACGGAGAGTTTGTGTGCATCGTATATTGGAAAAATGGAAAAAACAAAGCTGAACAATTGAGCAGTGAGCCCCAGAAGAATGGTTGTACCTCCTTGTGTGATTAATTATCTTAGAAACATCCACTATAGGTACATGTTAAGTATGATCTTTAAGTATATCAGCGAAATGCTAACAATTGAATTGCTGCTTCGTGACAAACAACATTTATTTTGGTAGATTCTATGCAGGTCATTCAGTCATTAAAGCATGTGAATTTGACAGTTTAGTGAAACAGAGTGGCAGATTCCTGAACTCTGTGGACACTTCAGGACATGCAGCTGAAGAAAGCTTCACAAAGCAAAGTGTGTGGCTTTCTTCAGGTGTACATGATAAATTCTGATTTTTTGCTCTCTTATTGCTGCCCAGTAAATCTATTGGGGTGAAAATTTCATACGTAAAATAGGTATAAAACTTTTGAGAGTAAATCAGTATTGAGTCTTTCACCCTGTTGTATGTGTATGAATGAAAGCTCTGCACTTCAGCTGTGAGTTCAGTACATGCTACAATGATAGACAAATATATGCCAGTAAATACATTACACTGTATGTCACATTTTTTTAAGACAATCTCAGATGTGCAGTTAATGTAGATATAAGCAGTGTGCACATGAGAAAATGTCACACAAGTGTCACACTAATGTCTCTTACAGTCTCTCACAGTAGTGACACCCCTAATCTATTATTGGTTAAAGTAATAAGGATGAGTGACATTTGAGTGACATGTTGTATGAATGAGAGAGATTGAGAATGAACCTCTTATCTGACATTACAGCCACTGAGAAACAAATGCTGATGCAATGCTGTTAAGTTATGTGGTAAAGTATAGAAGAACTGTACAGTGTATACAATATTACAGTACCTACAGTCACAAGACCTGGCCTTTTCTTTCTTTTTTAATGACAATTTACATTTATCATTATTCACTAAAATGTATTGGCTAATGGCAAGCACAATGTAGGTTTAATTGAACACCCCAAAGTAAAATTTAGGTCCTACAAACTTCATACTGTATCCCCTCCTACCCGAGTCTATAGCTGAAATAATTCCAGTGTTTAATTCTTTTCGAAAGCTGTTGTCATGGCACACACCAGCAACTCCTTATTGTCCTGCAAAACAAGGTCCTATTTAAATTCTCAGCAGTTTGAGCATGATGCACTTTTTTGAGCTATTGTATTTTGGTTAAGTCTTCTGTGTGCATTGGAGTATTAGTTGGAAAGACAATGTGTGTGTCACGGTTCGCCACCAGAGGGCGACATGCTCCCGGACGCCATTTTGTTTTCGTTTGTGTTTCCTGTGTTTCCTTTGGTTTTTGGATGGGAGCACACCTGAACCGAGGGTAGTTAATCACGTTTGTTATAAATAGTCTTTCAGTTTAGTTTCCTTTGTCTGGCATCTGTGGTGTTAACTTGCGTTCAAGTTAAGTGGGTGTGATGTTTCCCTGTTCTTGGTGTCATGCCATTTCCCTAGCCCCTGGTTTGTGTTATTCTTGTTTTAGTTTTGTTTAGTCATCCTAGTTTGTCTTGTTATCTCCTAGCCTGTGTTTAGCCGGTCGTGTCTAGTCCCTGTTTAGCCGGTCGTGTCTAGTCCCTGTTTAGCCGGTCGTGTCTAGTCCCTGTTTAGCCGGTCGTGTCTAGTCCCTGTTTAGCCGGTCGTGTCTAGTCCCTGTTTAGCCTGTCTCAGTGTAACTCCACGTTTAGCCTGTCTTAGTGTAACTCCATGTTTAGCCTGTCTCAGTGTAACTCCATGTTTAGCCTGTCTCAGTGTAACTCCATGTTTAGCCTGTCTCAGTGTAACTCCATGTTTAGCCTGTCTCAGTGTAACTCCATGTTTAGCCTGTCTCAGTGTAACTCCATGTTTAGCCTGTCTCAGTGTAACTCCATGTTTAGCCTGTCTCAGTGTAACTCCATGTTTAGCCTGTCTCAGTGTAACTCCATGTTTAGCCTGTCTCAGTGTAACTCCCTGTCTCAGTGTAACTCCACGTTTAGCCTGTCTTAGTGTAACTCTTGTTTAGTTTAGATCCTGTTTTGTGTAGCCTTTGGTTTCCCTTTTGTCCTGTGTTGCCGTTCCTTAGTTTCCCTTATGTAGATGTCTGTTTATGTCCTGCTTTCTTTATATTAAAATACTCTTCCCCCACAATCACCTCTGTCTATACACCTTCCTTAAAACCCACACGCAGCACCCGTTACAGTCTGATGGATTTACCTAATATACAACATTATTTGTAATTATATATATATATTGTAGCGTTTTTCACCGCCACGAAGGGATTAGGAGAGACGAGTGAGCTTCCTTGCTGCCCAATGCAATTGGCTGGGAGTATTTTATTCATCACAGCACATAAACGGCACATTCAACACGTCACACAATCACAAGACACACTTCTAACTCACACACACACACCCTGGCCGAAGCCACTAATCCAACCACCTTTCCTCGACAGGGTGAACACCTAACAACCCCTCCCGCAAAGCATGATGGTTACTAGTCCCAAAACCCCGCCCACGCCACACTGCCCCCACCCGAGCAGTGACCGTCCCCGGTCACGATGGCGAACTCAGTCCTGAAAGCGTGACAGTGGTCGGCGCTGGCGTTGTGAACGCCGGGGTCTTTTTGCGGGGGAAGGAGGGCCGCTACCCTCTCCCTGAGGCGGACCGGCCTCTACAGAGTTCAAGGTCCCGCTGGCGTTGGGCTGGTAGGGCGCGAGGCGATCCCGGTGGAGCACGACCACTCGCGACCGCCCCGTCAACCTCACCCGGTAGACTACCTCAGAGAGCTGGGCGATTACCGTACAGGGGCCCACCCAGTGAGACATGAGCTTAGGCGAGAGCCCCCTTTTCCTTCCGGGGGAATACACCCAAACCTGCTCCCCAGCAGCAAAGTCTCGCCCCCGGCTGTGAGTATCATACAAGCGGCGCTGCTTCACCCCGGCGTTCGCCAAGTGTCTACGCGCCAGCTCGTGGACACGAAACAGTTTGTCTTTTAAAGCACAAAAGTAATCCATCCCCGGCTTTGCGGGTAAATCCACCTGTGGAGGAGGCCCGAACACAAGGTCCACGGGCGTGCGCAACTCTCGACCGAACATTAACGCAGCTGGCGTGAGCTGTGAGGACTCCTGCACCGCTGTGCGATAAGCCCAAAGCACGAGAGGCAAATGTTCGTCCCAATCCTTTTGACGGTCGCTGGTAAGCACGGCGAGTTGGGTGGTGAGCGTGCGATTGAAGCGTTCCACGAGGCCGTCACTCTGCGGATGAAGGGGCGTGGTGCGGGTCTTTTCCACCCCGAGGCGCTCGCACACCGCCGCAAACACCACCGCCTCGAAGTTACGCCCCTGATCGCTGTGCAACTGCTCCGGGGCGCCGAATCGGCAGAACACCTCATCCACCAGCACTCGAGCCGTGGTGGAAGCGCTCTGGTCAGGGACAGCAAACGCCTCCGGCCACTTGGTGAAATAATCCATGGCCACCAGCACATACCGGTTCCCGCGATCGGAGATAGGAAACGGCCCAAGAATGTCCACGCCCATACGCTCCATGGGTGCCCCCACCCGAAAGTCTTGCAGAGGTGCCCGCGAGCGCTGGGTAGGTCCCTTCTTTGCTGTGCAGATGTCGCATCTGTGCACGAAGAGTTCACTATCCGTGTGGCAGCCCGGCCAGTAGAAGCGAGCGCGCAACCGCCGCAGCGTTTTAGTGACTCCGAAGTGCCCCGCACCCGCATGCCCGTGTACCATTCCCAACACTCGTGACCGCAGATTCCGCGGTACCAGCAGCTGAAAAGATTCTCCAGCGCCGCACGGTTGTTCCCAGTGACGGTAGAGTAAACCTCCCCGCAACACTAGTCGGTTGAACTGCGAGTGGAGAGCTTTTTCCTCGGGCCCCAGGTGAGCAACCGCGGCATAATCCGGTCTCTGGCCCGCGTTAACCCACCCCAGCACCCGCTGCAGCGCCGGATCCTTCTCCTGCTCGGCAATGAGCTGGTCACAGTCCATCTGCGGCACAGGCGGAACGACTACAGGCGATGATTTAGGCGACGCAGTCACTCGGCTGCACGCCGGCTCGGTCGGCTGATTACCGACGGGGGCTCCGGAGGACTGCGCAGGGAGGATGTTCTCATTCACGGGGGTCGGAGAGTGTACGATGTCGCGACCACCCACGCGCTCTTCAACCCGCTCGCAGTGCCGACAACGCTCTTTGCTACACGGCCGGCGGGATAAAGCATCGGCGTTAGCATGCAGTTTTCCCGCTCGGTGCTGAATGGTAAAATTATAATCCTGCAACCGCTCTAACCAGCGCGCTAACTGCCCCTCGGGCTCTTTAAAGCTAAGCAGCCACACCAACGAAGCGTGATCGGTCCGCAGCGAGAAGGATTGCCCATATAAATACGGCCTAAAATGTTTAAGGGCCGCGACGACCGCTAACAGCTCGCGCCGCGTGACACAGTAATTTTTCTCCGGTCCAGACAACGCGCGGCTGAAGTAGGCGATAACACGCTCTTTACCCTCGGAAACCTGAGACAGTACAGCCCCTAGCCCTACATCGCTTGCGTCCGTGTCGAGGATAAACGTTCGCGACGCGTCAGGATATCCGAGAATGGGTGACGTGACCAAAGCCTCCCGTAACAGAGCGAAAGCGCGCGCGTGCACCCCGTCCCAGCGAAACGGCTGATTCTTCTTCGTGAGCCCGTGCAGCGGACTAGCGATCGTGGCAAAATCCTTCACGAACCGACGATAGTACGAGGCTAACCCGAGGAAGGTGCGTAGCTGCGACACGTTTAATGGTTCAGGCCAATTCTGTACCGCAGCAATTTTGGCTGGATCGGTGGCAATCCCTTGAGCGCTAATCACGTGTCCCAGAAACACGGTCTCTTGCCGCAACAGCTGACACTTTTTCGGGTTGAGCCGCAAATTCGCCCGCCGTATAGCCAAAAATACCTCCCGTAGGTTAGCTAGCGCGACCTCAAATTCCTTGCCGTGCACCAGTAAATCGTCTAAGTAAACGACGCACCGGTTACGAGGAATCTCGGCCAACACTTTCTCCATCAACCGTTCGAAGGTAGCTGGAGCATTACACAGGCCGAACGGCATGCGCCGGAATTGCCATAGCCCTTGCCCGATCGAGAACGCGGTTTTGGGTCGCGCTTCCGGGGCGAGCTCTACTTGCCAGTACCCGCTACGCAGATCTAACGAGCTAAACCACGCCGAGCCCGCAACGTGTTCCAGCGCATCATCTATTCGCGGCAACGGATAAGAATCTTTGCGCGTTACCTCGTTCAACCGCCGGTAATCGACACAAAACCGCCACGATTCGTCCTTTTTACGCACCAACACAACCGGTGAAGACCACGGTCCGGACGCTGGCTCTATGACGCCCGAGTCGGCCATCTCACGCAGCTTCTGCTCGGCGATAGCTCGTTTAGCTAAGGGAAGGCGTCTCGGATGTAACCGAACAGGAGCTGCGTTACCCGTATCAATCGTGTGCTGCACCAAATTAGTATGTGTGCACTCGCACTCATCTACCGCGAAAATGTCCGCGAATTCATGTAAAAGGGACTTCACTGTGTCGGTCTGTGTCGGACTCAGCCCCATGCTGCTACGCTGCATAAGCTCGGCCATTATTCTCGCTCGGTCTGCTACCGGATGTTTACATGGCGCGTCCACCGGAAGTTCCGCCCCCCTGGTGCGCTCTTCTAACACGTCCGGCTGCGCTTTGGGAACTAGCAACCTGGCTAACCCGAAGCTACCACGCAACGTTCCGTCAGCGAGATTCAGTACCGCACCCCACCTTTCTAAAATGTCCAACCCCAAGATACAATCATCCTCAATGTCTGCCACAAAGAATGGATGAGAAAGACTGATTGCACCTACTTGTATTCGCACAGTGCGACAGGCCCGTATCTCCAAATAGCTCCCCGACACAGTGCGAATAGTCAAGGCTGGGGCCGGCAGCATACAACCGTGCTCGCCCTGTTTTAATACTCCACAGCGCAGCAGCGAAACTGTAGAGCCGGTGTCCACGAGTGCCCGTAGCGAAACGTTGTCCATGCCACAGTTCACGTAGACGCCCGCGCGATTTCCTACACGTCCTGACCGGAAGTTGGGCCCGGCAGTTGGGGAAACAGAGACGGCTGTGGGAGGCGGCTTCACCGCAGCTAGTTGTAACGGCTGCTGGGGTACGCTGTCCTCAGGCCGGGGAGCGTTGCCGCGGTGGTCCGGCGGTCCTTGCCGTCCCGGAAGCTCGGATGCTGAGTCGAGGCCTAGCCGCGACGGGTAGCCCTGTCCCCGGCTAGGTTCACCTACCGAGCGGCCCCGATCCACGGGAAAACGCTCGGCTCTTTCGCCGCGGTGTTCTGCCAGGATGGGCTCGGCCCGCTCGGCCTCGCGTAGCGCCTTAGACAGAGATGACGGTGCCGCTAACCGGATGTGCTCGCGCAGCCTCGACGGCCGAATTCCCCGCAAGAACGCACGGCGAGCTAGCTCGTCCTGCTGGACGGGCCCGAATTCCGGGTAGCCCCGGCGTGCGAGAGATCTTAAGTCCATGGCGAACGCCCCCAGTGGCTCGGAGGCGCTTCGCTCGCGGGTCGCTAGCTCTTCGCACGCGGCCTCCTGACGGTCACCCGCGCCGAACCGGAAGTGGAGCGACTCCCGCAGCTTCGCCCAGTCCTTTCTCTCATCCGCCCGGAGGTCTTCCAACGACCGGAGCGCCTCGCCCTCCAGCGAGAGGGCCACCCGGACGGCTGTTTCCGCCGGGGACCAGCCCGCAAAGTCGGCGGCTAGCTCCACCTGAGCGATGAACGCGTTTGGCTTGACAGCGCCATTGTAGAACGGCAGGTGCAGCTGCAGATCGCCTCGCCGGCTGACGGCGCACGGAGCTGTAGCTTGCTCCGGGGTGCACTCTAACCCGTTACTCTCCATCCCACTTCTGACACCACTTGTAGCGTTTTTCACCGCCACGAAGGGATTAGGAGAGACGAGTGAGCTTCCTTGCTGCCCAATGCAATTGGCTGGGAGTATTTTATTCATCACAGCACATAAACGGCACATTCAACACGTCACACAATCACAAGACACACTTCTAACTCACACACACACACCCTGGCCGAAGCCACTAATCCAACCACCTTTCCTCGACAGGGTGAACACCTAACAACCCCTCCCGCAAAGCATGATGGTTACTAGTCCCAAAACCCCGCCCACGCCACAATATATATATATATATATATATATATATATATATATATATATATATATATAGTCTAGAAATGTGTAATATTAAAATGTATTTATTGAATGTAATAAATGTATAAAGGTTGTCATAAAATGACGAAAGGGGGAAATTGTAATGGAAAAATCACATTTTAATCATGGATTAATTTTGATCTTTGTAGTAAGTGTGCCACGTAGACTATAGAAGCTTTAAGCCTGTCTGAAACATAGAAACACAAGGCCGAGAACAAAACAGAAACAACCTGATTATAGTTGTCCCTGAAAAAATGATAAGGTATGGACATCTGGTCTGGGTCAGATAAAGAGTCATGAGTTTGAATGTAGGAACTTTATGTACAGGGCGTTGATTATATTAGCAGAGATGTTTGTGTATAAAATGAGACAGCTGAGATAAAGAGATCACCTTTCACCATGCTGCAACTGTTTGCTGTATAAGACTGGTCCTTCTGCAGAAGCTTAAAATAAAACCTTTGTTACTTTGCTCTTACCCAGTGTATGAAATACTTGTCTTTATAATGCTTCCAGAATTTCCACCACAGTAACATTGCAAGCAGAGGCGGCGTTACCATTAGGCAAAAGTAAGCGAGAGCCTAGAGCCAGCACTTTTAGCCAGCACTTACGTCCAACATTTAAAAATAATAAAAATTCACTTCCTAAAATAGCATAAGAATGTCATTACGCCATGCGAGTTGCATGAAGCTATTTTTTTAAAAAGTAAATAATAATAAAAAAATGGGAGAAAGAATAAAAGCTAGAAAAATACAGTGCCAAAAGGTGAGAAGAGAAAAAAAAGGCATGAAAGGAGGAGAAAGCAAAAAAAAGAAAAAAGAGAGATCCAAATCATAAAATCAATAAAGGAGAAGGAGAGAGATGCAAAGACAAAATGCAAAAAAAAAAAAAAAGGAAAGTAAATATACCGATAAAAAGAAACAGTAAAATGCATTAAAAGGTTTGGAAGGAGAAAAAGAAAGCAGTGAAGTAGCAGGAGAATTATATAAAATTAAAAGCATTAAAGGGACAGAAGACAGACAGACAAACAGAATGAAGACGAGTAAGACAAAGACGGGTAGACAAGGATAAAGATAAGAGGTAAACATTTTAATAAGTATTCTTTGGTGTTATTTGTGTCCCTCCATTGACCTGTCATGGGTTTTCTTACTTTAGTGAAACAGCATAGAGGACAATCGAAGACAATCGAGTCCAATCATCAACTATTAATCTGCTGATCAGGTTGAAATACAAAGGTATCTGTATCAGATATGCAAACAGACAATAAGTTACATTTTAATTGTAGAAAATTTCTAAAAAACTGGATAAGATTGCTGTGGGATAAGGAGTGTCAGGGACGTGACCCAATTGCAGACAAACAGCTTTTTTAACAAAAAAGCACAAAGGACCTTTCACTATGCGGCAGGAGCAGAGGGGAGAGAAGCTGCGGACTTTCTTAGGTGAAATCATGCCCTGGATGTACTTGGCTGATCAGGCTGGCGCGTGACAAAGAGTGAATGGAAGTTTAAAGTAAGACTTTTAAAAAAGCACTTACTGCAAAGGACCCCATATCCATGTTCACCTTGAGCCCCAAACTTGCTAAATCTGCCACTGATTGCAAGATGCAGAGAGCAATAAAAAGTAGAAAAATTGACAAATAAATGGGAATTTAGGATATCTATAACAAAGACACAGAATCTGCTTTACATGGAGGAATAAAATTTCTCTCTGAAACTCTATGAACAGGAACTAATACAAGTACCTACAGTAGGAATTTATTTTGACGAAAAGCTAACCTGGAAAATATACACAAAGAAAAATGCAACAAATATCACATATGTAATACCATGTCTATCAGGACAGATGTGGGGAGCTAACAGAGCCTAGTTAATCAGCATATACAATGCACTCATGACAGCTACCATAGACTATGGTTGCCCAGCATACATGTCAGCAGGAGAGTCCAACCTAAAACAGATAGACACTATGCAAGATCAGGCCTTGAGAGTCTGCTGTGGGGCCTTCAAAACATCCCCATACAGGTAGAAACTGAAGTAATGCCGACAAGAATAAAAAGAATTAAACTACTGTTGGCATACTGGGTAAACCTAGGAACATCAGCAACAGCAAAGAGCATTCAACAAAGGCCATCCTCAAAGAGTGCTGGGAACATAATAAGGCTAATCTACACAGCTTTGGACGGATAGGGAATGCTAAAGCAAAAAGCCTAGGACTTCAAGAGCTCAATATCAGTCCCACAGTAGCACTACACAGCACCCCACCATGTAAGTTAATAGCACCACCAATGGACGCAAGTCTAAAACATAAAAAAAAATAAAGGACAACCCAACACATATTCCATACTGGCTAATAGTGCAAGATCATGTAAAAGCAATAGAAAATAAATCATATACACTGACAGTTCCAAAGATCCAAATACGGGACAAACACGGGGAGCGTTCTACATCCCACAATACAAAATAACAGCTACAGAAAAAAAAAAAAAACAGAGCAACTGTCAGTATACACTTCCAAACTAATAAGAATACAAATGGCACTTGAATTGGTGGAGAACAATTACCAAGAAGAGGCAATAATAATATCTGATAACACGTCAGCCATAAGCAGTTTAAAAACAGGAACCTCGTACAGAGAGGACATTATATTTAATATGTTACAAATAACAGAATTTTACCAGGAAGAATTACCTTTTTATGGTTGCGATGCTGTATAATCCCGCCAGGTGGAGCATTGACTGCTTCAGTTAACTGTAGTGTCCAAGCAACCATATACTATGTTCAATATATGACATAACTTATGTCAACATAGTTTCATAAATAGATATGGTAAAAAAAGCGGGAAAAAAACGATTAATAAAACAAATTTAAATCACTCAATACACGACCCATCATGCTTATGCTAGTTTTAATTAATTAATTTATTAAACTACTTATTGCAATATTTTTCACGACATCCTTAATAATTCTTAAAGACACAGTTACATCTGTAATTTATCTATACCGGTCGTTGTAGGTACGGAATACAAATGCGGGCTACAGTATGTACAGTATTTTACATTACGGTGTATTTTATCCATTTCCGTTGAATACACTGGTAGATAATATTTTGCTGCAAGCTTAAAATTTAACTTCTGCTTGAGTTTGTTTTCGTTATATTTTGATGTTTTCGCTTTTTTTTTTTTTCGCTGATAGTCAAAAATTGGCATAACAAATCGATTAATAACGCATAATATCTGGAACAAATATCTGCCCATACGGATCAGTATGTCTTTAGTCATTTAACCAGCATAACGTCCCCCATTAAAGATCTGATGGGACATTAATCACTTATCACTACGGTGAATAGATGCGGCAGCAGAGTCAGATTAAATCCCTATAAACATTTACACTTGAAAACAATACTAAAACAACTAAACAGTTCCAGAGGGTTAGCGCTTGTAATTGCAGGGCAGGAATCACCTACAGTTTACTACTGTATTTTTCACTGCTTATATATTTTTGCCATAGTTTTATTTGGTTTTACTTTCATGTGTTTTTTGTGTGTGTGTGTGTGCGTGCGTGCGTGCATGTGTGTGTGTATGTGTTTGTGTGCGAGAGAGAATGAGAGAGAGAGGGTGCATGCGCAAGAGAGGGCTTATATTGCGATTTGTCCAAGGTTACTAAAGCCTGGCTTACTATTACTAATAAAATATTTTAAAGTAACCCATGGGTCTGAATCACAAAATCAACCAATGCTGTAAACAGATGACACGACAAATTATATACTCTGAAACGTTCATTTGAACATTTAAAAATATATACAAGAAACATAAATATAAAAACAATCAACTATTATTGTTAGTCAGCCTGTGGCTGTTTAGGATCAAGTTTATGGGGCTTCTTGGTCTTTCGTTAATTTTACTTCTGACTTAAAACCAATATGGCTTATTAAAGATGCAATTTTTTATTGGACATGGCTGTTCGGTAATGTTCAAAATAAACACTGTCTATGGTTCGAAAATATGTCTGAAAGTCATGATGTAATAGAGACAAGTCTCTTCAGATCCTTCTGCACTAATGTTATCGTGGTGTGAATTATTGACGTATTGATGTATTTTACTTAAGGACAAAATAGACCATGTGTCTGTTTAGTATTTCTTTGAAACAGCTGTGTTCATAGATTTAATTAGCTATTTACAAGAAAACGTTGAAGCACTAACAGCTAACCAGTGTGTGTGTGTGTGCGCGCTCCTGCATTCGTCAGGTTTGTCTGAGCTGGCTTTAACACAAACACATTTGCATGCTGGCAGGACGAAAGAACCCATCTTAGCAGTCAGTAATAAGGGGAATCCAGTACATTCTCCACTGAGATTTCTCACATTCCACTCCTCCTAAAATTATTGTTGTCATTTTCTCAAACATGATTTCCCCAACTTGGCATTTATAAAGATTCAGACAGACTGAATTTAAGAATGCACCCCTAGGAACCTAAAACACAAACACACACACACCGAAGAGCAAAGCGGAGATGCGCATTCACACCTCTGATCGTCTTTTGAGGTATCCTCATTCATCTTCCAATCCCCCCAGCACACACACTCTTTTTTTGTACTGTACGCTGTAGCTATGTTTGTTAGGGCACTTATACAGAGTTATACAGAATACTTTAATGTATCTGGTTTGTTTTAGTTTAATTATAGCTTATTACGTTATGCAGCAAAACAAACAATGTTATCATTGTGTAAATTATTAACGTATTGATGTATTTTAATTAAGGACAAAATCAGACCCTGCGCTTGTGTTTAGGACTGATGCTGAACAGCTGTGTTCATAGGTTTAATCAACGATTTACAAGACAACAGTTAAATCATTCGTGGATGAGAGGTGTGTCTGTGTGCGCTCCTGCATTTCTCCGTTGGCTTTAACACAAACACATTTGCGCAGACAGGTCTAAAGAACCCCTCCCCCTGCCAAAAAAAAACACACACACGGAGCAATTAGCACCATGTCATAGTCAGTATTCTCTATTGAGGTTTCTCACCTTTCACTCCTTCTAAGTTTGTCTTTGCTCTTTTGAGTTTTTAAAACCCCCAAAATTATTTATACTGAGAAAAAATTATTATGGGTCACATAATCACAAACACAAACTAGCACAGATACATATGATCAAGTGTTTAACTGTTGTTTTCATTTGTTTCTATGACCAGTAATAATATTATTAATTATTATTATTATTAGCCCAACTCTTTGAAGCCCATAGTTGGTTCAAGTAAATGTTTTTTGTTAAATACCCCAAGCAATTCCCCAACAATTAAAACACACAAACATGACTTAAAAAATTATATATTCCTTTAAAACTAGTCAAAGTTAAGACAGTAATTTGTATAAAACAGGTAAATACATGTTGGATTTTTGCCTAAAGGTTAGTAAAATACCAGCTGCTAATCAGTCTCTATCTGGTTCTTCTATATTAAAATGTCCATTTTAAAAACTATTAAAGGATGGATAATTTTAAGTCTTTGTTTCCCCCAAAGTATCAGACGTCTGCAATTCTATGTTCAGAATATAGACCTGACCAAACATCATTCTAAAGCTGTTGCACTGTGACGTCATCCCTCCTACAGCTCCCTCAACAGCTTGTTCAGGCTCCTCCAGGAGCTCCAAAAGGGCCAACCGTCACCCGTCTGACCCAATCCTTCACAGCGGAGCTCTGCCTAATGACAACAGGAGAATTTAGTAAAGACAAAGATAAATAAACTTTACAAAATATCTAGTTGTAATGAAAATAAAAGATATTAGTAAACCTACACCACAGAGTGTGTAAAATACTGTATTTGGGAATTCTGGAATGTAAATAAACAGCCTGTGCTAATGTTAACCATTGAACTTTGTTAGTGTTAGCGACTGACTGTCTGTATTATCGTCTGCATTAAATCAACAAAGAATTTACTTAGTGCGCTTTTTTACAAATAAGTTAAGCGATATAACACTCATATATAAGCATTAGTTCATCTCTGAAGCCAAACTATAACTTGTATAGTTATATAGTTATTTATGTGTATAACTTACACCTCCTCCCCTCCTCCTTAACTAATAAACACTTCAGGGTTTTTACCCAGCTTTTTGTTAACTAAGCGCACGCACTACTGTGCAAATTCACGGCCAAACTGGTGAAAATATAAAGCCGGTTATGAGCGTTTAGCTCGCTAGCTCCTGTACAGCTATCCTCATCTTGTATCCCTCATGAACTGCATCACATTATATTTCAGTCACAAAAATAACCTGCAGATTAACTCCTAACCAAAGAATAAATAAATAAATGCTGAATTTATCCAGACAACACAAGATTCTAAAAGTATTTTTTAGAAAGCAGAAACATTCTTCAGCGGGTAGTGCAGCTATTGTAATAGGGACATTAATAGTATTTTAACGTTTTTGGAATGTTTTGGAGGAAAAGAGGAGTGACATTGTGAGTTTGTAACACTGACAGTAAGCTGTAATGTTAACTCCAGACTTGATAAACAGATCATTAAGTTATCTAAGCTCACATCTGACCGCTGCTCGTGCTGCCAGTGATTTTCAAAACAGGCAATAAAAAAAACTAAACTGGGAAACAAACTGTAAACTCCCCCAAACAAATTTTATAAAATAAAACACCATTTACCGTGAATAGTGCATTAAGCTGCCATCCTCGTCTCTGTAGTGCAGTTTGGTAGCATTGTTGTTGTTGTTGAGATCAAAGCGCCATCTAGTGGTGGAACCAGGTAAATTAATAAATAGGGCTTGAATGGGCGTGTTTACTGTGAAATCTTGACACGCCTTTCTGGCCAGAGAAAGAAGGGGGATTTCTGCCGTCCATTGGCATCGCTCCCTCTGTATCTGATTGTAATGTCTAGGATATTGTACCGAGTCTTTAGGTAATTTCATTCTACCACTTGTTTTGTAATAAAAGTTGCGATACATGATAACATGTGAACATGTCATTTGTTTTTCCCCGATTTATAGTCAACAATGTCTAATTATTTCTGACGATAAATTTCCTGACACACCCTTGCATGGTCTACACCTGGAATTCTCGTGCAAGACCAATAGCTGTAGTAGCTCCACAGCCAAGACCTTTGCAACAAACAGGACTTGTGATATACCCCGATCATGAGGTCAGTGACAATAATTCAAATATTCTAGGTAGAATTACTATGTATTATCTACTAATTCATTCTATTTTTCACCCATCTGTTAAGTACATACAGTAAACACATTTTTCTACAATTTCTGCTCTCTTTTTATTAGTTGTAAATGACATAGCAAGTTGGATAACAAGTGTTGGATTTACCTGAAGATAATGTCGATCCCGAGGATCCTAATCAACTGGCACGCTATCAAAAATGTCAAGTTTTATTTGAAAGCTTTAATCACCTTGATAATTTATTGGAACAAAACTCTAGTAGGAAGTGTGTTTCATCTTTGTTTGATATTCGTGACAACTTGAATAGCTGTGCTTCATTGAATACAAGATTGCTAAGATTATTTTATGATATATATGGCGCAGAAACATGCTTTTAATGTGTCAGCTTGAGAAGCTAAAAGTAATAGAATTTAATGTAATCCGTCATCACCCCATAATTTGGTAAATGCTCATCTTTTTTAAATAGCCTGTTACATTGTTAATCTACAACCCTCAATCCGTATATAACTGATGCAATCAACCAATTAAATGAAAGTTTAAGACCGACACATCAACTTGTTATTCAGAGCCCTAGCTCGGATCCCGGCACAACAACAGCATCTGCGACTCAACATGACAAATTCTCTGAACTAAATCAGAGTCTGTTAAGATTACAAAATACCCTATCTGATTATTACTACCCCACTCATTTAAATCCGGCCGTATTAGATTCAGTAAATCAACTGAATGAAAATCTTAGAAGTTCGTATCTGATCAATAGTCAAAATAAAAATATGAGCCAAAATTCCAGTCAAAATGTAACAAACACACATACACCAACGCATGACATTTCACAAGTTAAATCAGAGTCTGTTAGAGTTGCAAAATAGTCTACAGTGGTGTGAAAAACTATTTGCCCCTTCCTGATTTCTTATTATTTTGCATGTTTGTCACACTTAAATGTTTCTGGTCATCAAAAACCATTAACTATTAGTCAAAGATAACATAATTGAACACAAAATGCAGTTTTTAAATGAAGGTTTACGTTATTAAGGGAGAAAAAAACTCCAAATATTCATGGCCCTGTGTGAAAAAGTGATTGCCCCCCTTGTTAAAAAATAACTTAACTGTGGTTTATCACACCTGAGTTCAATTTCTGTAGTCACCCCCAGGCCTGATTACTGTCACACCTGTTTCAATCAAGAAATCACTTAAATAGGAGCTACCTGACACAGAGAAGTAGACCAAAAGCACCTCAAAAGCTAGACATCATGCCAAAATCCAAAGAACTTCAGGAACAAATGAGAACAAAGGTAATTAAGATCTATCAGTCTGGTAAAGGTTATAAAGCCATTCCTAAAGCTTTGGGACTCCAGCGAACCACAGTGGGAGCTATTATCCACAAATGGCAAAAACATGGAACAGTGGTAACCCTTTTCAGGAGTGGCCGGCCGACCAAAATTACCCCAAGAGCGCAGAGACAACTCATCCGAGAGGCCACAAAAGACCCCAGGACAACATCTAAAGAACTGCAGGCCTCACTTGCCTCAATTAAGGTCAGTGTTCCCGACTCCACCATAAAAAAGAGAGTGGGCAAAAACGGCCTGCATGGCAGATTTCCAAGGCGCAAACCACTTTTAAGCAAAAAGAACATTAAGGCTTGTCTCAATTTTGCTAAAAAACATCTCAATGATTGCCAAGACTTTTGGGAAAATACCTTGTGGACCGACGAGACAAAAGTTTAACTTTTTGGAAGGTGCGTGTCCCGTTACATCTGGCGTAAAAGTAACAGCATTTCAGAAAAAGGACATCAGACCAACAGTAAAATATGGTGGTGGTAGTGTGATGGTCTGGGGTTGTTTTGCTGCTTCAGGACCTGGAAGGCTTGCTGTGATAGATGGAACCATGAATTCTACTGTCTACCAAAAAATCCTAAAGGAGAATGTCCGGCCATCTGTTCGTCAACTCAAGCTGAAGCGATCTTGGGTGCTGCAGCAGGACAATGACCCAAAACACACCAGCAAATCCACCTCTGAATGGCTGAAGGAAAAAAAAAAATGAAAACTTTGGAGTGGCCTAGTCAAAGTCCTGACCTGAATCCTATTGAGATGTTGTGGCATGACCTTAAAAAGGTGGTTCATGCTAGAAAACCCCCAAATAAAGCTGAATTACAACAATTCTGCAAAGATGAGTTGGCCGAAATTCCTCCAGAGCGCTGTAAAAGACTCATTGCAAGTTATCGCAAACGCTTGATTGCAGTTATTGCTGCTAAGGGTGGCCCAACCAGTTATTAGGTTCAGGGGGCAATTACTTTTTCACACAGGGCCATGTAGGTTTGGATTTTTTTTCTCCCTAAATAATAAAAACCATCATTTAAAAACTGCATTTTGTGTTTACTTGTGTTATCTTTGACTAAGAGTTAAATGTGTTTGATGATCAGAAACATTTTGTGTGACAAACATGCAAAAGAATAAGAAATCAGGAAGGGGCAAATGGTTTTTCACACCACTGTATATCAACGAGATGATTCTGTACAGTTATACCAGCACTATTGGATGTGAATGTAAATCAGTTAAGTGAAAGTTTGACCATAACTACTGAACCACACACCAATATTCTCTCAACTCCAGAGGATAAAACCACTCAAGAACATAGGTCATTACCTCTTTCAGATTCGTTTCAAAATCTTAATCATAGTCTTATAATGTTAAATGATAGTTTGATTAACCTATTTGATCCCCCATCCATTGTTAGAAAAGAGTGAATTTTTCCTCGATTGCTGATGTCAACAGCTTTGCTGATTTTTATAATTATATTTTACAGGTTTTAAACAGTCTGATAGATGTGGCAAATAAAATAAATTTTGGGGGGATCGATCGCATGAAAATACACTATACTTGTTTTTACATGACAACCTATAAACTATTATGGGGTTAAAAGCATCATGGGGTTTTTGGGTTCTGGTTACGTCTGTAATTTCTGTCACTCTGGGTTTGAAGATTCACGTAAACAACGAGGTGAATTCACTTGCAATGTTTGCCATAATGCGAATTGTTACAAAAATGCTCAAAACTTAATTAAATGTCCTGATTTCTCAAGGACATTTAGCATTCAGCCTGATTACTCAAGGCTATGTAGATCAGAATTCTGTTTTGACATGCATAAAGCAAAGCTTCAGTCGAGCGATGGTGAATTTTCTCAGTGTGAAACAGGTTTCTACTGTAGTAACTGCAGTAGTGTAATACATCAGAACCCTTTTAACCACAAAAAGCATGTGTGCTCTAAAAGGAAGTGTAAACTCTGTGGTGAAAAACTTAATACATATACTGAACATAGCTGTTCGCTTTCAAAAGCTACACTCCATGCTGAGTGAAAACGCTATGGGAACATCTCTTTGTTCAACCGGTTGTGAGCCATGTGTGTATCAAACATGGGAAATTTTGGCTTATATAACCTCAGTCAGGTGACGTCCTCTGATGAGGTTCACCTGCAGGTTATAAATAGGAGTGAACCGGAAACTTCTGGTCTTTTTGTTTTCAAGAACCGCATTGTGTTTGCGTGTGTGTGCAAAGCAGATATACAAAAAATAAAGAAAGTGTTAGATTACTCACCACTATGGAAGAGTTTGAGAGGAAATGCATGCCTCCGTGTGAGAGATCTCTCTTGGATGGCTATCTCCACACTTTCTGTTTTGAGTGTTTGGGGGAAGAGCATGCTCTCCTCGGGCTAAACAAGGGAGAGTGTAAGCACTGTGATCTTCTCCATATTAAGGTGCTTCGCGGCTCATTCGTAGGGTTCACGTGCCGATCTGGCAGACGCCCATGAGACAGAATCCTACTTTTCTTAGGAAGCTTAAGCGTCCACTTCTCAAGCAGAAGTGAATGAGACTTTGTCTCTTGCCGCAGGAGCAAAAAAAAAATTCAAAAAGCGATCAAAGTTAGAAGACAGGTTTCTGTCGGGTGGCCGGGGGAGTGGCCTCAACGATGGTCCCTCTCCTTCTTTGGCGACCCCCATGACGAGTTAACCTATTCATGAAATAAGCCCTATTCATCCCCCTTAACATCGATTCATTTGAATGTTGTTGATGCGAAAGCGCGGGGTTTTATGACGATGACCCAGATTGAAGAGATGCTTGCGGGCTCTCTCTCTCCTGGGAGCTTATCCTCCATGAAAAAGCCCACACTCTCCACCAAGCCATGTAGACTAACATCTTCATTGTTGGGGAAAGCTTTTCAGGCAGTGTGCCAGGCTGATGCTGCCCTGCACACCATGTCAGTTTTGCAGGCATACCAGGCTAACCTGTTGAGAGATCTGAGCATTGGTGGGTCTATCGACAACGAGCCACAGATTTATTTCTCCATGCCACCAAACAGATGGGCCCAGGACTACGGGGGTGTCTCCTCCAAGTGAGGGGTGTGTAAAAATTTTAATAAGGAATAAAGACTCCTCCCTGGCCTCTGGAGGCAGTTGTCCAATCTCCACCACCACTGGTGTTTCGGCAAACAATGTCTCCAGCTAAATGTTAGGTGCTCGGTTCCTTCCTGCCATGTTTCAGGATGCCGAACACCTAACACCCCCACATCTAGCCTTAGTGTCAAAACTTATGCCCCTTTCAGAGAGGCTGGCAGCGGGGAACCTACTGCCAGTTATGTCTCCGTAGGTACAAAGCACTATAAAGAGAGGCTACAGGATTCATTTTGCACATTGTCCTCCACGTTTCAATGGCATAGTCTCCACTTCCATGAAACCGGAACGAGCGCATCTGCTGATTCAGCAATCACAGACTTTGCTGGAAAAAGTGGCCATAGAACATGTTCCCCTGCCAGATAGAGACCCAGGCTACTAAAGTCAGTATTTCCTGGTTTCCAAAAGAGATGGGGGGTTGCATCCAATTTTACATCTTCGTGGGCTGAACATCAAAATGTGGGCAGCCAAAATGATTGTTTCTCAGATCCAACCAGAGGATTAGTTTGTGACAATCGACCTGAAGCACGCGTATTTTCATGAAGAAGTATTGTCAGAACGCAGGAAATTCCTGAGGTTCGGTTTCGGGGGCGAAGCTTACCAGTATCGTGTCCTTTTATTTGGCCTAGCCCTGTCACCTCGCACATATATAAGATGCATAGATCCAGCTCTGGCTCTATGATTCCAGGGCATCTATATTCTGAATTATATAGACGACTGTCTGATCCTGGCTCAGTCTTAGCAGCTAGCGCTTCGACATCAATGTCGTCCTAACTCAACTCCATTCTTTAGGATTGAGACTCAATGCCGGGAGATGCGTTCTCAGTCTTGCTCAAAGGACAACGTATTTGGGTGTCATATGGAATTCAATCGCAATGCAGGCACAGCTATCTTCTGTGCATGTCAAATCCATTCTCAATACCCTAAAAGAAATCAGGCTAGGCCAGAAAATAGGTGTTCATTACTTTCAGAGTGTTTTAGCTCTCATGGCAGCTGCGTCCACGGTGGTAAATTCCCTCTCTCCGTCGAGCTACACATGTCGTTCCTGAGCTGCCAGTGATCTAGACTCCCTTTGCCCTCCGGACCTGTCTGACCTATCCTGGTTGGAGATCTCATCGCATGGATGCCCCGTGTGTCTCAATGGAATGCGTCTGGTGTCTGGGGATGGTTTCACTTTCCCATAAAGACGGTTCTGCCCTCGACAGGTGTCGACAGCTGTTTCTCTGAGGACTTGACTTGGCTGCGGTTGCTCGATAGTTCAAGATTGCAATTATCTTCAATAACTACCTGGACTCCATATTTACATCAATTAACATCAACTGTTATAGCTAAACTGCCTGCCACCTAACACGCTGTATAAATGCAGCTCAATTTCTGCTTTCTTTTTCACCCAAATGATGATGGGTTTCCTTGTTGAGTCAGGTTCCTCTCAAGGTTTCTTCCTTTTACCATCTCAGGGAGTTTTTCCTTGCCACTGTCACCTGTGGCTTGCTCACCAAGGACAATCTGCTCATCTTGATTCATGCACACTTACATTTTATACAGACCTAAATAATTTTTTGATTGTGTAAGCTGCTTTGCGACAATGACAATTGTTAAAAGCGCTTTACAAATAAAATTAAATTGAATTGGTACCCTTGGGCTTTCTGTACATGAGATAATTTCACTTGTGGCTAAGCGCCAGAGAATTTTATCCAAGGGCCAATCCCCAGGACAAATAAGGGTTACGCGCCAGGGGCTTCATACCCTTTCTATATGGTTCAGATCCCAGTTTTTGACTCTGGATCCCACTCTGGATCCGTGTTGTCATTGCAAGTTGCAAACAACAGACGCTTCCCTTATGGGCTGGGGTGTGGTCTAGGATGAACGTCTCTATCCCGAAGTATTCCCACCCCGAAGTAGTCAGTCAAATCTGGGAGAGATTTTATGTAGCAGAGGTGGACCTCTTTGTCTCGCAAGAAATAGCACAGTGTCCCCTTTACTACTCTCTGACTCCTCCAGCTCCCCTGGGTCTGGATGCAATGGCCCATACATGGCCCAGATTACATCTTTTTGCATTTCCCCCGATAGCTCTGCTCCCGGGAGTCAAATTCAAATTCAAATTTTATTTGTCACATACACAGTCATACACAGTACGAAATGTAGTGAAATGCTTACACGACCGCCAGTGACCTTAAAAAGAGAATTAAAACTTATAAGTAATAAATATCAATAGACGAAATATGATAAAAAATTTAAATTTAAATAAAAATTTAAATAAAAATTTAACTAGAAAAAAATAGAACATGAAAATAGAAATATATTGTATGCATAGAACTATAATTTTGTGCAAGTATGCATAGAAAAAGTGACTCTGTGCAATAGTTATTAAAGTGACTTTGTGTAATGGTCCAGAATGTAAACGTGAACATGTAGTGTAGATGTGATGTGCGTGGAGTTGTCCATATTGTCCATTGATGTATAAAGATTGATTGGTTGATTTTGAGAATTGTGAAAATATTGTGTTAGTTATGCCTAGTGGTGTGGTTGAGAGACCTTATCGCCTGCGGGAAGAAGCTCCTCCTCAGTCTCTCTGTGTTGGCCCTCAGGGAGCGGAATCGCTTCCCAGACCGCAACAGAGTAAACAGTCCATTGTTGGGATGGCTGAGGTCCTTCACGACCTTCCTGGCTTAGGTCCAGCACCGCTTGGTGTAGATTGAGTGCAGGTCAGGGAGCTCGATGCGGATGATGCGCTCAGCTGATCGCACCACCCTCTGTAGAGCTCGTCTGTCCTGCATGGTGCTGTTCCCGAACCAGGTCGTGATGTTTCCCGTCAGGATGCTCTCTATGGTGCAGGAGTAGAAATTCCTGAGCACCTTGGAGGGCAGTCTAAAGTCTCTCAAGCGTCTGAGGTGGTACAGACGCTGCCGGGCCTTTTTTACCACGGTGTTGATGTGACAGGACCATGTCAGGTCCTGCGTGATGTGAACACCGAGGTATCTGAAGCTGTCCACTCTCTCCACTGGGCTCCTGTTGATGACGGGGGTCTGGTAGTTCCTCTCCTGCTTTGTACTGAAGTCCACTATCAGCTCCTTTGTCTTGCTGACGTTCAGGAGGAGATTGTTTCTCTGGCACCAGTTCTCCAGATTTCCAACCTCCTCCAGGTAGGCCGTCTCATCGTTGTTGGTGATCAGGCCCACCACGACAGTGTCGTCAGCAAACTGATGAATCCTGGTGAAGGTCCGTCAACAGGGTTTGCACTTCTTATTAAAAGCACCCCGTTGGCTGACCAGAGTGTGGTTCTTAGATCTAATATCTTACCTCAATTCCTCACCGTGGGTGATTCCAGTGAGGAGGGATCTTCTGTCTCAGGTGCAGGGGACAATATTTCATCCTCGGCCCAAGTTCTGGAACCTTCATGTCTGGCCCCTGATGGGGACCAATTAAAAGATGCTGGTCTTCCAAGCCAGCGTAATTGAAACTATAAGTGCTAGGGCTCCCCCCACTAGAAGAACTTATACCTTTAAACAAAGTATATTTGAAAGTCTGTGCATGGTAAAACATGTAGACCCAGTCCACTGCCGAATTGTTTCAGTGCTGGAGTTTCTGCAAGAAAAGTTGTCATTGATCTTATGCCCTAGTACTCCCAGAACGTACTTGGCTTGTCATGTTCTGACTGATGGCTTTTCTGTGGGAAAGCACCCTTTATTTGCCCGTTTTAATCGTGGAGCTATATGGTTGAGGTCGCCCACTAGAGCGACAGTCCCTTCTTAGGACTAAGCGATTGTACTCGAAGGTCTGATTAAGACCCCTTTCGAACCACTAGAGTCAGCACCTGTCAGGCTTCTGACCCTTAAGATGGTTTTTCTTATGGCCATTACGTCTCTGAAAAGAATTGAGGATCTGTAGGCTTTGTAACTCTCCCCATCCTGCCTAGACTTTGCCTTTGGGCTAGTTAAAGCTATTCTGCATCATCACCATCTTCCGAAAGTTCCATTCTCGACCATGCACCCAGTTGTTCTCGGAGCCTTCTGTCCTCCACCTTTTACAGCTCCGGAGCAGGAAAGACTTCACTTGCTGTGTCCAGTATGTGTTTTTCAGATTTACGTCAACCACACTAGCCAGTGGCGTAAGTCAGAGCAGCTTTTTGTATGCTAGACAAACGCTGTCACATTGGGTGAGAGATGCTATTGCCTCAGCCTACGAGGTGCGTGGTCACACAAAAAGGATTGCCTCATCCAATTGCACTGGCAAGAGGTGTCCCCTTGCAGCAAGTGTGTGATGAGGCAGGTTGGGCCTCTCTGCACACATTTGTCAGATTTTATAGTTTGGATGTCCATGCTACTCCAGGCTCTTGGGTCCTCGAGTCAGCATCCCAAAGTTATGTCTCTTTGGCTATTGTGCGCACACGCAACACAACCTGGGGGTCCAGACACTTGCAGTGTGGTGGCGCTGGTATTATTGGTCCCATAGCATTTTCACACAGCATCGAGTGTACTCGCCAGCTGTACACCCCTTTGACAATACTGAATATTTGCACACTCTAAACTTTTTAAACATCTTGACAGAGTAGTTGTAGTTTTTTGGGGGGCATTAGGACAAATAGTCATAGTTGCGCGCGCAAAGATATCCCTCTCAATAGTCTCTTAATATTCCAAGATTTCCTAGATTTGTCAGCATATTTAACAATTACTAGTCAGCATTTTTACTAATTATGACCCTTGACCTTTTTGACCTTTGATCAATCAATCATAATTATCCAAATATTGACAGTTTATACCCTCTATTTCTACAGTATCTATCAGCACATATCGTGTGCATATATGTGCACCGCTTTGATCAAAGGGGAGATGAAAAGTGCAAAGTGAAAGTTTAGAGCGGAAGAAGTAGCTTTATTTAATTTATAAAATACTTAGACCACAAACAACATAGCACGATACATGGTGTATGTGAGTGGTTGAATGGTGAAATATGCTTGTGAATAAGCCTTTTTAGTTTTGATTAAAAGGCAGATGAACGCGCGTGCCGATATGAAAGATTTATAAGAGATTTATTATTTTAAATTTAGATTCTCTGCTCATAATCCCCTAGACATACAACAAACACAGATTTATACTCTCTAAAAATGCGCTGCCTTTGCTGCGCTGCGTAAAACGTGCGCCGAATCGAGGCGCTTTATTTCAGTCATAATAAACTAACATTTTTTTCTGTGTATTTTTTTTGTGTGTGTGTCACATAAGAATTGTACTTCAATTGATGTTCAGAAACCATGCTTTATTTTTATCTCAAAAGAAGCCCTGTTTATGTGAGGAATCTAAGTGTGTATACAGGTGTGAACAGCTGAAACAATAGGAGACCTGGTGAAACCTGATGTTACCTGATCCAGGTGTAAATGGGTCTTACATATTCATGAAAAGTCATAGATTATTCAGTGAAACAGAGGTTCTGCTGAAAAAAGTTAGGCACCTCAGTCACTTTACCCCAAATAAAAGGCCTTTCTAAGTGTTATAATTGAGTTGTTCTGCTATGGACACACACCCAACACTTTCATGAACCCAGTTCTGTGTTCAAGACAATCAGCCAGGTTAGTTTATTCTCATTTTTCTCTGCTTTCCTGATAAAGTTTAAAATTGTATTTTTTTGTGTGTGCAATTTGACATAAGTTTAAAAGTTGCACATGAATCTGACATATTTACATAAGCCACATTATGAAAGCCCAGTTAGTGCTCAACATAAATAACAGAAAATGTATTAGCTATTACAATCCCGATCAAAAGTTTAAGAACACTCAAAAGATGGCAAAAAAAAAAAAATCATATTTTGCATGGTTGGATATTAACAAGGTTCCAAGTAGCGCTTTGCAACAAGAAGAAATAGGAGTGAGACAAAAAAAAAAAATTGAGCATGAATAAAACAACGAATAAACTAAAACAGGCTGGTTTACAGCTGATCAAAAGTTTAGGACCACACCTTTAAAAAAAAAAATAAAAAAACATAAACCCCCCCAAAACAGAAATCAAACTTTCAAACATAAACTCAGTACTGAGTAGCTCCCCTGTTATTGTTCGTTGCGGCATGCTTGATGCAAGCGTTTCCATGAGGTGAATGGTCTTCAGTTGTTGTGACTGGCCTATGGCAGGTTGCATTTAAACAACAGCACTGTGATGACAGTCAGCATGATAACAAACAGCAGCACCACACACACTGCAGCCAGTCTGTAATACCTGCTCTGTGGAGTGTCTCCCCCTAGAGGTAAATAGACAGGAGCATACAATTTATCCTCTCTACATATAGCCTATACATTTTTGTTTCAACAGCCTCATTAATATCAAAGCCCTTCAACAATGAGAGAAACATCTCAGTATCTTTATACAATAGAACCTTGGATTGCGAGCATAATTAATTCCTAAACAAATAAAACAAATTAACCTGCACTTTACTGTTAAAAAGAACTGCAACAAAGCAGTGTCTCCTTTAGAGTGTGTTTGTGTGAGTGTGTGTGTGTGAGTGTGTGTGTGTCTGAAGGTGAGAGGAGGAGGGGTGTCTGTGAAGGGGCACGGTGTCCAATGACTTGCGCACACACACATAATGGAATCATTGCAGGCTAATACGGAGAGAGAGAAAAAATGGATCTTTAACCTCTCTTATGAGACTTTCTCTTGCTTTACACGCACCCACACGTGTCTTATAATAAACAGTACGTGTGCTGTACACACACACAAATACAAACACAAAATAAAAGTATACATGCATGGTCACAGTGTTATAGTAAACAGTACACATGTGCACTGATGTTGATTATACCAGTGAGAGACGCACACTAAGAGCGAGCAGGGGAAACAATTACCCACAATTCCACAGCGCAAGAGAGAGAAAAATCATTGGCTCAGTTGTGATCACATGATGCTCAATGTCAATACAAGAAGCGCATACATGCTCCATGATATTTTTCACTTGTAAACCAAGACTCGCTCATTTTTCAACTCAAAATTTATTTAAAAACTTCGCTCGTCTTGCGGAACTCTCACAAACCACGTTACTCGCAATCCGAGGCTCCACTGGACAGCTGTCACCTCAAAATTCCTTCTGTTAAATTTTTAAATAAACAAAATTGTTTATATGTTACAAACAAAACACTGTTTGTTTGTGCACGCATCACATAAAAACTACTCAACAGATTTCAATGTGATTTTTACACGAGTGTATCTGAGGTAACATATAGGCTTTCTTTCATTGCAATCTGGTAAAACAAGATATGCTTATTTTGAAATTTAAATGAGAAGCAGCCTTATTAAAACAAAATAAGGTTTGTAAATATGAAAAAAAAAAACACATGGACATGGATAGCAGAAAGGGTATGGACAAAGAAACTTACTTTGTGCTACATGAAATATTTCTACTTTAATGTTTACACCTCACTCCAAAACACTGACAATTAAAATTACATGAAGACAAGGAACAGCTGTAAAGAGGGAGAGGAAAAGATACCAAAAATTAAGTTTGACAGATCAACCACTGGAACAAAACAAAATTTAAGAATTGTGGAAAGTCTTTGAAAAATTGATAATCTAATCTAATTCATTTACTAGTGGAAATTACACTAATTAATTACAAATAGTCGCTGTTGATTTTTAATTACTTTCCTAAAGCTAATTATTTTTGTCTAATTCCATTTTGGCATGCCTTCACTTTATCTTGTTATTTGTGGGGAAAAAATATGTAGCTTGTTTCTAAGAAAACAAAAAATAATATCTATTTTTATTATTGATATGCCTGTATTTTATACAGTATATTGACTTCATATTGTTAATCTAGCTGTGTGTGTGACTTAATTCACATGGAATTTAACTGCACACTCATAAGCGCAGTTTTAAAAATGCACAATGGCTCCTGTTAAATTTTGGAATTAATTAAACTTTTATGCAAAAGTTTAGGCACCCCTTGATAAATAACAGATTTTGGTAATTTTTTAATTGAAAAGATGTTAACACAGTCTCTCTTGGAAATGAAAAAAATTCACAATAGTTTCAGCAAACATTAATGCATAGTTACTTCTTATGCCATGAATTGAACAAAAAAAAAAAAAAACATTATTATAGCACTGTGCAAAAGTTTGGGCACCCTAAGAGTTTACAAAGTTTTAGGCTTTAATCAGCTTGTTAGAGCAGGTGCATGGGACCAGCTGTCATTAGTAAATGCGAATTTTAAAGCTTTACAAATACTTTACTTTCACTCTTCAAACCTTGTGCACACACCTGCGGACACTCAACAACTATGGGTTCCTCTAAGCAGCTGTGTAAGCTTTAAAAATGAAAGTTATTGATGCCCACAATGCAGGAGAAGGCTACAAGAAGATAGAAAAGCATTGTCAGCTTGCAGTTTCCACAGTGAAAAATGTAATTAGGAGATGGCAGTTCAGGGGAACTGTGGAGGTCAAGATAAGATCTGAAAGACCAAGATAACGCTCTGAGAGAACTGCTCATATGCTGGTCAGAAAGAAAAATCTCAATTTGACTGCAAAAAACTCAGACTCAGGAGTGGTGGTGCACCGTTCCACAAGAGCTTCATGGAAGAGTCAGCAGAAGAAAACCTTACCTGCATCCCATCATAAAATCCAATGTCAGAAGTATGCAACAGAACATCTACAGAAGCCTGATGCGTTCTGGAAACAAGTGCTGTGAACTATTTGACCACAATCAGAAAAGGCATGTTTGGAAAAAAAAGGAGCAGCATTTTATTAAAAGAACATCTTGTCATGCACACTCAATCTGCGACCGGCACTAGGACCCGGAAGTAATGCGGTCGTGAACCAAGGAAGTATAAGAGGAGTAAACAAACCACGGCTTAACGCTCAGTCATTGAGTTTGCCCATGTCGGTTTAGGCTTTCCGTCTACCAATTCGTAAGTACTCACCTTCTTGGGTTTTGCTTTCTGATTTTGAGTGTGCGTTTATAGGATGCAGGTTAAATTTGTGTTTTTTCCTTGCTCCCCTTCTGTGAGAGTCCTTAAAGTAAATCGTGTGGTTATCCTGCCTACTCGCTTTCTTCCGCGTTTGGGTTTACCATTCACGCTACATTGGACTAACCGCTACAGCTACGTCTTCTGGTCACCAAGGTTAGTTCACCCTGACAAACCACCCAACGCGGTGAACCCATCGGACCATGCGCATCTCTGCGACGTGGTGGACCAGCATGCCGAGCTGTGACGAGGAGCTCGCCACGGTCAGCAGGAACATGCCAGTGTAGGCAAGAAGCTAGCTACGAATTTTGGCTACACACACACACACACACACACACACACACACACACACACACACACACACACACACACACACACACAGTTATACATCATTTATACACCAGTTACACATAAAATCTATTTTGGTTGATACACGCATAACATACATGCTGGCTTG
Source organism: Clarias gariepinus (assembly GCF_024256425.1). Lineage (NCBI taxonomy): Eukaryota > Metazoa > Chordata > Actinopteri > Siluriformes > Clariidae > Clarias > Clarias gariepinus. Next base: position 6,494,141 of record NC_071119.1, read on the forward strand.
GTTAAATGAGATTTTGCGTGCACATTTTTAGCATGCACATTACCGATGAATCGGTAAAAGCCATTCCTTGTATAACCAGAGGGGTGTCATGTACCTGTTTATATATTTAGGCAGTATTATCTATTATTATTATTATAAATATATTATAACAATATGTAAATTAATAATATATTTTAAATACTAAGGAATATGATTTTGCAGACATGCTGTTTGTGTTACTGTCTCTGAAATGTGGATAAAAAGGGACAGTGTTAAATTTAGTATATGGAATTGGAGTTTATTTTTGTGGAAGTAAGAAAGTTGAGTGGGACCCAGTGTAAGTGTATAAGTTTTTGTATATATTTTGTAAATCATTGTTTCTTTATTTATTTTTCTTTCCGTTTCCTAATTTTCTGTACACAGTTTGGATCACTTGAGCACCTTTGCACAATAAACACCTTTCAGCACCAAAGTGCTACTGTGGTCGGGCCATCATTGGCTTGGGTGGGTAAAGAAAGAACCCCAAGTAGGGTGGTGATGCAACACCGCCACGCCTTCATGACAAGTAGTGTTAGAAGTGGGATGGCCAGCCGCAAGTAAAGGTCAGTGATCAGGCAACGTACAGGACTAAGGTGAAGTACGCTCAGGAAGAGGATGCAGCATGGGACACATTTGAGGAGGAGGAAAACTTGAGTGAAGCCAGAGGAAGGGCACCTGAAGCAGAGATGATGGCGCTACTAAGAAGTTTTCTGGTGGCACAGCAGTCCAGAGAGGAGGTGCTGCTACAGGACCTCGGGGATTGAGGGAAACCGTCCAGAGTGCCCAATTGGTCGATCCAGAGGTGTCCCAGTTACAGACCCCCAGCTCAGCAAACACAGATAACTCCATGCTCGCCCTGCCGACGCCTGCTCCACGTCCACGACCAGCCATATCAGCAGAGGCATCACCCAGCGACAGCCGTGGATGGCGCAAAGACACGAAAATGCCCCAGTATCAGCCTCGTGAGGACATCGAGAATTATCTTCTTCGACTTGAACGGATGGCCCGAACGTGACAGTGGCCAGAAAAAGAATGGGTATGTCGGCTGGTACCCTTGTTGATGGGACAAGCACTGAAGGTATATACGGCAATGGATGAGGAGAGTTCCAACATATACCAGGACCTGAAGGCGGCGCTACTACAAAAGTTCGACATCTCACCCGAAACCTACCGTCAGCGGTTCTGGCAGTGCAGTGTACCATCTGGAGAGTCACCGACTGAGACCTACCACCATCTGAAGGGCCTCTACAAGAGGTGAATCCGGCCCGAAAGCTGCAGCAAAGAGGAGATCGGGGAGGTGATCATCCTAGAACAGATGCTATGCGTTCTCCCACCGGAGGTAAGGACCTGGGTACGAGAACACAAACCTGCAGACGGGCTTACAGCAGCAAAGCTGGCACAGCAGTACAACAATGCCTGTAAGGAACTGTCAGCACGGCACCAGGTAAACCCCAGCACAGCAAGCAGAGACAGACTGGACACTGGAGGCTGGTGGCGTCTGGGGCGAGTAAAGCAGGAAAAGACTTGCCAAAGAAGAATTTTTACTGCCAGCAGCCTGGCCATAAAGCTGCTGTATGCCCTGTGCGTAAGCCTAAATTAGCAGGAGTATGCTATGTGGCTAGGCACTTGGACATTTGTAATCTAAACAGGGCGAAGGACTGGATGGTGTGTGATGTCTTGGTGAATGGTAAACTGTTACAGGCTCTAATGGACATGGGTAGTGCTGTTTTGCTTATTAAGAAATGTCATGTTTTGGACTCCAATATTGATTATGCCTGATTAACCTTGATCCAGTGTGTGCATGGTGATGAACGTTCTTACCCAATGGTTGAGGTAACAGTAGTGGTTAATAATGCGTGTTTTTTGCTAAAAGTTGGGGTGCTAAAGAGATTCCCAGCTGGTTTTGGGGAGGGACATGCCTACGTTAATAGAGTTGCTTAGACATTTTGATGCTGAGCCTAATTGTAGCCATAAAACAACTCCAACAGAACAGCTGTCATGTCCGGTGGTGACTAGAGCTCAGGCTTAAGCTGGTTTGCAACCTTTACCTGAAATGTGTGACAGTTTATGTGAAGGGGGAAGTAAGGGGCCTAGGAAGACGAGGCAGCAATGACGGCTAGCTAAATACCTGGGGACACTGATAAAAACATGATGTAAGTGGACTAAAATATGTGAATTGGGATGTACCTGACAATATTAGTGAACTGCAAGCAGCCGATGCAACGCTAAAACCATTGTTTGAGTGGCATGTAAGGGGAAGGAAACTAATGTAGGGGGGACCTTTTACCTTGAATGTATGTTAAAGATAACGTTTGTTGTAAATGGTTAGTAGTACCCTCCAGCTGTCACTCTCTCGTGTAACATCTTGCACATACCATTCCATGGTCAGGACACCTAGCTCATCAGAAGACGTACATTAGAGTCAGTTCACGGTTCTTTTGGCTATCAATGTACACTGATGTTAAGCATTATTGCACCACATGCCCAGTCTGCCAGAAAACTAGTGTTGTCTGTCGGTCTCTCAACTCCATTCCGCCGCATTGCTTTGGACATGGTGGGTCAATTAGAGAAGAGCAGTTCCAGGTACCAATATATATACTAGTAGTCTGCGACTATACAACCAGATTCCCTAAAGCGTTCGCTCTGAGGTCTATCACCACCCCTAAAGTCATTAGCGCACTGGTGCAGCTATTTTCCAGGGTAGGCATCCCAGATAAAATTATAACGGACCAAGGCACCAATTTTACCTCACGCCTGATGAATAGGGTTCCACCGGCAGCTGGGGATCAGTGCCATCAAAACCAGCCCCTATCACCCACAGACAGATGGCTTGGTGGAAAGATTCAATTAGACCCTAAAAAGAATGCTACGGAAGTTTGTTGCAGACACCGGAAAAGACTGGGATAAGTGGCTTCCCTCTTCTGTGCCTACCGCAAAGTACCACAAGCATCTACAGGCTTCTCACCATTTGAGTTGCTGTATGGGTGGCCTGTACAAGGGCCATTACACCTGCTCCAGAAATTCTGGGAGAAACCAACATCCGAAACCCAGGAGAAGGGAATAGTAAGTTACTTCCTGGAAATGAGGGACCGGCTGGAGAGGTATTAAGAAGAGGCCCAGGTGAACCTGTTGCAAGCCCAGAAAGCTCAGAAACGGTGGTATGACCAGCATGCTTGCCATTGTGAATTTAAACCTGGGCAGAAGGTATTATTATTACTACCAACCTCTGCAAAAAAACTCCTAGCAAAGTGGCAAGGACCATACACAATCACAAGGAAGATGGGACCAGTAACCTTTAAAGTTCATCACCCGGAGTGCTCTCAGGTTGTTATACGCGGTTTTTTCGCCGTCAGCATGCGCATTACGGATGAATCAGGGGAAAAGCCATTCTGTGTATAACCAGAGGGGTGTACCTGTACCTGTTTATATATTTAAGCAGTATTATCTATTATTATTATTATTATTATTATTATTATTATTATTATTAAAATATATTATAATAATATGTGTATTAATAATATATTTAAAATACTAAGGAATATGATTTTGCAGACATGCTGTTTGTGTTACTGTCTCTAAAATGTGGATAAAAAGGGACAGTGTCAAATTTGGGAATGGTATATCCCTTACATATAGGGCCATCATCGGCTAAGGCCAAGAGAGGTTGTTGTTCGGAGTATATGAAAGTGGATTTTATTTTTGTGGAAGTAACAAAGTTGAGTGGGAGCCAGTGTACATTTTTGTATGTATTTTGTAAATTATTGTTTGTTTCTTTATTTATTTTTCTTTCTGTTTCCTCATTTTTTGTACACAGTTTGGATCACTTAAGCACCTTTGCACTATAAGCACCTTTCAGCACCAAAGTGCTATTGTGGGTAAAGAAAGAACCTCAAGTAGGGCAGTGACGCAACAGTTCAGGCTGTCCGTCTACCCATTTGTGTGTATCCACCTTCTTGCGTTTTGCTTCCTCATTTTGAGTGTGTGTTTATAGGACACGGGTTAAATTTGTGTTTTTCCCTTGCTCCCCTTCTGTGAGAGTCCTTAAACTAAATTGCATGGTTATCCTGCCTACTTGCTTTCTTCCGCGTTTGGGTTTACAATCCACGCTACATTGGGCTAATTGCTAAAGCTACATCTTCTGGTCACCGAGGTTAGTTCACCCTGACAAACCACCAAACGTGGTGAACCCAGCGGACCATGCGCATCTCTGCGACGTGGTGGACCAGCATGCCGAGCTAATCAAATCGCTACTCTGCGCCAGAGCGTTCAAGACGTTGCGGCCTTGCGCCGCGAGGTTGCGGAGCTCAGACGGTAGAACGTAGATCTCCGGGCGGCTGTTGCTGGCGTGGCTAGCTGGCCATTCGTTGCAGCGGGAGTCTGCCCCCCCCCCTCCCCCCCCAAGCAGCGCTCGATTGGGTGTTTGAGTTCAATTCCACCAAGTACTCCACCAATCGGCTACGCATTGCTCTACTCGTCTCGTTGCTATCAGGGCAGGTAGCTTAGTGGGCCATGGCATTTCTTCGGTCAGACACGGACACCGCCCATTCGTATAACGAATTCACCCGCCAATTAAAACTCACCTTCGAACACCCTGCGGGTGAGGTGGAGACTGTCACCAAGGTTTATGACCTGTGGCAGGGAGGATTGTCTGTGAGTCGTTACACAGTGGAATTTCGAACCCTCGGTGTACAGACATCCGGGGAGACGCCGCGCTCCGGACATCCTATCATGAAGGGCTGGCGTCACGTATAAAAGACGAACTTGCCGAACGAGAGCTTTCCGCCACGCTGGAGGGATTAATCCACCTGGCTCTCCGCATCGTTTAGCGCCTCCTCTCTCGTCTGAAGCCAGCCCTCTCACCTATTACTGTACTGCACCTCCACCACCGACCACCTTTACCACTGCTACCACTCGATCTGTCGGATCTCCACCTCCTGCCGTGGTTGACACCGAAGCCGGCGAACCCATGCAACTAGGACACGCCTCCTTGAACGCTACAGAACGAAAGCGACGATATCGAGAAGGACTCTGCGCCTACTGCGGGTCGGCAACGCATCACTGGGCGGTTTGTCCTCTCCGGCCAGGAAACGCGCAGACCCGGTGAGAGATGAGTCACTCACCGGGTCACCTTCTCCTCTCCACCATCACAACCAACTCCTCCCGTCTCACGGTTCAAGTACACCTCCAATTTGGCCACAAACAAGTCAGAAGTGCTGCATTCATCGACTCCGGGGCAGCAGGTAACTTCACTGACTCCTCTTATGCCAAAAAATTGGGGGTAAAATTTGAGGCGTTATCCCAGCCCGTTCTGATTACATCTGTCGACGGTCGCCCCCTATCCACCAGCCCAATTACCACCCAGACTCAACCTATCACCCTTTTCATCGATCAACACCAAGAACAGCTCCGGGTTCACGTCACCTCCATCTCCTCGCCTCTCATCATCCTTGGACATCCCTGGTTACTACAACACGACCCCCTTATCTCCTGGACACAAAACCGAATTTTACAGTAGGGCTCGACCTGCACCGAACTATGCCTAAGGGCGTCGGCTGGGACGTGCCCTAGGGAGTTTGAGGCCCCTGATGTCGACACCAACGCCATCCCAGAGGCATATCGGAACCTGGCAGAGGTATTTTGCAAAAGACAAACCACCCACCTTCCTCCTCATCGCCCGTATGACCTCGCAATTGACCTACAACCATGCACAGTACCACCCCGCGGACACCTCTACTTGTTGACATCCACAGAGACACAGGCGATGGAGGAGTACGTAACCAACGCCCTCCGACAAGGCACCATCAGGCCCTCCTCCTCACCTGCCGTTGCAGGGTTCTTCTTCGTGAAGAAGAGGGGTGGTGAACTTTGCCCATGTGTCGACTATCGGGGGCTCAACAATATAACTATCAAAAACAGACACCCATTGCCTCTTACCAACTCTGCCCTGGATGCCCTCTCTGGTGCCACCATCTTTACGAAATTGGACCTCCGGAGCACCTACAACTTGGTGCGCATCAGAGAGGGTGATGAGTGGAAGACGGCTCTCATCACCCCAACCGGACACTACGAGAGTCTCGTGATCCCTTTTCGACTGTGCAATGCCCCCGCCGCATTTCAACACCTGATCAATGACATTCTCTGTGACATGCTAGGTCGGTGGGCATTTGTATATCTAGATGACAACCTTATTTACTCCCGCACCGCTGACGAACATGTCCAGCACGTCAGAGCGGTCTTAAAGAGATTACTCGCCCATCAACTGTACTGTAAGTTGGAGAAGTGTGCTTTTTACGAGCACTCCACCACGTTCCTGGGTTTTGTCATGTCGCCCCAAGGTGTGGCCATGGACCCGCAGAAGCTAGAGGTTGTGCGTCATTGGCCCCTACCCAAGACCCTTAAGCAACTTCAACGGTTTCTCGGGCTTGCGAATTTCTATCGTCGCTTTATCTGTGACTACAGTACAGTTGCCGCCCACCCTAACCGCCCTGACTCGTCCCTCATCTCTCTTGTTTCGTCTCAACTTCACCGCCATCGCTGCCTTCAAGAACCTCTGTCATCGTTTCACCACCGCTCCTATCCTTCTTCACCCTGACGTCAGTAAATCATTCGTTGTGGAGGTGGACGCTTTTGATGTGGGCACTGGAGCTGTCCTCTCTCAACGAGGTCCAGATCAGAAACTACACCCATGGCTTTGGAGGAATGGCGTCACTGGCTCCAGGGCGCCAGGGAGCCATTTATCATCTGGATGGACCATCAAAACCTCATCACCATCAGAAGTCTAAAACAGCTGTTTTTTGAGGACTATGATTTCCTACCGCCCATGGTCCAAGAAGACAAAAGGCAGATGCCCTCTCACGACAACTCGAGATGGACTCTCCCCTGAGACACGACTCTATGTTCCCGACACCATGAGGTCTGAAGTTCTTCAGTGTGGCCACTCTTCACCCATAACAGCTCCCCCGGGCGCAAGACGAACGCTTTAATTTCTTCAACAAGACTCCTGGTGGCTATCCCTCGCTAAGTACCTCTCCAATGATTACACCCACCCCCCCTGCTCCTCCTCCCCAGATCATCGACGGTAATCCCGCCTACACTGCGCGCCGGATCCTCGATTCGCGCCCTTGGGGCAGAGGCACCCAGTACCTCAGTACCGAGGAACGGTCTTGGATTCCGGCCTGGGTAATTCTCGACCCCGAATTAATCCGAGACTACCGTCGTTGGGTATCCTCCACCCCAGGACTGTCACACTCAATCTGCGACCGGCACTAGGACCCGGAAGTAATGCGGTCGCGAACCAGGAAAACAAACCACAGCTTAACGCTCAGTCATTGAGTTCGCCCATGTCTGTTCAGACTGTCCGTCTACCAATTCATGAGTACTCACCTTCTTGGGTTTTGCTTTCTGATTTTAAGTGTGTGTTTTTTAGGACGCGGGTTAAATTTGTGTTTTTCCCTTGCTCCTCTTCTGTGAGAGTCCTTAAACTAAATTGCGTGGTTATCCTGTCTACTCGCTTTCTTCCGCGTTTGGGTTTACGATCTACGCTACATTGGGCTAATCGCTAAGCTAAGCTTCGTCTTCTGGTAACTGAGGTTAGTTCACCCTGACACATCTTGCCAACTATTAAGCATGGGGGTGGACCATGCTTTGGGGAAACATTGCACGGGTGGAGGAAAGAAAAGATTCCACTAAATACCAGCGAATTCTAGGAGGCAAACATCACACCATCTGTAAAAAAAAAAAAAAAAAAAAACCTGAAGCTGAAAAGAGGATGGCTTTTACAACAGGACAATTATCCTTAACATACCCGGAAATCCACAATGGAATACCTCAAGAGACGCAAGCTGAAGGTGGGTGAATCTTAAAAGAGCAGTGCATGCAAGCTGACCAAAGAATATTACAGAACTAGAAGTCTTTTGCAAAAAAGAATGAGAGAACTCATTTTACTAAATATATATATATCATACTAAATTTAAAAGACTTTTAGCTGGCTATAAAAAGCATTTGCAAGCTGTGAGATCTGCCAGATGAGGTGCTACTAAGTGATTATGTAGGGTGCCCAAACATTTGCACACTGCAACAATTTTTTTTATCTTTGTTCAATTTATGACATATGAAGTAACTATGCACAAATGTTTGCTGAAAGTATTGTGCATTTTTTCCATTTCAAGAGAGACTGTATTAACATCTTTTCAATTAAAAAAAATACCAAAATCTGTTATTTATCAAGGGGTGCCCAACCATTTGCATAAGACTGTATATAACAGTATACAATGATTACAATCAGAGATGATCCTATTGAACCAGTCTCTATACAGTCTAATAGCAGCAGAGAGAAAAGACCTTTGTGCTCCTTCAGATCTTAAGGATGTAACAGTGTGTCACTAAAGGAGCTGTTCGGTTTCATACAAGGAGTGATAGTCATTCTCTAGCAATCATGATAGCTTAGCTACTGTACCCTTCTCCTATCTCCCACCTCTTGTACAATGTCCAGGGGAATCCCCAACTGTAACCGTGTAGGTGTGAGATCTCATTTATTAAGTAGATTTCAATTTCACCCTTATAAGCAGTTATTAAAAAAATTACAGTGCCATCTGTTGATTTTTTAGATGAACTAATGATTTTTTCAAGTCTATTTTTTAAAATTATATAAGGCTGTTTTCAATTGAAATTTCAAATTACCATATCTTCTCTTCTCAAGGGCCGATTGCAATGAAACAAAGCATATATGTAACCTCAAGCTTAGCCAAATACTCCTTTAAAATAAAATAATAAAAATGTATACCCCAATAAATTAATTCAGTAGTTTTTGTGTGAAGTGTGCACAAAACACACAAACAAAAATTCCCAAGAACATCTTAATGTGTTCTATTACTCATCTTACATCGCCACAAATGATTTATTTTTTTGCTGGAAATGTATAGACATGCCAACTTTACAGGTTTATTATATGTGTAGATATATAAAATGCAGTAAACATTGATTAACGAAACAAAATCAATAATTAGTGTTATTAGTTGTTTAAAATATAGTCTTAGGTAAAATTTGTGCAGTTTTATTAGAAAATGTGCTGCTTTGCTTTACTTACCAGAACCAGCCACATCCCTTCTGAGCACCTTCGTCTGTGTAACAGAGGAGTCTGTAAATGGTCAGAGTCATATATGTTAAAGTTGTACTGTAACAAACACACAAAATCGCATGTCTATATACTGTCGTGGCCATAACTCGAACAAAACACATCTTTTTTTTTTCTTACGCACGATTATTTTTGACAGTGATTATATTACACCTATACACCAAGTAAAGTACACTTTGGAATGGAATGCAGCTCAGGGCCCGAAAAGTTAAATAAATCACGTGCTGGCGAGTGCACACCATAGCAGTTGTGATGCAACACGTTTTATTTTAATGTTACAAGATCACCATGATCTTCAAATTAAGTTTGATTTTCAATGAAGTACACATTATTTATTTTCCAAAGCCACAGGGAGCTGCAGCAGGGGGATGACAGAGCCACATGTGGCTTTGGAGCCGCGTGCTGCCAACCCCTGCCCTAGCCTGTAGTACATCCTTCCACACCTTTCTGTCTGGCCAGTCGATATGAATCCTTTTCTGCTTCTTTTGAGTTTAACTTCTTATACAAATCACTAATATCAGCTTAAATGTTCAATACTAAAATATCAGTTTAATCACACATTAAATTACGTTATACACATTACATTGTTGCATGTGAAATACAAAGGAAGTGCCTATATGAGGCATTTAGTGGACCTTTTAGTTCTAACATTGATGAAAGAGGTAAAGAGAGAAAAAAAAAAAATAAGGCTAGAATAAAAAGAATTCCAGGGCTTGCTACTGTACATACTGTACATACCAGTTATTCAAAGCAATAACAGAAGCATTTATTGCCAAGGACATGTGTCTCTATAGCACTACAGAAAATGATGGATTCACACACATGAAAGCTAAACTAAAGCATACCAGAATTAAATCAGTATTAAAAATATATTTCTGAATGTAAGTTTGTTTTACCTGACTTCTTAGATTTCTTGTTGCTGGTCTCCAAATTTACCCGATTCACAATAACACATTCATACAAGTTCTCGGTGTCTCCGTAGTTAGCTCCCTTGTCTCCTGCCAATTCTACATTCCCATAAACCTCTGCATTCATCGCCATTCTTCTCTTTACAATAACCCTGATCTAGATTTCAGTCTGTACTGATAAACTTGTACCAGTAATTACTTCGCTATAACTACACTCAGAGTGGCTGTGTGAAGTCACACTGAATAAGTCACTGAATGCGTTGCTGCTATATTGAAATACTATTTCCTCTTTTATTATTTTTAAACACGCTACAAGACAAGTGAGAAAATGACTGTAAAGATACAATCAGATGCCCAATCCAGTGTCTGTGAGAATATGTAACTGACATCTACTACTTCAATATCAGGCATGTCTTAGCAATGGACTGTTCTTTCTGTTGCAGTCAGGAAAGTGATTCCGCTCCAATTCAGAGAGACTGAGGAGGAGCTTCTTCCCGCAGAAGATACAGTCTCTCAATCAGTATCTCAATTCTGGACATTCGTGGACACTTATGGACACTGCACACCTGCATATTCATGCACATTTACATATGTATAATTCATTTCTTTGCTTGTTGCACATAATCACTTTAAATAAGACACTTTCATGCATATTATCATTATTTATTTAACAAAGCTGCAGGGAGCCGCAGCAGAAGGATGACAGAGCTCAATGCCGTATATATTCTTAATATATGTATGTATATATAGTATATATATGCAATATATATTCTTACAGTATGGAGATTATTTGTCTATAAGTACTTTAATATATGTTCTGGTTATTCATTTTGATTATATATATTTCTATAACTAAGTGATTGTGATTCTTTCAATGATTTTAACCTTATATATCAACTAGTTAAATTTTTCTTTGATTTACTTAATTATTATAGGATAGATATCGAGATTAGAGATCAGATCAAATCCTTGATCGTGTGTGTTAGTCAAGATTAGATTAAATTCTTGATCATGTTTGTTCGTATTTATTCTTCATATACCTTTTACTATTCTTATCCTATGGTTAGTTAAAATAATCACATTGATCTAATTATTGGCATGATTATTTATATTGCTAGTTTTTGTAACCTATACTACTCAAATCAAAATTAATTACATGATTTTATTTACTTATGCATATATAGTATCATTGTGTATAAGAGTGCATTTTAAAAAGCAGAAGTCTATCTCTTTGCACTCTATGTCTCAGTATTTGCAGAACCGCAATGCAAATTTATTTTTGTAATCTGGATCACTGCCGGCCTTTTCTAATCTTTCTTCATAAAGTTCCTCTATTTCTTGCTCTCGTCAGTCATCTATTTCTTGCACTCTGTGTATACGGGTCATTCACACCTCACATACTTTTTGATTATCGTTAGTTATGAGTAAATGGCTATAAAACAAAATAAAACGTATTAGGAGTAAATATTATAAATATTATTATTAACATAATTTTTTCCTAGTATTATTATTTTTCATATTATTATTTACATTTTTAGTTTACTTATTGCTCTGTTTTCTTATCCCTGTCTTCTACTTGTGTATTTCTCACTTCCTCAATTTGTCGTGCAGGCACCTTTTCTTTTATTGTAGCGAGCGGATCAAGATCAGATGCCTTCTGGGTATGTGGTACCTTAGACTTGACTACAAGTCTAGACCAATAAAACATTTTCCACAGTGTAAAGAGCTGTGTTTGTTGAGCTCATGTGTACACACACTACTGTATTACAGTTAAGTGACTTTTTCTTACTTAATAAAGTCATGAAACAGTTTTATTAAAATGTGCAGTCTGATGACAATAAGAAGTTTATAGAAGTACAATAAAAACAGAGATCACTGTAAATTAAATTTGGTTCATAGAAAATGACAGGCTGTGTTTCTGCCTTAGCATGAGTTAAAATATTTTAAAATCTGTGCTACATTGTACGCATGATGACGATGATGATGATGATGATGATGATGACGACAGCATTGACAATAATACACAGAAACTACAGAGGTACATTTTCTAAAGAAAATGTTAGTGGTGCTTGCCGTGGCAAAACTCTGGCCTAGGGCATGGCTTGACAGCTTCACCATAATCCTCAAAGACAGATTGATTGCCTGAGTAAAGTGAGCCCATCCGTATGCTAGCATGTTGCTACCATGATTAGCATTTTGCTAGCATTATGCTAACAATATTACCATGTTGCTACCATCATTAGCATGTTGTTAGCATTTTGTACCATCATTAGCATGTTGTTATCTTGTTAACATGTGTTAACATGAGTAGCAAGGTGCTAGCATGACCCTAATCTGTTTAGCATGTTGCTTTTGAAATTCATACTTGATAAACATGTTGCTAACATGATGCTAATATGATTGGCATGTTGCTAACAACATCGTTAACACAATGTTAACACGACTAGTATGTTGCTAGCATAATCCTAACATGATTTTCGTGTTGTAACACTATTAGCATTGCTGGCATTAGTTGTGATTAGCATTGCTGGCATGAAAAAGATGTAAATCAAGTTAGAGGAAGTAAAACATCACAGCAGAGACATAGGTGTCTTTTTTATTTAAAATGTGAGACATTTGAGACAAAACTCACTCACAATGTGCATGTGCATGTTCTGTACAAAAAAGTTATAAAAATCTGAAAATAATGTTATTTTTGTTTTTATAATAATGTACACACTGCACCAATGCATTATATTTTCTTCCATATGATGTCATTCTGCAAAGCTGTTAGACTCTTTTCCTGATGCTTTTAAGCCACTGTGTAGCACTGCAACATAAAGAGCACTTTTATATGGGGAAAAGTAAGCCGGCTTAATGTCAAAGGAGCTGCGGAGTCTTATTAATTGTGCATGAGAAGATTTTATCTGCCTGTGAGCTTTTTGTGCATTGGTTTCCGCTTAAGCTCTCGCAAGACTGTGCTGCCTGATCCAGATATAAAGCGTGCCCGGGGAACAGCACAGAGAGGGAGTATGGAAATACAGCACCCTGTATATATTGCAATTGCCACAGAGGATACAAAGAGACTGACGAAGACTGTCCATTGCGGGTTTTTATTTTCATCAGGATTACCACCGACTAGACTGCTTTGCCAGAGCACTCTTGCTTAGACATTAGCCTCCCGGTATTATTCCATCATTTCCAGTGAGACTGATTCATCTTCTCTCACACACACTATTGCAATAACCTGGACTTTGGACATTTTACACATTTACAGTTTTTATATATTATGTAAATGTTGTTTTCTTGGTATTAGGGCACCTTTTGTTTAGTTTTTGTATTATATACTGTTGGGTTTCGCTAATTGGTCATGGAGTTATTATTGCTTACTGGTTCTTAAAGCACACTGACACTAAGATAAAGATCTCTCTTTTTGGTGTAATTCTTAGTTTAATTAAATATTATGACCGTTACAACTGATCTAAAATCAACATTAACCGCCGCCCTCTTTCACACATCAGTATGTAAAAAAATAGCTTAAAACAACCACATCAACACAAATGGTGAACACACACTCTTGCACACTTTCACACGGTCATGCTAAGGCGGCAGGACTTTTATTTAATATAAACCTTTTAACAGGCAGTTTTGCCTTATGGGAGAATTTTCAGGACAGATCTGCTTTGTGAGTTAGGAATACTTAAAAAAGAATAACACCCAAAAAAATAATAATAATTTCAACAGAGTGAGATAAGGAAAGCTGAGGAAAGTAGTGTTTAAAATGACTCACTCAATTATATTCTATATCGCTTTATCCTGTGTACATTGTCAAGGGAGGCCTGGAGATCAGGAGATGAAGAGCACTAGACAGGGTGCCAACAGAGCACACACACAAAACAGTGCTAACTGCTATTGGGCCACATTGTTTAAAAAGACAATATGGTTAAAAGTATGTAGACCCCTTACCATCATGCACTTACAGGCAGTTGCCACAATGTTGGAAGCGCCATATAAAGTTTCTTTGTTTGTTCTAACATGATATTTGCCTATTACTGGAACTGTGAGACCGGAGCCCCACTGAACACTAATCACTCCAAAAAGAGCTGCAAGTCCAGACACTCACAAACCACGAGACAGCGCAGGCAGATGAGAATGACGTAGTTGTGAAAAATATTTTGTCGCGCTGACAGACAGAGACAGAGAGAGAGAGAGAGAGAGAGAAAGAGAGGAAGTGACAGGAAACTGACGTGCTGCTTACACACCCAATGATCTAACCTTGACTCCAGACTTCCCATGACCCTGTAAAGAATAAGTGGTATTGAGTGTGGGAGTGGAGAGCAGTGTCCTGTTACCTGATTAATCACCTAAATGACCAACAATTTGGCTCCTGAATTATTGGATGAATTCCTGCATCTCAAACATTTTGGTCAGCTGTGTTGTAGCTTTAAGTAGCAGGAGGTCAGGTGTAGCTTATTGCTTCTGATTACTTTGGAGCGGCCCTGTGCCTCCCTTTGGTGAATGCAGATTTATTTGTTGCTAATAATGGTTAGGTTAGTATGCAGAAAAAGGCTATTAGTTGCTGGCTGCCAGTAAAGGAAGAGACTGAACAAGACAGAGCTTCCTGTTTTTGAGGTGTGAAAACAACAGAACACTATGCTCTACAATGAGATGTGCATTATTATACAAATATATTTAGCTTGAACTACTGTCAGATCTGCTGGTATAGAAAATGATATAGCAAATCGAGTCGCATGTGTTTCTTGTTTTAAATGCCGAGTTATGTGATCACAACTAAGCCAATGGGTCTTCTCTTTTTTGCGCTGCGGAATTATGGGTAATTGTCTCCCATGCTTAGTCTCAGTGCTCGTGTGCCATTTGTAAAGGTAACATCTATACACATGTACTGCTTACTATAACACTGTGTGCACGTGAAGCATCTTTTATTTTGTGTTTGTTTTGTAGAAATCATGCTTGTTAAAGATCACTCTGTGTCAAAAAACACTGATTTTGTTATCCTTCCTTTCGAAATTTGCTTTGATATATGAGATATCAATCAATAAATTTACAGTTTTTTCTGATTGCTTAAACAGTAATAATGATTCCTGTAGCACAATTTCTAAAATTATTAATAGTTGTAGAAAAACTATTCACTGAGTTTGCAAAATTAAAAGCACAAACACTGCTTTGCACACAGTTTGCACTTTTATAACACACAATTTGCAAATGTATAAATACAATCTAATCCACAGCACTCCTTTTGCAGAACTGTAAACACAACTCAGTACTTTACACACAATTTCCAAATTATCAGAACACTCCTAGTAAAACTATACACATTTATGGACATTTTTTACACTTTTTGTGTAACTGTTTGACCACACTGCACATGTGAAAACAGTTTTATATAATTAGTTCACTTTGCAATCAGCTTGAGCACTATAAATAAGCCACAGGTAAGCTTTCAATGTGGAGAACAATGGAGGGCAGACTGAGAAGAGTGAGAATTAGAGGAGGGCGAGGAAGAGGAAGAGGACGAGGACGTGAAGGAGCAGGTGGAAGAGGAGGAGGACAAAGACTAGGAGGTGAATTTAGAGGAAGAGGACAAGGAGGTGAAGAGGAAGGAGGAAGGATAAGAAGAATCAGAATTCCTGATGACATCAGAGCAACAATAGTAGACCATGTAATCAACCATGTAATGACCCTAAGGGAAGCTGGCCAACGGGTTCAGCCTAACCTCAGCCGCTACACTGTAGCAAGTATCATAAGGACATTTCGAAATGAGAATCGGTTAGTACAGTTACTTCATACTACAGTAAGTTTTCTAGTAGCACCATACCCTAATGAAAAACAATACAGTACTTGACATGTAAAAACTGAATTTGTTACTTTACAGAGTTGCTAGAAATTCAGCATCTGGGGGCAGACAAAGAATGTTCACTGAAGAACAAGAGACTCATATAGTCAATATGGTGTTGGCCAATAATTCCATTAGGCTGCGAGAAATACAGCAGCGCATAATAGAGGATACCATCACATTCCAAAACATAAACAACGTGAGCATCTCTGCATTATCTCGTGTACTGGCACGAAATAGAATAAGAATGAAACAAATTTACAGAGTCCCTTTTGAAAGAAACAGTGAGCGCATAAAACAACTGCGATATGAATATGTTCAGGTAAGCTATAATATCATTGGTACTGAATGTGGAAGTCCATCCTGTAGTGCTGTGTATGAACCTGCTGTGCTGCATTTGTTTTGTCTTTTCCAGAGAGTGATGGAGCTAGAGGCAGATGCCATGGGTCATGAACTGATTTATGTAGATGAGGCAGGTTTTAACCTAACTAAAACAAGGAGACGTGGCAGGAACCTTATTGGACAACGTGCTATAATCAATGTGCCAGGACAGCGTGGTGGTAATATAACTATGTGTGCAGCTATGAGTCAAAATGGTGTTGTGCACCATCATGCAATCCTGGGCCCATATAACACTGCACACATTATTACATTCCTGGATACCCTATATCATACACTCACTAATGTTCAGAGAGCAGAGCAGATGAGATATGTTATCATATGGGACAATGTTAGCTTCCATAGGGCTGCTTTGGTCCGCAACTGGTTCACAGATCACCAACTCTTTACTGTACTAAACCTCCCCCCATATTCTCCATTCCTGAATCCAATCGAAGAATTCTTCTCTGCCTGGCGCTGGAAGGTCTATGACCGTCATCCCCATCAGCGCATGGCTCTTTTACAGGCAATGGAAGAGGCATGTGAGGATATTGACCAGGCATCATGTCAGGCCTGGATACGGCACTCAAGAAGATATTTTCCATGGTGCCTTGGACAAGAAGACATTGCTTGTGATGTCGATGAAATTCTGTGGCCGGACCCAGAAAGACGACATGATTGATATTTTTTCTCTCTCTCTCTTTCAGTGAAATTGTATGTTTTTTTGTGCTTCGTTTTGATATGTATGAATAAACATTCATACTTACAGTAAGTAAAATTTGAATCCTTGTGTGTTTGTATGACAAAATTATGTCAAAAGTATTACTTCAAATTCACCTACCTTGTGCACAGAGAAAGCAAAAGCCAGATGTGTTTTTTATTTATACCATCAGTGTGTAGTTGGCACTTTGTGTGCTTATAAATATGATGGTTAGTGTTAACTGTTTGGTACAAAAATACCATTTTTACAAAGGTTTGTAGAGTTAAACAAGATGTATACTCTTTTGCAAGAGAACTAAAATGTTTTGATAATTGGGTGAAAGGTTTTCTTATTTGTGTGTAGAGTTTTGCAAAAATAGCCAATAGTTACAAAAAATGTGCTTAAGCAATCAGAAAAAACTGTAATACACGCTTCTAGGATGAATTATGCTCGCAATCCAAAGTTAGACTGTAATTAAAATAATTTGAAAAATCATATGTTGTATCAATATACTAATAAATTGTTAGTAAAATTCTTAGGGTGATTCTGGTAATCACATAACTGTGTAGTGACTGTGTAGTGATCGCACTAAGGCTGTCCTACTTAAATGTCATCACAGTGTATCAGTTTCTGTGTTGTTGTATACTTAAAATTAATAAAAGAGGAGTTTTTAACACAGCAGCAACACATCCAGTCAGTTATGCAGTGTGACTTCAGACTCCAGTGTAGTTATACAGATGTCGCCCTTAAGACTGCGCGTGTTTTCCCGCGAGATGCCTCAGTTTAGCAATAAGCAATACACAAACAATGAACAAAAGGCTTTCTTAATGAAAGTGAGGTGCCTAATGAGGTGCTTTCCATTAGGAGGAAGCCAGGCTCGAACGTGGTGGTGTATGAGGCTAGAGATTCAGGGCAAGAATCGGCCTCTGTGTAGCACTCATTATCTCATATCAGAAGATGATAACACCACACAAACTCATGGGAAATATAAAATGCAGTTTAATCCAAATAAAATATTGGCTTATTCAAAAAAGATAAAAAATAAGCAATAAATATAGTTGCAACCTGTGTGTTATTTAAGCGTGTTAAGACCTACAAAAAGCCATCACCCCCCAGGTGCACCGCACAACTTGCACATTTCAGACATTATATACTGTAGGGCTGATGTCAGTTTAGGCCCTAAATATTTGTTGAGTGCGTTAGTGTGTGTGTTGAGTGTGAGAGTGTTAACATTTGTAATTTGTGTGTGTGTGTGTGTGTGTGTGTGTGTGTGCGTGTTTACGTGCATGTGTGAATGCACGAGTGTATAAGTGTGTGTCTGTGTGAGTGTGAAAGTGACATATTAAGTAAATATTTGTTGAGTGCGTTAGTGTGTGTGTTGAGTGTAAGAGTGTTAACATTTGTAATGTGTGTGTGCGCGTGTGTGTGATGTGTTTGTGTGTTTGAGTGTTAACATTTGTGATGTTTATGTGTGTACAATAGGCCGCAGATGCTGGACTAAGCGTCACACTATGATATTACTCAATGTGATGTCACTGAACCTGATGTCACTGAATGTATCATCGAATATAATGTCACTCAATACAGTATATGGCCACACACAAAATTATTAATCACTTTTCAGTGTACGTTTAAGACATTATCATGGCTGACCTGTTTGAAATATCAAGAATCCCTCTGCAATGTAGTGTCCTCAGTGTCTTTAGATCACATCGGCCTGGTTTGGTGACGATCGTATAATTTTCCTAGGAGGAGTATATCAAAATCCATCAGGTGCAATTTTGGAAACAATCCAAAATAACCGGCCTCCTGTTGAGATGTGCCCAGGACATGCAGTGTGAAAGTTGTTCGGCTCAATGAGCTCTAAATGTGTACAGAGTTTCATGTGCCTACGTGCAAGTGTGTATGAGCTATTCAGCAAAATCTCGTTTGGGGCCCCATGTCACGAGACTCTCAAGCATCCTGATGGCAGCATATTCCAAACTGTCTGCCATTTTCATGAGTTTTCGAGCATGATAAGACCCCCGAAAAGTCCAAAAGGGTGGGAAAAAAATAATCCTTAGAAAAACGAGGGTCCTGCGCACCCTATAGTGCTTGGGCCCAAATAAACTAAGATATACTTGCAAAAGTATTCGGCCCCCTTGAACTTTTTTACATTTTGTCACATTACAGCCACAAACATGAATCAATTTCATCTACAAAATATTGACTCATGGGGCTGATTAATTACGCACACCCCACTTTGCGGTTATTTATTTGTAAAAAATGTTTGGAATCATGTATGATTTTTGTTCCACTTCTCAACTGTACACCACTTTGTATTGGTCTTTCATGTGGAATTCCAATAAAATTGATTCATGTTTGTGGCTGTAATGTGACAAAATGTAAAATGTACACTGTATATAAGAGATGCATTCGATTTAATATAATACAGAACTTGAATGAGCATTAAAAAAACAAGAGCTCAGTAAACAAAATGAAGATGCCGGTCACCTCTGAGCAAAAACCACACCTAGTGGAAATTCAGTGTGGGGAATATAGACAGTATTAAATGAATAAGATAAAAACATTGAAAATAATTAGTTCTTGTACATACTGCATTAAATATGTATTATGTACAGGCATTATACAGAGAGTGACTATGGTCGCGGGGGCGTGGTCAAGCGCAATGTTGTGTCTGTTATAGTGAGAGGAGTGTGTGTGTGTGTGTGTGTGTATGTGTGTGTTTGAGAGAGTACATTCTGTACCTGTGTTTTGTGCTTCAAGATCGTGACCTTCAACGTTGTGTATAACCTTGTAGATAATCTTCGCCATCTCATCCTGCTCAGAAGAACACCATAACATCTTTAATCTATCAAAGTCTCACTAAAACATGAACTGACTGTGTCTCTGTGTGGACGCGACTGACAGGCTGAGTCTCTGTACTCTGTATAGGGAATTAAATGTGCTGCTGCCAGTAAGTAAAGTTAGAGGAAGTGAGACATTAGAGCAGAGATATCAGTGGCGCCTTGTATTTAAAGTGTGAAGACATTTAAACGGCAAAACTCACGCATATCCCGAATGTGCAGATTACAGTACAGCAGTTACATAAATCCGAAAATAATATTATAATTGCGTTAGAATGATGTACATGTACAACAGACAAATACATTATATTTTAATCATATGATGTTATTTTGCAAATCTGTTAGACTTTTAGCCTAATGCTTTTAAGCCACTGATCTTAGATCTGCATTAACCACCGCCCTCTTTCACACATCAGTTTGTAAAAAAATAGCTCACAACAACCACATAAACACACATGAAGCACACACTCTTGCACACTTTCACACACAGGCATGCAAAGTAGGCAGAACTTTAACTATAAACCTTTTAACAGTCAGTTTTGCCTTATGGGAGAACCTTCAGGACAGATCTGCTTTGTAAGTTAGGAATTCAGGAGATGTAGGGCATGGGAAACACCAATTAACCTAACCAGCATGTCTTTGGATTGTGGGAGGAAACCAGAGAACCCGGAGGAAACTACCAACCAAACTTCATGCACACAGACACAAGGCAGAAATTGAACCCAGACCCTGGAGATGCAAGACAACAGTGCTAACGGCTATCATACCACCTTGGTTAAAATTACAATATGGATAAAAGTATGTGGACACCTGACCATGGGCATCATGTACTTCCCCAAGCTGTAGCTACAATGTTGGAAGCACCATATAAAGTTTGGTTTAATGTTCCTCAATTTCATGTGGATCCCACTGATGCACACATGCCTTCAATTCTCACTCGAAAACAGAAGAATAAACTGTAATGGCATTAAGTCTCTCCCAGCTTTAAGCAGTAGGGGGTCAGTTGTAGCTCATTGCTTCTAATTACTTTGGAGCGGCCCGTACCTCCCTTTGGTGGATGCAGCTTTATTTGTTGCTAATAATGGTTAGCTTTGTATGCAGAAAAAGGCTATGTGTTGCTGTCTGCCAGTAAGACCAGTGAGACCAAACTGCAGTAGCTTCCTGTGTCTGAGGTGTAAAAACACTAGAACACTATGCTTATTTATAACAATAGCATCTTCATAACTTTGGACAATAAGAATATAACACCCTGTTCCTCTCTGCTGTTTATGATTACCAGGTCTGCTTCCCTCTCTCTCTCTCTGCAGTCCTGTCTGCTCTCAGTCCAGCTCTTCTATTTGGTAATAGTACTAGGTACTTTCTTTCTTGGTTGGGAAAGTGAAAATACAGCAAGCACCTTGGCCAGTTCCTAAATGCATGGACAAATGGCAGGGTGGATTAATTCACGTTGGGCTATCTATACTGCTTTTCCTATGCAGGTTTATGGGAGGCAGAACGGACACAGGGCACAAGGACAGGGTGTCAGTCCATTGCATGGCCATGGCCGTACTTAATTACTCAAACACTATGGGCAATTTGAAAACACCAATAAGCCTACTCTGTATGTCTTTTGGACTAGAGCACAAGAGTGGATAGTTCCAAGTTCCAAGATTGATAGAAATAGAATTCCTGTGATGAGGAGTAGTGAGTTTAAAAGGCAGGTTCATAGAAATCCTCAAATTCTAAATGCATCTTTAATTTTATTGATGTGTGATCCAGATGTCAAAGCTGGGCTGAGGGTGTAGAACAGAGGCTTGGTGTGCGTTTTAATCCTAAGTCATTGACAAAGTTCTTACAAGTCTACCTGAGCCGCCAATAACTAACTGGACTCCATATTAACATCAATTAACATCAACTGTTATACTGAACTGCCTGCCACCTAACACACAGTATGAATGCAGATCAATTTCTGCTTTCTGTTTCAGCCCAAATTTTTCAATTCAATTCAATTCAATTTATTTGTATAGCGCTTTTAATGATTTACATCATCACAAATGTACACAATCAAAAGAACTAAGTTTGTATGAAATGTGAATGTGTATGAATCAAAATGATATGATTGTCACTGATTGTCCCTGATGAGCAAGCCTAGGACGACGGCGACAGTGGCAAGGAAAAACTCCCTGAGATGGTAATAGGAAGAAACCTTGAGAGGAACCAGACTCAACAGGGAACCCATCCTCATCTGGGTGAAAACAGATAGCAGGGATTGATGTGCATAATAATATGCGAGACTGGAAGTTCAATATAAGAGGAGATGTGTAAGATTAAAGTCCAGTTTGTTCCTAGAGGCTCAGGTAGACTGTGAAAATTGTCAGTCCTGAACTATTGAGCGACTGAAGTCACAGGTCGACAGAGAACAGCTGTCTGCATCAGTCGAGGACAGGACCACCTTCATGGAAAAGTGGAACCAACCACAGTCACCACACGCATTCCAGGCAGACCACACGGGGGCATCCATGTGATGAGATCTCCAACCAGAAGCAGGACTCCAGGATGAGTTAGAGAGGTCCAGCGGGCAGAGGGGGTCTGGATCACTGGCAGCTCAGGAGCGACATGTATAGCTTGACAGAGAGATAGGTAGAGGAAAAAAGAGAGAGGGAGAGAGAGAGAGGAGAGAGCAGAAAAGGAGAGAGCAAAGAGATGGAGAAATAACAGTTAGGTATGGTCACAGTCGAACAATGTAAAAAGTGAATGTATAATTAGTGCAGAGTGCAAGCAGAGACTCCGGCAGGACTAACTATGACAGCATAACTAAAAAGGGAGAGCCAGAAGGAAACACAAACATAAGGGCTTCCAGAGATGTAAGGCAACCAATCACCTCACCGTCAACAAACCTGAGTGATCAATGAGAGTGGGGAAGACAGCATCCAAACATACCAGTTTACCTAATACTCTACGTCCATGAGTCTCCCAGATCTGCTCCTTTACCTAAGGCAAATCTATTTATAAAAATGCTTGGCTAAATAAATAGTTTTTTAGCCTGGACTTAAACACTGAGACTGTGTCTGAGTCCCGAACACTATTTGGAAGACTATTCCATAACTTTGGGGCTTTGTAAGAAAAAGCTCTGCCCCCTGCTGTAGTTTTAATAATACGCGGTACTGACAAGCAGCCTGCATCCTTTGATCGAAATAGGCATGGCGGATCGTAAGACACTAGCAGTTCACTCAGATACTACAGCGCGAGACCATTTAATGCTTTATATGTCAAGAGTAGTATTTTAAAATCAATGCGGAATTTCACAGGAAGCCAATGCAATGTAGATAAGATAGGGGTGATGTGCTCATATCTTCTGGTTCGAGTGAGGACTCTCGCTGCTGCATTCTGGACTAATTGAAGTCTGTTTAAGCACCTAGTTGAACAACCAGCCAGTAAGGCGTTACAATAATCCAACCTAGACGTGATAAAAGCATGAACTAGTTTTTCTGCATCATTTAATTTCTTATCTTGGCAATATTTCTGAGGTGAAAGAATGCTATCCTGGTAATATTATCTACATGTGCTTCAACTGAAAGGCTTGAATCTATAATCACACCGAGGTCTTTTACTGTTGCACTTGATGGAACAGAAAGGCCATTTAAAATCACAGTGTGATCAAAAAGCTTACTTCTAGCTGCTTGTGGTCCTATGACTAGAACTTCTGTCTTATCAGGATTAAGCAGAAGGAAATTAATTAACATCCAATCTCTTATGTCCTGCACACATTGCTCAACTTTAGTAAGCTGTTTTTTCTCATCTGGTTTTGCTGAAACGTATACTTGTGTGTCATCAGCATAACAATGAAAACTAATACCATGTTTACGAATTATGTTGCCTAGAGGAAGCATGTAAAGGGAAAAAAGCAGTGGGCCTAAAACAGAACCCTGTGGAACACCAAACTCAACTTGAGAACATGAGGAATGGTCACCATCTAAATCTACAAACTGATAACGATCAGTCAAATAGGATCTGAGCCATAAGAGGGCCATTCCCTTAATTCCTACTACATTTTCTAATCTGTGAAGGAGAATATTATGATCAATAGTGTCAAAAGCTCAAAAGCTGCGCTGAGGTCGAGTAACACAAGTATAGTGACACAACCCTGATCAGAGGCCACTAGGAGGTCATTTACTACTTTAACGAGTGCTGTCTCTGTGCTGTGATGAGGCCTAAATCCTGACTGATACAATTCATGTATGCTATTCCTATGTAGATATGAACATAGCTGTTGTGATACTACCTTTTTCAGAATTTTAGAGATAAACAGGAGGTTTGATATCGGCCTGTAATTGGAAAGCTGACAGGGGTCAAGGTCAGGTTTTTTGATTAGTGGTTTAATAACTGCTAATTTAAGGGATTTAGGAACATACCCACTGCTGAGTAAACAGTTAATTACTTTTAACAGGGGTTCTGTTATTGCTGGAACTATCTGCTTGAGAAAATGTGTCGGTATAGGATCTAATTCACAGGTTGACGATTTTGACGAGGAGATGAGTGAAATTAGTTCACTCGCTTCAAGGGGAGTAAAGTATTCTAGGTTCTGATGTGATGTGATTAATTTATCATCTGTATCACTTAAATTGTCTGGTTTTAAAGCCTGAATTTTTTGCCTAATATTTATGATTTTGTTATTGAAAAAGTTCCTCACTACTGTATGTTGTTGTTGTGGAGATTTCTGCAGTGGTCTTGTTTTTAGTTAATTTAGCTATGGTATTAAATGAAAATCTAGGATTATTTTTGTTATTTTCTATAAGAGTGGAGAGATACATTGACCTAGCAGCACTGAGAGCTCTTCTATACTGTAGTTCAGGATGCTCTCCTTCCATGCTATTTGGAAAACTAACAATTTAGTTTGACGCCATTTGCGTTCTAATTTCCGAGCGGTTTGTTTTAGAGTGCGTGTGTGATCGTTATACCAAGGAGCAAGTTTCTTATCTCTAATCATTTTTCTTTTAACTGGAGCTACATTATCTAAGCTATGACGAAGTGTTGACTCTAGATATTCAGTCGCTTGATCAAGTTCTGTGGAATCAGATGGCGATCCAATCAAAGTTGATAACTTTGGAAGATTATCGATAAAGCTCTGTGTGGTATTTGATGTGAATGTACGTTTAAGGCGGTAGCGCGGTGCTGTGCGTACATTATTACTATGAGACACTTTAATCGAGACAAGACAGTGATCTGATATCAGACTGTGGAATTGTAATTATGTTTCTTATACTCAATCCGAAGGATAATATTAAGTCCAAAGTGTGACCTGCTTTATGAGTGGGTCCTACTACACACTGATTTACTCCTACTGAGTCCAGTATGGACATAAATGCTGTTCTCAGAGGGTCTTCTGGATTCTCAAAATGAATATTAAAATCTCCAGCAATTAACTTTGCCTACGGAAACGACAAGGTTTGAAAGGAAATCTGCAAATTCACAGAGAAATTCAGAGTACGGCCCTGGAGATCTATAAATGATGATTAGCGGAATCGTCTGAGCTGACTTTATGTTACTAAAGAGAATTTCAAATGCATTAAATTTAAATCTGTGTTTTTGTACGATAGCCAGATTATCGTTGTAAATAACTGCGACGCCCCCCCAAATGAGGATAGGTTTGCTGTTCCTCTCAAGGTTACTTTCTATTGCCATCACGGGGAGGTTTTTTTTGCCACTGTCACCCTCGGCTTGCTCATCAGGGACTGTTTGGCTATTTTTGATTCATACACATTCTCATTTCATACAAACTTAAATAATTTTTTTGATTGTGTAAAGCTGGTTTGCGACAATGACACTCTTTAAAAGCAATATACAAATAAAACTGAATTGAACTGAATTGAAAAGTTGTGGTTTAACAGGCAAAAGACTGAGTTCAAAGCCATGCACAATTGCATTAAATACTAGTGGTTAGGCAGAATTGTAGTCAAAAGTGAGAGTTCTAATCCATGCATGCAGCCCACATTGCATTTAACCCAGGTGAAACTCGAAATGGGAAAGTGAGAGAACCTGAAATGTGGAAGTGAGAGATCAAAGCCGGTAGTTCAGTCAGCAAAGCAAAACATTTTTCAAAAAAAAAAAAAAATATATATATATATATATATATATATATATATATATATATATATATATATATATATATATATATATAACTGTGTGTGTAAGAAAAATGTGTCTAAATAATAATGAAATAAATGCAGGATGAATGTAATGTCTCTGATGAGCAAGCCAAGGGTGTCGGCGACAGTGGCAAGGAAAAACTCCCTGAGATGGCAATAGGAAGAAACCTTGAGAGGAACCAGACTCAACTGGGAACCCATCCTCATTTGGGTGATAACAGATAGAGATGATATAACATCATGTGTGTTATGCAGCTGAAAGTTCAATATAACAGAAATTTTTTTAATTAACATGAAGTCCAGTTCAGCACAGGGATAAGTCAGCAGGTGCAGAGGGCAGATGGGGTCTGGATCACTGGAAGCACAGGAGCAGCATGTGTAGCTCCAACCATCATGAAGCAGAATCCAGCTGGAGCTGGTCCTTCTCTGGATGCCTCAGGATCCTCGCAGGGTTTGGCCTTTGTCCACTGAAGCTTGCACAATCTCCAGATGCCGGGATGGGTAGCAAAATACAGAACAGATGGAGAGAATTAGCGTAGCAATTTAGGATAGATGTACTGGAGTATGAAGTTATGGGATGAGTTACGCGTATGCCAGAAAAAAAGATGCGTTTTGAGTCTACTTTTAAACTGGGAAACTGTGTCTGAGCCCCCAACACTGTCTGGAAGGCTATTCCAAAGCTTTGGAGCTAAATATAAAAAAGCCCTACTCCCTTTTGTAGATTTTGAAATTCTGGGAATTATCAGAAATCCAGAGTTTTGTGATCTTAAGGAGCGTGGTGGATTGTAGCGAATCAGAAGACTGGTTAGGTATGTGGGAGCTAAACCATTTAAGGCCTTGTTTGTAAGTAATACTATTTTGTAATTAATTCTAAACTGAACAGGTAGCCAGTGCAGGGATGATAATATAGGTGTTATATGATCATATTTTCTGGATCTAGTGAGAACCCTGGCGGCTGCATTTTGAACTAACTGAAGCTTGTTTATTAAGGATGCAGGACAACCACCTAGTAATGCATTACAATAGTCCAGTCTGGAGGTCATGAATGTATGAACTAGCTTTTCTGCATCAGATACAGATAAGATGCTCCTAAGTTTGGCAATATTTTTAAGATGGAAAAAGGCTGTTTTTATGATATTGGAAATATGATTTTTAAAGGACAAGTTACTGTCTAATATAACACCCAGATCTTTTACTGTTGAGCTAGTAGTAACAGTACATCCCTCTAAATACAGGCTAAATTGTGAAAGCTGTTGTGTGCTGCTTTTTGGGCCGATGAGTAATATGTCTGTCTTGTCTGAGTTTAGTAAAAAAAGTTACTTGGATCAGACTGAATGCGCAGCCGGCACCTCTGATCTGAAGCTAGGACTGTTAAATATTAGATCTCTCGCATCTAAAGCAGTTATAGTTAATGAAATTATTACAGATCAGAAATTTGATATACTCTGTTTAACAGAAACCTGGAATAAACAGGACGAGTATGTGGCTCTAAATGAAGCTAGTCCTCCTGGATACAGCTACATACACCAGCCTCGGTTAACTGGTAGAGGAGGAGGCGTCGCAGTTATTCACAATGATAATTTGACTATTGTACAAAAACACGGACACAAATTTAATTCATTTGAAATTCTTTATAGTAACATAAGTGTATTTAACTATATTAAGTCAGCTCAGTCGATCCCGCTAATTGTCATTTACAGACCTCCAGGGCCGTACTCTGAATTTCTTAGTGAATTTGCAGATTTCCTTTCAAACCTAGTTGTTTCTGTAGACAAAGTGTTAATTGCTGGAGATTTTAATATTAATTTTGAAAACCCAGAAGACCCTCTGAGAACAGCATTTATGTCCATACTGGACTCGGTAGGAGTAAATCAGTGTGTAGTAGGACCCACTCATAAAGCAGGTCACACTTTAGATTTAATAATATTATTCGGATTAAGTATAAGAAATTTATTCACAATTCCACTATCTGAAGTTATCTCGGATCACTATCTTGTCTCAATTCAAGTGTGTCACAGTAATAATGTACGCACAGCGCCGCGCTACCGTATGAAACGTACATTCACATCAACTACCAAACAGAGTTTTATCAGTAATCTCCCAGAGTTCCCAACTTCGATTAGATCACCGTCTGACCCCACAGAACTCGATCAGGCGACATTTCGCTATACCTTAGATAATGTAGCTCCAGTTAAAAGAAAAATTATTAGAGATAAGAAACTTGCTCCCTGGTATAACGATCACACGCGCACTTTAAAACAGACCGCTCGGAAATTAGAACGTAAATGGCGTCAAACTAAATTACTAGTATTTCAAATAGCATGGAAGGAGAGCATCCTGAACTATAAAAAAGCTCTTAGTGTAGCTAGATCAACATATCTCTCCACTCTTATAGAAAATAACAAAAATAATCCTAGATTCTTATTTAATGCTGTAGCCAAATTAACCAGAAATAAGACCACTGCAGAAATCTTCACAACAACATCATGCAATAGTGAGGACTTCATGAACTTTTTTAATAATAAAATTGTAAATATTAGGCATAAAATTGAGGTTTTGAAACCGAACAATGTAATTGATGCAGATGTTAATCTAGCCATGCCAGATCAGAACCTAGAATACTTTACTCCCCTTGAAGAGAATGAACTAATTTCACTCATCTCTTCTTCAAATTCATTAACCTGTATATTAGATCCTGTACCGACACATTTTCTTAAACAGATAGTACCAGCAATAACAGAACCCCTGTTGAGAATAATTAATTCTTCACTCAGCATTGGTTATGTTCCAAAATCTTTTAAATTAGCAGTTATTAAACCAATAATTAAAAAACCTGACCTCGACCCCTGTCAGCTGTCCAGTTACAGGCCAATATCAAACCTCCCCTTTATCTCTAAGATTCTGGAAAAGATAGTAGCGGAGCAGCTATGCTCATATATACATAGAAATGGCATACATGAACTGTATCAGTCAGGATTTAGGCCTCATCACAGTACAGAGACAGCACTCGTTAAAGTAGTAAATGACATTCTATTGGCCTCTGATCAGGGTTGTGTAACCTTGCTTGTATTACTTGACCTGAGTGCAGCTTTTGACACCGTTGATCATAGTATTCTTCTTCACAGATTAGAAAATGTAGTAGGAATTAAGGGTACAGCCCTCTCCTGGCTCAGATCCTATCTGACCCATCGTTATCAGTATGTAGACTTAAATGGTGATTATTCTGCATGTTCTCTAGTGGAGTTTGGCGTTCCGCAGGGTTCAGTTTTAGGTCCACTGCTTTTTTCCCTTTACATGCTTCCTCTGGGCAACATAATCCGTAAGCATGGTATTAGTTTTCATTGTTATGCTGACGATACACAGTTATATGTCTCAGCAAAACCTGATGAGAAAAAACAGCTTACTAAAGTTGAGCAATGTGTGCAGGACATAAGAAATTGGATGCTAATTAACTTCCTTCTGCTAAATCTGGATAAGACAGAAGTTCTAGTCATAGGACCGCATACAGCTAGGAGTAAAATTTTAGATCACACCGTAACTTTAGATGGCCTTTCTGTTCCATCAAATGCAACAGTGAAAGACCTTGGTGTGATCATTGATTCCAGCCTTTCATTTTAAACCCATGTAGATAATATTACCAGGATAGCATTCTTTCACCTCAGAAATATTGCCAGGATAAGAAATTTATTGTCGCTAAACGACGCAGAAAAACTAGTTCATGCTTTTATCACCTCTAGGTTGGACTATTGTAATGCCTTACTGTCTGGTTGTTCAGCTAGATGCATAAATAAGCTTCAGCTAGTCCAGAATGCAGCAGCGAAAGTCCTCACTAGAACCAGAAGATATGAGCACATCACCCCAATCTTATCTTCACTCCAATCTTCACTTATGTTTGGCTCCCTGTGAAATTTCGCATTGATTTTAAAATACTACTCTTGACATATAAAGCATTAAATGGTGAGCGAACTGCTAGTGTCTTACGATCCGCCACGCCTACTTCGATCAAAGGATGCAGGCTGCTTGTCAGTACCGCGTATTATGAAAAATACAGCTGGGGGCAGAGCTTTTTCTTACAAAGCCCCAAAATTATGGAATAGTCTTCCAAATAGTGTTCGGGACTCAGACACAGTCTCAGTGTTTAAGTCCAGGCTAAAAACCTATTTATTTAGCCAAGCATTTTTATAAATAGATTTGCCATAGGTAAAGGAGCAGATCTGGGGGACTCATGGACGTAGAGTATTAGGTGAACTGGTATGTTTGGATGCTGTCTTCCTCACTCTCATTGATCACTCAGGTTTGCTGACGGTGAGGTGATTGTTTGCCTTACATGTCAGGAAGCCCTCATGTCTGTGTTTCCTTCTGGCTCTCCCTTTTAGTAATGATGTCAAAGTTAGTCCTGCCGGAGTCTCTGCTTGCACTCTACAGTTAATATACATTCACATTATACATTGTGTGACTGTGACCATACCTAACTGCCATCTCTCCTCTTCTTCTCTTTTCCCCCTCTTTCTCTTTCCTCTCTCCTCCTGTCTCCCCCTTTCACTCTTTCTCTCTCTCTGTCAAGCTACACATGTCGTTCCTGAGCTGCCAGTGATCCAGACTCCCTCTGCCCTCCGGACCTGTCTGACCCATCCTGGTGCCCCGCTTCTGGCTGAAGATCTCGTCACATGGATGCCCCGTGTGTCTCTCTGGGATGCGTCTGGTGTCTGGGGATGGTTCTCTCTACCTAGAAGACGGTTCTGGCCTTGACTGGTGTTGGCAACTGTTTCTCTGGGGACTTGACAGTTTGATAGTTCATGACTGGAACTTCTTACAAGTCTACCTGGAACTTCAATAACTACCTGGACTCCATATTAACATCAATTAACATCAGCTATTATAGCTGAACTGCCTCCCACCCTACACACTGTATAAATGCAGATCATTTACTGCTTTCTGTTGCACCCAAATGAGGATGGGTTCCCTGTTGAGTCTGGTTC
The DNA here is from genome assembly GCF_024256425.1 of Clarias gariepinus. NCBI lineage: Eukaryota > Metazoa > Chordata > Actinopteri > Siluriformes > Clariidae > Clarias > Clarias gariepinus. The sequence continues at coordinate 6,525,061 of NC_071119.1, forward strand.
CTCTCAAGGTTTCTTCCTATTACCATCTCAGGAAGTTTTTCCTTGCCACTGTCGCCCTCGGCTTGCTCACCAGGGACAAACTGACCATTTTGATTCATACAAATTCACATTTCATACAAACTTAAATAATTCTTTTGACTGTGTAAAGCTGCTTTGCGGCAATGAAAATTGCTACAAGCGCTGTACAAATAAAATTGAATTGAATTGAATTGAATTATTGGTTATCCAATCTTTTATGTCCTGGACACACTTGGTTAATCTAGACAATTTATGTATTTCGTCTGGTTTTGTTGAGATATATAATTGGGTATCACCAGCATAACAATGGAAACTAATCCCATGTATTCTAAGGATGGAAGCATGTATATTGAGAACAGCAGAGGTCCTAAAACTGACCCTTGTGGGACCCCATATTTCCCTGGCATTACACCAGACGGTTCTCCATTTAGATCTACAAAATGGTATCGATCAGACAGGTATGATCTACACCATTTTAATGCCTGTCCCTAAATACCCATGTGATTTTGTAGCCGATCTATGAGAATATTATGATCTATGGTGTCGAATGCAGCACTAAGATCAAGTAAGACTAGTATTAAGATGCAGCCTTGGTTCGACGCTAAAAACAAGTCATTTGCAATCTAAACTAGTGCAGTCGCTATATTATGATACGGCCTGAAACCTGACTGAAATTCTTCGAGGATTTTGTTTTCCTGCAAGAATGTGCATATTTGAGCTGATACTACTTTTTAAAATATTTTTTTTATAAAGGAAAGGTTTTAAATCAGTCTGTAATTTGTTATTTCATTCGCGTCCAAATTGGATTTTTTAAGAAGCGGCTTAATAACTGCCAACTTGAAAGGTTTAGGGACTTGACCTAGATATAATAAGGAATTAATAATGTTTAGAAGTGTCTCTCCAACGGTATGCATCACTTCTTTTAAAAATCTGGTTGGGATTGGGTCTAACAGGCACGTTGTTGATTTAGCTGAGGTGATAAGTTTTTAAAGCTCTTCCTGTCCTATACCTGTAAAGCACTGAAAAACCAAATGTGAACCTTTAGGCTGAACTGGATCATAAGCTATTAAAGGTTGAACCTCCGTTATTTTTTTCCTGATACTATCGATCTTTTCATTAAAGAAGTCCAAAAAGTCTTTACTTCTAAATTGTGATGGGATCCTCTCTGCGGGCATCTTAGGTTTTGTTAGGCGAGCCACTGTACTAAATAAGAACATAGGGATTGTTTTGGTTTCTTGCTATCAGTTGGCTAAGATGCTCAGTCCTAGCAGTTTTTAGAGCCTGTCTATAAATATAAAAATCACATACTGTCTTTGTACGCAATTCGAAAAACTTCTAATTTAGTTTTTCTCCATTTTCGCTCGAGGTTACGGGTTGCGAGTACGACTATTGTACCAAGGTGCAAGTGTTTTATCTCTGCCTTTTTTTTATCTGATAGGAGCAATAGTGTCTAATGTACTGGTAAAAATAGTGGCCATGCTGCTAGTCACTTCATCTAGATCGTCTGCATTTAGGGGTCTAATAAGAAATTGGGACAGATCCGGCAAACTACTTGTGAATCTGTTTTTAGTAGTCGGAGTCATATTTCGAACAAATTGATAACGTGGGGAGACACAGCTAATCTGTTCTACGGGTAGAGTATATATCATTAAGTGATGATCTGTGATATCATCACTTTGAGGTAAAATCTCTATATTAGAGACATCTACACCATGGGATATAATTAAATCTAGCGTATGATTACAGCAGTGAGTTGATTCATTTATATTTTGTTTAACCCCAAAGGAATTTAGTAAATCCATAAATGTGAGTGCTAAAGCGTCATTAGCATCATCTACATGACAGTTAAAGTCTCCTACTATCAAGACTTTGTCAGAGTTAACCAATACGTCTAATAGCAGATGTCCAAATTCATTAAGAAAATCGATATATGGCCCCGGGGGTCTGTAAACGGTGGCCATTGTAAAATATGGCAAAGGTTTATTATGTACTTCATTGAGCGCAACATTAATGATGGGCACTTCAAATTAGTTAAACCTGGACCTTATGTTCTGAGTAACAATAAGTACATCATTGTAGATAGTGGCGACACCACCACTGCATCCAGTTAGACGGGGCCTGTGCTTATAAAAATATCCTGACGAAGTAGACTCATTCAGACCGATATATTCATTTGGTTTAAGCCAGGTTTCAGTGAGGCAGAGTGCGTCAAGGCAATAATCTGATATAATTTCATTAAGAATAAGTGCTTTCGGCGCAAGGGATCTAATGTTGAGAAGTCCAAACTTTAGAGGTAGATTTCGATTACTTATTTGGCCTTTTTCTGGTTTTATGGTTATCAGATTGTTTCGGGTGAATTTAACGAATTTATTCTTTTTTCTCACTATTCGGGGAACAGACACAATTTCTATAGGACAAGCTATGTGTGTGTCTATCAGTATGGTGAGTTGTATTAATAATAATAATAATAATAATAATAATAATAATATCTCAGTTTTATATAGCGCGGGGCGGCCACTGCTCTTTCCAAGATTTTGCTCAGAAAGGGAAGGTTGGATATGGGACGATAGTTATTTGGGTCATCAGGGTCCAGACCAGGCTTTTTCAAAGTGGGGATGACAGCAGCAGTCTTGAGGCTTGACGGCACCTCACCAGACTCCAGGGACATGTTGATGATTGTCATCATAGTGTGGCTGAGAACAGGTAGACATGATTTAACCAGCGAGGTAGGCATGGGGTCTAACTTACAAGTAGATGACTTGGCTTTGGACACCAGGTTGGTGACCTGGTCAATGTCCAGTAAGCTGAAGGAGGAGAGGTTGTGCTGTGATGGGCAGGCAGCAGGAATGGAGATGTCCTGCACTAACTGATGGGCACCAGGAGATTGAACTCCCTGCCGTTGTGGAGTGGGAGATAGAGTTGGAGACAGGAGCTGTTGATGGATGGCGTCAACCTTGTTTTTAAAAAAGTCCTGGAACCAAGAGCACAGATCAGCAGCATCAGACGGCTCGGGGGTGTCGGGAGGACGGAGAAGGCGGGTGATAGTAGAAAAAAGCTTTCTAGGATTATGTTGTTGGTTATTGATGAGCATGGAGTAGTAGTGGGTTTTAGCCTTGGAGAGAGCCTCCTTATAGTTTCTGACATGGTCCTTGTACGCCTCGAGATGGACAGTGAGGCCGGATTTTTTGTGGAGTCGCTCCAGCCGACGACCAGTTGACTTCATGAAGCGGAGCTCGGGAGTGAACCAGGGAGCAGGTCGGGAAAAAGAGACTGAACGCGTAACAAGAGGGGCCACAGAGTCCAGACTTGTGGAGAGAGCAGTGTTGTAGTGTTCCACCAAGGTGGCCACTGAGAGGCCAGAGGCGGGAGCAGCAAGGTGAGTTTCTAAGACACTGGAGAGCAGGGGCAGGCACACCTCTTTGGTCTTCCTGAAGGTGATGGTCTGTACGTGGCGTTGCCTGAGTAGGGGCAGAGGAACAGAGAACATAACGGCATGGTGGTCTGATATGGCCAGGTCCATGCACTGGAGATGTAATGGTGGTGTGCCAGTGGTGCACACCAGGTCCAGGGTATGTCCTTTGATGTGGGTGGGGCTAGGCACATGTTGGGTGATGTTAAAGCAATCCAAAAGTGACAGAAAATCGGCCGCAAAAGAGCAGCTGCCAGAGTCCACATGGATGTTAAAGTCACCTAGTAGAATGGTAGATGGGGACATGGGGCAGACGGTGGCAAGCTGCTCCGAGAGCTCAGGGAGGAAGCAGGTGGAAGCTTTGGGTGGTCGATATACAAGGACCACTTGTAGCTGTGCAATCCCAGTCAGAGCAAGATGGAGACACTCGAAGGATGAAGCATTGACAGGATGTTCTTTGACCAAGGTATCAGAATTGTGTATGACAGCAAGTCCACCACCACGACCCAGGCAACGAGGCTTTTGTAGACCAAGTACGACGGAAAATTGTGTGTAATTAGTTAGCCTAAAACAATATTGTCTCCAATGCTGAAGCATATATGAATTTACTTTTGTTTTATAATAGATCCTTTATGATGAATGTGTGTAAATGTGCTTCATAGTATTTTCACATTGATGAAATGAGATGCCCAAATTTGTGCTTTAAAAGTTTCTTACATACAGTAGTTTTTGTACTGTCTCAGGGGCAAAACAATGAAAGACATGGCAGTGCCTCGGTTTAAATGGTCTTGAAATTAATTTAATTTCCTGATAGTAGGCGATCTGATAGTGTACACTATGCGAATGTCCTGATTCGTCACATCAGGTATAACCACTCCATGTATGAGAGACCGGCGAACAGGATGATGAGAATGCGAAGCATTTCTTGGTGTTTCCGGCAATCTCAAACAGAATGATGAAACTGCTGAATGCTCTTGTAAGGTGTTGGGCAGAGAAGACACTGAATGTTCCAGAACTGGTGAACTGTGAAAGTTGAGTATTGAACCAGTTGCCAGTTGGGGGTTTGCAGGTCGTAGATAAAGTGTTAAACCCACTGATGCAACATTTTCTGTATCGATTTGCCATCTGGTACGGTCAGTTCGGGGTGTAGAGGCGTCTGGTGGAAAGCCAAAATCGACATCGTCCAAGCGCCCAATGGTTGATGTGGAATGGTCAGTAGCACTACTCAGCGGTAAAAGCCAGCAAACGCACGAACCCAAATGCTGCCACCGTGAGGTGTGGGGGTAAAACCAGAATACCGCTTGAACACCATCTGTATATGTCTATGATTTTTCTCTTATAAATGTATGATTTTTTCAGTGTATGTGCATGTTCTTTTTCCCATGTGCTTGTGTGTTTTTTTTTTTTTTCTGCGTATGCACAACTACTTTTTCCCATCTGAGAACTCTATCTTGATTAAGTTGGAAACAAAATGCTAAAACTAATGCCAAGGCACTATGGGATTTCAAGGCTACTGAGGACACAGTGAACTCTATGTAGCACGGCCACATAAAGGGGCATTTTAAAATAGCAGGCTAATAATTGAGGAGCTAATACTGCTCACCTGCGCAAGGAATTGCGCCTGATATGGTTTTAGATGCCCCATGACAGTGTTCGAGTCCACAGGGATTAACCTCCTCGCGAACATGCGTGATCGCAACGCGAGGGAACCCGGAAACGGAGTTGGGTCACGTGTACCGGCATAAAGCCGGAACCGGCAAAGGACTCAACACAGAGAGATGATGTACAGCACTGTTGATAAAGAAAGAGAGTTTGTTTGCAAGATTCGAAGGATTACTTTTCCCCGGTTGGATTAATCTTTCAGGACACTTACAACTCACCTCTCGTCCTGTTTCTCATGCTCCCGGATTCAACATCTTTACCAGTGAGGCCGAGCCATCCCTCCTGTACACCATTTCACACACTGCAATAACACTGACTCTGGACTTTCATACATGCAGCCAGACACACGCATACACTACATCCATTGTTTATATTTGTATATATTCTGTATATATTGGTTTTGGGTGCACCTTGTTTGTTTGTTTATTAGTTTGTTTTGTATAATACACTTTGGTTTGGTTTAGTACTAGTTATTGTGTCGCTTCTTTACTTGATCGGCTACGATCGCAATACCGAAAGTGTCATTTATTAACCCGTATTTTGATTCTCGACCCCATAGCATTGTAACTAGTGATTCAAAATAAATCCAGAGGTTACAACTGAACCATGCCAGTGCAGCTCCAGGACTTATCATGGTGAAATATACAGTGAATAAAAAAAAAAGGGGGGTGGGGGCTTTGTTGGGGTGTATTATAGTCATTAAATGTGCGTTTATACTGCTTATAACATGCATGCTTGTGTGTTTTCCTTCTCACAGTAAGCTGTATGTCAATTATCAATTTCCTGTGTATCAGCTGATTTCTACACCAGCTTTACGTCCTGAACAGAAGATGAAAGATAACTTCAGGATTTATCTCTATTTTCAGCAACACCACTGAGCACATCATAATGAGGGAACAGGGACACATGCGTCTGTCTCTTCATAGACATGATGTGTGCATCAACACGAAGTATTTTTACCTGACACTCATACAGTGGAACCTTGGATTACGAACATAATTCATTTCGGAAGCGGGCTCGTATCTATGTCTGTGTCTGCAGAGTTTCAGTTGATTTTAATGATGCGTTTCAAAAATATTTTTGCGGAGACTGAGACAGCCGAAAGTGCACCCTGTGTATGTTCTTTATTTTACAAAAACACAATGTTTTGTGGATATTGTGAGTGTACATAAAAGTAGACCCTTTACAGATACAAATGATGTCTACACCTATGTGTACGATCAAAAATGATGGAGTATTTTTAGTTCATTCACAATTACCAGAAAGAAAAAAAAATTAAGTATACCAGCCAATGGGCAGTGGCGGATTTAGCAATTTGGGGGATCAAGGCAAACATGAATATGGGGACCTCTGCATTCAGTGCATTTTTAAAAGTCTTACCATTTACTCATCATCCCAAAGCAATCTTATCCGGCTGTCTAGAACAGCCCTGTAGAAAAAAAACAACAACAACAAAATATTAACAGCTTAACTAATGCACAAACAATTTTCCACAATTAGAATGTAACTTATTTTCAGTTTACATATCTGATACAGATACCTTTGTATTTCAACATGATCAGCAGATTAAAAGTTGACAATTGGCCTTTGTCTGATATGCTGTTTCACTAAAGCAAAAAACCAATGACAGGTCAATGGAGTGACACGAATAATACCAAGAAATACTTATAAAAATTATTACCTCTTATCTTTATCCTTGCCTTTCTGTCTTTGTCTTCGTCTTTACTCTTCTTCACTCTGTTTGTCTGTCTTCTTCCACTGTCCCTTTAATGCTTTTATTTTATGTATTTCTCCTGCTACTTGACTGTTTTTTTTTTACTCCTTTCAATCCTTTTAAAGCAGTCTACTGTTTCTCTTCATCCTCACTATATTTACTTTCCTCTTTTTTGTATTTTTTCTTTGCATCTCTGTCCTTTCCCTTTATTGATTTTATTTAATTTGGATCTCCCTCCATCTCTCTTTCTCTTTCTCTCTTCTCTTTGCTTTCTCCTCCTCAAATGTTATTTTCGTGGTCTTCCCTTTTTTCTCCCCTTTTGGCACTGTATTTCTCTAACTGTATTTCTCTCTTTTATTCTTTCTCCCTGTTTTTTTTATTATTATTATTCTTTGTCTTTTGGCTGTTCCCTTTCAGGGGTCGCCACAGCGAATCATCTGCCTCCATCTAACCCTATCCTCTGCATCCTCTTCTCTCACACCAACTAACTTCATGTCCTCTCTCACTGCATCCATAAATCTCCTCTTTGGTCTTCCTCTAGACCTCCTGCCTGGCAGTTCCAACCTCAGCATCCTTCTACCGATATATTCACCATCTCTCCTCTGAACATGTCCAAACAACCTCAATTTGACCTCTCTGACTTTATCTCCAAAACATCTAACATGGGTTGTCCCTCTGATAAACTCATTCTTGATCCTATCCATCCTTGTCACTCACAAGGAGAACCTCAACATCTTCAGCTCTGCTACCTCCAACTCTGCCTCCTGTCTTGTCTTCAGTGCCACTGTCTCTAAGCCGTAGAGCATCGCTGGTCTCACCACTGTCCTGTACACCTTTTCTTTTATTCTCACTGATACTCTTTTATCACACAACACACCTGAAACTTTTCTCCACCGATTCCAACCTGCCTGTACCCGCCACTTCACCTCCTTTCCACACTCTCCGTTGCTCTGGACCATTGACCCTTAGTACTTAAAGTCCTGCACCTTCTTTACCTCTGCTCCCTGTATCCCCACCATTCCTCTTGGGTTCCTCTTATTTACATACGTGTATTCCATCTTGCTGCGGCTAACCTTCATTCCTCTGCTTTCCAGAGCATACCTCCACCTCTCCAAATTTTCTTTCACCTGTTCCCTGCTCTTGCTACAAAGCACAATGTCATCTGCAAACATCATAGTCCATGGAGGCTCATGTCTAACCTCATCTGTCATCCTGTCTATCACCAGAGCAAACAAAAAGGGGCTTAGAGCCAATCCTTGATGCAGACCCACCTCCACCTTGAACTCTTCTGTCACACCTACAGCACATCTTACCACTGTCTTACAACTTTCGTACATGTCCTGCACCACTCTAACATACTTCTCTGCCACTCCAGACTTTCTCATACAACACCACAGCTCCTCTCTCGGCACCCTGTTGTACGCCTTCTCTAAATTTACAAAGACACAATGCAACTCTTTATTACCTTCTCTGTACTTCTCCACTAGCATCCTCAAAGTAAATACTGAATCTGATGTACTCTTTCTAGGCATGAAACCATATTGCTGCTCACAAATGCTCACCTCTGCCTTTAATCTAGCTTCCACTACTCTTTCCCACAGCTTTATTGTATGGCTTTGTAATTGCCACAGCTCTGCACATCTCCCTTGTTCTTAAAAATTGGCACCAATACACTTCACCTCCAGTCTTCTGGAATCTTCTCACTCTCCAAGATCTTGTTAAACAAACTAGTTAGAAAACTCTACTGCCACCTCTCCTAAGCACTTCCATACAGATGTGGCCATTCATACGGCGCGTGTTTTTCCGCGAGATGCCGCAATTTAGTGCACAGCGTGCCGCTATTTGCCGTAAGCAACATTCGGGAATTTAAATAAATGTGTTGTGCTTCACTGAATATCCGCCAGATGGTGCATGGAAGGACTTTATCTAAAAGCTGGGCCAAGTACTGTACAATGAAGAATTGTGTATAATTAGTTAGCCTAAAACAATATTGTTCCCAATGCTGAAGCAAACATGAATTTTATTTTGTTTTACAACAGATCTTTTATAATGAATGTGTATATGTGCTTCATATTATTTTCATAATGATGAAATGAGATGCCCAAATTCGTGCTTTAAAATTCCTAATAAGTTTCTTATATAGTTTTTGTAATGTCTTAACAGGAACAAAACAGTGAAAGACATGGCAATGTCTCGGTTTAAATGGTGTTGAAATTAATTTTATTTCCTGATAGTAGGCTATCTGTTAGTTAACACTATGCGAATGTCCTGATTCATGAATATGCCAACATATCTTATTTAGAACGTAAAAATGTGTCAACATCATCAGAAGACACGAATGAACAATATCATATTAAGTAAATTTTCTTTTCTAAACATGAAGTTCTTCGGGCTTTTTATAATAATCATCATATTTGCTGTTTGTGTCCAGCATTGAATAATAATTTCATCCATTATTTAACCACGGCTGGAAAAAATAGCTGGAATGTGATGTGATTGTGAATTTAAGACTTAAATTAAGCTGTTCGTCTTTTGTAAAGTACTTTCACTTTACAAAAGAGATCGTTTTTATCAAAAGGTTGATGAATGCGTGTTGTACAGTATATACAACGCGACAGCGTGCTCGGTTACTATAATCCAATTTTTTACCTTTCATGTAGGTCTGCTCGGACTTATTAATTTGTTTTAAACCCCTCAAAAATGCGTGTGTATACAGCTCAAAACCGCCATCAGTTATTAAAGATAGCATCTTATTAGAAAAAATGCCCCAGTGATTTCAGGAAATCTCCTGGCGCTCTGCGGATAACACCGGGCCAACTCATGTCGAAAAGAATTTATAAACGTTTTCTAAACGTGGCCTATAGTTTTTTTTACTTATAATATTTGTTTATTTAATTTAAATGAGGTTTGGGCTCAGGACTTCAATTCGGCATCGTGATTCTCCTCTTTAATTTACTACATGGTTTTATTCAGCGCTCAGCCGCACACATAAATTTTTTCAGAGCGCATCGGCAGAAGTAGACTAATGAGTATGAATATGTCGGGAAAACAGCAAGCAGACTGACTCTGACCCTTTAAAAAAATGTTTGCGTTCATTTTCTGACAAGCTTAAGTTCACCAAAAACAATACAGAACAGTGCACCTTATTTGCTTTCAAACATTTACAAAATCACAAAGTTTTTTCGTTATTGTGAGTGCGCTTAAATAAAATTTGAGTCTTCTTAAGGCTATGTAGTCTTATATAGTTTTATTATATAATTTTTGCACATTAATCTGAGTCCTTATCTGTTACATTTTTTGAGGACAATAGTTTTTTCAGTCTGTCACGGCGTGCGCCCAAATCAATATCACTCCTCGCTCACTAGTTAGGTGGCCTCCCCTAAAGGAGCGGGGCCGCTGAATTAGGCAGGGCTGGTGAGCTCCCCTTGCTGATCCCGATCTTGCAACCCGCGCTATAAAATACTCGGGGTTTGTTGGTTTACAGTGGATTTTACTATGTGGTGTGAGTGAGACACGCGCGCAACAACGCAGAATTGCAGCATGCAAGCAGGGCAAATGGAACGCGCCCCAGGGACTTCAAAGAAGAGCCAGCGCAAGCAGACGGAGGCAGGAGCTGCTGTGCGCGGATGGCCGTTGTACTCGTATTTTATAGCGCGGGGTGCAATTACCTCGTCTCAACAGCCTTACTGCTATCAATGCCATTCAGAATAAAGCTAAAGAACATTAACCAGCCATTTGAACATTATCCATCTGCAACTTTATCCAGCCAACATCCAAATTAATGAATAAATACAGCTGGATGGGCTTTGGACTGGTTTTAAAGAAGATGATTTGAAGGTCTCAATCACGTCACCTATTCTGCCTCTGCAGCATGACATTTCTACTTAATTGTCTTACCTAAACTTACCTGTAACATGCAAAGTGCATTCCTAATTAAGCTCCTTTTCAAGTGATGGCCATAAGACTCCAGTCAGGTGCCTACCAGCTAGTTGCTTATTTTACCTCAATAATATAATAAACTAAAATATTTGCTATTCTAGAGTGCAATGTTAATAATGTTAATAATGTTAATAATAATAATAATAATAATAATAATAATAATTATAAGAAAACACTAAATATAGGCTGATTTCATGGCCTTTTAGTAAGAATAGATCCGATGTATGTAAATAAAAGTCTTATTTTGCAATGATATCTTCAATTACACCCATTTAGAAATATAAAATTTAATAGCTACCTGTCTGATATGTCTGTTTATTAAGAGTTAAAGATGGGTGGGTTAGGGTTAGCTTTATATCACCAAACACTGAGGATTCCATTTAATTCTTTCAGATTTATTTGTTAAGAATTGAGAGGAACCAGACTTAACAGAGAACCCATCCACATTTGGGTGATGATAGATAGCAGGAATTGTTTCACAGCCACAGGATCTTGTCATGCATCAACAATTCTTAAATAAAACCAAAATAAATTATTGCTAATGAAAATATATAATTCCAATTGTTATAAATCTACAAAAAGACTGAATTGTTTAAAGGAGCACAATTGATAAGCTTAAAATATTGATTCATGTTGGGTCACCTTTATTCTTCGTTTTATATTTATTAATGAATGTGAATAATATAAATTTGTTTTCACATTTTGTTGATTTTGTCATGTTATGTAACCCTCAGTTTATAACAGACAGATAATAGAATAGAACAGGACAGACATAAGACAACCTAATCCTGAACACCTGGGAGATAAAATAAGGGAACTAATCAAACATAACTAGACACAAAAATTATAAACATAAAGACACAGAGTCCACAGCAGCCACTGCCTCTTGCCACAAGGGGGCAACCCCAACATAGTATTCTTAGTCCCTGACAGTGGGTGATGTGAAAGAAATAATTTTTATAGGGTGGCAAAATATTTTAGAAGGATGGCATGGCAGGGTGATACGGAATCTAAGTTACAGATGTAAGGTGGGAGGAAGTTCCACAGAATGAAAGCGGAGTGACTGAATGCTCTACTCCTCATAGTACTGAGACGAGCAGAGGGTGCAGCCAGGTGAATGAAAGCAGATGATCTAAGAGAACGAGAGGAAGTGACAATTTGTAGTAGATTGAGTAGATAAGAAGGGGCAAGATTATGGATTACCTTGAAAGTGAGAAAAATGATTTTAAATTCAATTCTGTATTTTATGGAGTTGCTGCAGAACATATGATGGAAAGAAGGGATTTTTGTAATAATGCAAGCTGCTGAGTTTTGGACAAGTTGTAGCTTATGAAGGGATTTCTGGGGAAGACCAAAGAGAAGAGAATTGCAGTAGTCAATACTAGAGGACACCAAACTGTGGACAAACTGTGGACTACTCAGGACAGAAGTAGAAAGGGTGGAGGGAGAGGGACAAAGACAATTAATATTGCACAGATGGAAGTAGGCAGAGCGAGTAATATTATTAATGTAAGATTGGAGCTATCAAGGATGACACCCAAACTCTTAACTTGATGGGATGGAGAAACCGGCGAACTGTCAATTGTGAGGATAAAACTGTTGACTTCGAAAAGTAAGGATTTGGTGCCGATGAGAAGGATTTCTGTTTTATCCGTATTCAATTTAAGAAAACTGTGGCTGAACAAAGACTTTATTTTATAAAGGCAGTTGGTAAGAGAGGGGGGTTGAAGTGAGGAATTAGGTTGACAAGAGAGATAGAGCTGGGTGTCATCAGCAAAGCAGTGAAAATGGATATTATATTTACCAAAAATATTACCAAGTGGGAGAAGATAAATGATGAAAATAAGGGGCCCCAGGACAGAACCCTGGGGAACACTGGTAGTAACAGGGGAAGGCTAAGAACAAAATGATTTGAGATGTATAAACTGAGAGCGGCCAGAGAGATAAGAGTGAAACCAGTCAAGGGGTGTGTGAGAAAGCCCAATAGATGACAGTCTGGGAAAAGAATGGACTGAGAAATGGTATCAAAGGCTGCAGTCAAATCAAGAAGAATAAAAATTGTGAGTAGGCCAGAGTCAGCAGCCATAGGGAGGTCATTAGTGATTTTAATAAGGGCAGTTTCAGTACTGTGAAGGGGACGAAAGCCAGATAGGAATTGTTCGTAAAGATTATTCAGTGATAAATGGGAGTGAAGTTGAGCAGCAACAGTTTTTTTCAAGTATTTTTGAGATAAAGGAAAGGTTAGGAATTGGGCGAAGATTATTATCATTGGGATCCAAACCGGGTTTTTAAAGTATGGGAGTAACAGCAGCAGTTTTAAAAAGTGACGGTACAATTCTAGTGAAGAAAGAAGAATGAATAATGGCAGTTATAAGGGGGAGCAAAGAAGAGAGGCAAGATTTAACCAAAGCTGTAGGTAGAATACGGTCAGAAATTACTGAGGCATCAGGGAGGAGGTAAGGAGAGAATAACTGATAATGTGAGGAAAAAAAAGTGGGAGACAAAAAATAGGAGTCAAGGAGGTGGTAAATTTTGTGAACTTTCTCATTTAAAAAACAGCATTCGGGAGTTACAGGTGTCAGTTGAGTACATACAGGGGGGCGGATTTAGGGGGGTTAAAAATTGTATTAAGTAATGAAAACAATGTCTTGGAATTGCCTTAATTAGAACGGACTACACCAGATTAATAATCAGATTAAAGTGTTCAAAAAACAGCTGTTATAATGTCAGGGACATTTTACATTGCATTATAAAAAAAGGATCATGTCACGGGACAAACCAAAGGTAACAACAGATGACTTAGCAGTTTAGCCCGTGTAGCGTGGATGGTAACCCAAACGCGAAAGTAGCGCGAAGAGGCAGGATAACCACGCTAATATTCTTAGAACTCTCTCGTAATGTTGATAGCCACACCTTGTCACCTACGTTATACAACCATCCCGGAGGGTGTCGACTGCGATGTTGTGTGGCGTAACGGGTGTTGGCTTGGTGGATGGCTTGGTTGGCTTGGGTCCACAGTCGCCGACACCTGCAGAACAACTGCTGAACTGACTGTTAGGGCCATATTTCATTCTTGTGATTTGTTGTTGTGTTTATTTCATTTCAATTTATTAGTTAAGCATTAAGCATTAAGTCTGTTGGTTAAGCATTATACATTAAGTCCATTGAGTTTATTAGTTTAAGCATTTAGTATTATACTCGTAATTTGTATTGTGACACCATTTCATGAGTTGTTCTGTGACATCATCCCACAGTTGTGTAGTTGCATGTCTATCATGCACGTTAGTTGTTCAGTTGTTGTTAAGACATGAAAGGATACAGAAAGGTGTGGAGAACACAAGCTTTTGACCGTGATACAGTAAGCTAAAAGATACAGTAAAATAAGTTGTTGTAACTGTAATCTACTGAAGCTACAGGACACAGCAAGCAACTTGTTGTGACTACAGTGGATTTATGCAAGAAACTGTAACAACCGTTGTACTTTGATGTTGAAAATAAAACAAGAGACAAAGAAATCAACGGACGTCTGGAGTCGTGAGTGACAATGTGTAACAAGAAAGACATGCGTTAGAACTTGTGAATAACATGCACGTACATGTAAAGTCTAAAGCTTCTTCCACTGCAAAAATGAAGATAAGTAAATTAAGAGTGTGAACGTGGAGTGAAGAGCACGCATGCGATCTAAAAAAAAACGCGCATCGACTGTCGACAAGCCGCCGAAAACGGAAGCGATAAGAGGACTTGCCTGCTTTAAATTTCATCATGTCAGACAGCAAGGGCGCTATCGTTGAATCTAAGCAGGTAAAAGTGCTTGACGAAAACGATTCTCCAGACAAGCTTCACAAACTGAAGAACGCCAGAGAAGGCAAGTGGAGTCAGTTGACTATATTATACAACGAACTAGAGGCGCTTATGGACAATGCTTGTAATTTGAATGACGTTAAAGCCAAGCGCCGCGAATATAAAGGGCTGCTAAATACCACTGAGACACGGCTACTGAGACAGACTTGTAGAAAGGCTGAGCGAAAGTGGAAAAAAGACAACTTAAACATTTCTTTAGCTGTTCAAAGACGGTTTATCGGCTTATCAGAGAGCCGCCAAATTAGCTAAGGCGACCTATTTTTCTAAGTTAATTTTACATAATCAGTCTAAACCTAAGGTGCTGTTTTCTGTTATTAACTCTGTTGTCAATCCCCCGGTTAACTCTGTGTCAGTTGCCTCTGTCACCCTTTGTGAAAGCTTCTCAAGGTTTTTTAAAGACAAAGTAAGTAAGCCTGGTCTGGGAGCTTATATTTTATCTACCAAGCAGCTTGTTCCCCTGCCATTGTCTGCATCCTGGAAGGTTTTTGAACCAGTTTCTATTCAGTCACTTAAAGATACTCTTGCTAAACTGAAACCATCTTTTTCTCCATATGATGCTATTCATCCTAGATTTTTAAGACAAATCATTGATTCGGTGGACCAGGCCTAGTGTCCTTTTTTAATAAATGTCTCTCAACAGGCGTGGTTCCTACTAATTTGAAAGTGGCTACTATCACTTCTCTCCTCAAGAAGCCCTCACTTGATCCGTCTGTTTTAAAAAATTATCGTCCTATCTCTGTTTTACCATTTGTGTCTAAGGTCTTAGAAAAGATTGTGTTTCTTGAACTCCAATCTTTTCTTGCTTTAAACAGCTTGTTTGAGCATTTTCAATCTGGTTTTAAGGCGGCCCACAGTACTGAATCAGCCCTCTTGAGAGTGTTAAACGACATCCTTTTAGCCACTGATACGGGGGATTCTGTGGTCCTT
Source organism: Clarias gariepinus (assembly GCF_024256425.1). Lineage (NCBI taxonomy): Eukaryota > Metazoa > Chordata > Actinopteri > Siluriformes > Clariidae > Clarias > Clarias gariepinus. The sequence goes on from NC_071119.1 coordinate 6,540,591, forward strand.
GTTCTTTTAGATTTATCAGCTGCTTTCGACACTATTAGTCATTCAATATTATTACATAGACTAGAGTCTTGGGTGGGTCTCTCTGGCATAGTTTTAAAGTGGTTTCAGTCATTTTTATCTGACAGAAAATATGTGGTTAAGATAGGAGATTTTCCCTCATCGACTTCTTCTTTTCCCTGTGGTCTTTCACAAGGCTCTGTGTTGGCTCCTACTCTATTCTCATTGTACATGCTACCTCTGGCCTCCATTTTTAGGAAACATGGGGTATCTTTCCACTTTTATGCTGACGACACGCAAATCTACTTACCTTTTAAGAAAAATGATGACCTGGCCATGACTACTTTGTTATCCTGCTTAGATGAAGTTAAATCTTGGTTATCTCATAATTTTTTATCCCTTAATGAAAAGAAAACCGAGGTGATAGTCTTTGACCTGTCGGAACACACGAAGGCCCCTGATCTTGATCTGGGTCCTCTATCAGCCTTTAGATCCTCTCAGGTTCGGAATTTAGGTTTCCTATTAGATGATTCACTAAAACTTGAGAAACAAATCTCTACCGTGATTAGATCTAGCTTTTATCTGCTCTGTACGCTCACAAAGATTAGACCTTTTCTCACTGATAAGACTCTAGAGATGGCCATTCATGCTTTCATTACAACCCGCCTTAACTATTGTAACTCTCTCTATTATGGTATTTCTAAATCTCAAATTGCCCGTCTTCAACTGGTCCAGAACGCCGCTGCTAAATTTCTTTTGAAAAAGAAAAAAAAGGGATCATGTGACTCCGCTTTTGAAGGCCCTTCATTGACTGCCTGTTCACTTCCGAATTCATTTTAAAATTTTACTATTTGTGTTTAAATCGTTACACCAGCAAGCACCCCTTTACTTATCTGAATTACTGCACCACCATACCCCCCTGAGAAGTTTGAGATCCTGTGACCAGAATCTCCTCTTAATCCCACACTCCAGACTTAAGCGTAGAGGTGACCGTGCTTTTTCAGTTATTGGGCCTCATCTTTGGAATGACTTGCCGATTGATATCCGAATGGCTCCTAGTTTACCTATTTTTAAATCCCTTTTAAAAACCTATTTTTTTTCCATGGCTTACTAGGCGCTACTGTGCCTACTAGTTTTATTAGTTTTGTGTGTATCGTGTACTTTTAGCCTTTTTATGATCTGGATGTACAGCACTTTGGTCAGTCTCAAGGCTGTTTTAAATGTGCTATATAAATAAACTAAACCTAAACCTAATCCTGCGCAATCAGCACCACTGGTATCACCCTAAACTGATGCACTGCACAGAATTCATGGTAAGAGTGAAGTCGTGGATTGCGGAAATTAGTAAGGATACAGAAAGGTGTGGAGAACACAAGCTTTTGACCGTGAGACTGTGAGCTAAAGGATACAGTAAAATGAGCTGTTGTAACTGTAATCTACCGAAGCTACAGAACACAGCATGCGACTTGTCGTGACTACAGTGGATTTATGCAAGAAACTGTAACAACCGTTGTACTTTGATGTTGAAAATAAAACAAGAGATAAAGAAATCAACGGACATCTGGAGTCGTGAGTGACACTTTGTAACAAGAAAGACCAGCATGAGAACTTGTGAATAACATGCACAAACACATCTTTTAAATATTGTTGAATACATTCGGACTGTGTAACAGGTTCGACCCCAAGTGCATGGGTTTGCACAGACTCGTGGCGAGGTCTTACGGGAAAAAATGGGGAGGAAAGAGTTTAAGGATTGAGGATGGAAAGGAAGGAATGTACACGTGCAGGTTTGGTTGGCAGTGCCCCGCTGGCATTGCTCTGCTTGCATGCCGCACTTCCACGTTGTTGTGTGCGCGTCGCACTCACAACGCGTAGTAAAATCCACTGTAACCCAACAGACCCCGAGTATTTTATAGCGGAGTGCAAGCCTGGGATCATTAGCAAGGATAGCTCACCAGCGGCCCCGCTCCTTCGCATATCTAAAGGGGAGGAAGCCTAATTAGTGAGCGAGAAGCTTTATATACCTTTATATGGCTCAACTTTTATTTAAGCACACTCACAATAACAAAAAAAAATATGATTTTGTAAATGTTTGAAAGCAAACAGGGTGCGCTGTTCTGTATTGTTTTTGGTGAACTTGAGATTGAACTTGATTCGCATCAGAAAATGAACCGAAACTCTGTGTATACTCGCCTCACCGACGTGAAAAAATATCTACTTATAGAAAACGAAATGTCTGCTTTTATATAAACTAATGTAAAAAAAATTTAGACAATGTAATTCGTATGAAAAGTGGATTTTTGGCGCATCCACTGCTGCGGACACGACAGCCGAAACCAAAGACATCACTAATTTATCAATGATTTTTTAAAATGATCAGAGTCAGTCTGCTTGCTGTTTTCCGATGCATAAAAAATCATTAGTCTACTTCTGCCAGTGCGCTCTGGAAAACTTTATGCGTTCAGTTGAGCGCAGATTAGACTACGTAGGAAATTAAAGAGGGGGATTACGAGGCTGAATCGAAGTCCTGTGCCCAAACCTCATTTAAAATAAATTAACAAATATTATAATTAAAAAAACAATAGCTCACGTTTAGAAAACGTTTATAAATTCTTTCCAACATGAGTTGGCCCGGTGTTATGCGCAGAACGCCGGGAGATTTATTCAAGCTCCGAAATCGCTGGGGCATTTTTTTCTAAATAGACGCTATCTTTAATAATTGATGGAGGTTTTGAGCTGTAAACACACTTTTTTGCAACAACTTTTAAAACTACACCTGTGACACAATAACAGTAATATTTCAAACATTTTGCAGGCTGCCATTTTGAAAAATTAAAGAATAATGAATAAACCAGTTGAGATGCTGGTCTTCCAGCCAGCGTAATTGAAACTATTCTAAGTGCTAGGGCTCCCTCCACTTAAAGAACTTATGCCCTCAAATGGAATGTATTTGAAGATTGGTGCATGGCAAAACATGTAGACCCAGTCCACTGCTGAATTGAGTCAGCGCCTATCAGGTTTCTGACTATCAAGATGGTTTCTCATGGCCGTTACTTCTCTGAAGAGAATTGGAGATCTGCAGGCTTTGTCAGTCTCCCCGTCCTGCCTAGACTTTGCCCCTGTGCTAGTCAAGGCTATTCTGCGTCCTCACCCGAACTATCTTCCTAAAGTTGAGAATGGAACTAAGGTTCCATTTTCAACCATGCACCCAGTTGTTCTCGAAGCATTCTGTCCTCCTCCTTTTACAGGGGGTGGTCGCCACTACACAAACGTTGTCACATTGGGTAAGAGATGCTATTGCCGTAGCCTATGAGGCTTCGCCTCTAGGTATCAGGGCGCATTCGACCGGGGGATTGCCTCATCTATTGCGCTGGCAAGAGGTGTTCCCCTGCAGCAAGTGTGTGATGTGGCAGGGTGGTCCTCTCCACACATATTTGTCAGATTTTATAGTCTGGATGTTCGTGCTACTCCGGCCTCATGGGTCCTCGAGTCAGCCTCCCAGAGTTAGCTCAGAGACCTCCTTGGCCTTTGTGCGCACATGCTACAGATCTGGCCATTAAAAACGCACGTTTCGAGAAAAGGGATCTCGCGACTTGCCTCGGCTGCGCACAGCAAGCTGTGAAAATGCCCTTCATTACCTGTAGGGGGCAGTCGTGTTTCAGTCTGGAGTATTGTGTGTCTACTGAAGCCGAAAACGTGTTTTCTCTCTTAGGCGCCCATTGACAGCAAGCGACGGAGTTCATAAACGTGTCGAGCTTAAACTGTAAATACTGATATGCATTTATTCTTCATTTTCTTCTCTTCTTCTATGATGCTACTTCGTTACAACGCACCCGTGCAATATTGTTTTATTGTGTTTATGTGCTTTAAATATCGTTGAGTTGTGCTTTAAATTCTGTGTTATTTCGGGTACTTTGATCACACTGTTGGGTTGCTTTTGCTATAAATACTAAAAGTGCTGCATGATTAAACTTAATGCAAAAAACGGTGTTTATGCAGTAAACCCATGGGTGAACACGATGCTTTAAGAATTTAGTTAAACACGAATATAAGTGCCATTTTAATTTAAATCCAACATTTTAATGGTTAGTGATTGGTGTATGGGCATCAACTCGCACGTTCTGTAATATTCCATTGTCATTCGTATTACCGTTGTTTTAGAGCTCTTAGAGTTGTCTTAGAGTTTTACTAAAGCGTTCTCTAGTTAATAAGAAAGTAAGTTAGTAAGTACAGTAAGCGAATAAAAGAGAAATGAATAAACAGCTTTAAATGGTACTTCAGCGTAGTAAAAGTACCCTAGCATGAGTTTATATATAATGAAAATATTATGTAAAAAGAAAATCTAATTTATATATTTGTGTTTAATTAAATTCTTAACATTTTAATGGTTAGTGTTTGTTGCAGAAATGTACACTATTTTTGGGGAAGAGCTTGGCTTGTACATGCTACTTTAGACTGATCAACAGTCGACGCCCCCCCGTAACCAGCAGATCAAAGGAGCAGTTATCCTTGGTTGGTTGGTTGGAAGCATGTTTGAAGGAGAAGATAACGTCACAAACACACACACAAACTCTCCGTGGACACACACACACAATCTCTCCGTGCAGATACACCGCAGAGAACAACTTCGTAATACACCTGGCCATTAATTAAAACGAATATTTAAAAAATAATTAAAAAATCCATCTTAAATTAATTTATCGGCGTGTATAAACCCGCGGCTCGCACTTTTAAAGGCTACTTGATAGATACAGTAAATGTTGGCTTTTCCAACACGCCAGCACGCTCCGATGTGAGCCGATTTATTCAAGTCATAATTAGAGAATATTAATAAAGAGATAAATAACATAGAGAAAGCAAAATGTGACTGTCCATACAGTAAATAAAAAAAAAAGTATAAAATCCAACTATTAAGTCTGATTTAATTGCTATCATTAATCTATCTATTTAAACCTATCTATTTTAGGCATAGACATCCGCTCTGTCTTGGTAATTCATCTAAACCCCTTACAGTATTTGGCAACAGCGCACACAGTTTGATAAATTCACATTTACAGAAAGGTGAAAAGCGATTCCGCAGAATCTTCTGACACAGTGCTTGCTCTGAAGGACTATACTTGACAAGAATATAGAGGATAAAAATCATATTTATAATAAGATATACTTAATTAAATAATAGAATTATATCAAATAAAAACTTTATCTAAAAGCCAGACCGACCAAATTTCTCATTCACTGCTGAAGTAGTTAAATATACTTATTCTGTAGAGACGTAGGTTACATTTCAAAAGTACAATCGCAAGTGTAAAGTTATCAAACCGGTTTCGCTGAAGGGGGAATTCGCAGAAATGGGGGGTTTAAAACAAGACCGAGCAGACGTCTCTGCCTTAAATGTATTTTGCCAGCAAAACATTAAAAATATTCTATATTTAATAAAACGTTATTGAAACAAAATTGTGTATTCTCCTTATATAATAACGCCCCCGGAACATTGTTGTTTAAAAAACTCCCTGAGATGGTAATAGGAAGAAACCTTGAGAGGAACCAGACTCAACAGGGAACCCATCCTCATTTGGGTGAAACAGAAAGCAGTAAATGATCTGCATTGTGAGACAAAACTGCACATTCCAGGGTGGCCTTTTATTGTGGGCAGTATAAGGTACACCTGTGCACTACTCATGATGTCAGATCAGCATCTTGATGTGGCACACCTGTGAGGTGGGATGGATTATCTCAGCAAAGCAGAAGTGCTCACTATCACACATTTAGACTGATTTGTGAACAATGTTTGAGAGAAATGGTAATATTGTGTATCTGGAATGAATTTTAGATCTTAAGTCCATCTCATGAAAAATCGGAGCAGAAACAAAGGTGCTGCGTTTATATTTTTGTTGAGTGTATATGGCTCTGTTTTGGTTAGCTTATAACATTGCTATCGGTAATGTTATTTAGCACAAACAAGCTAGCTCCAGTTGGCTAAAATACTGCCTTTTGTAGCTAAGAGATGTTTATGAATATTTCTGTGGTGTACATGCATATTATGCCTTTTGTTTAGCTTGTATTTACAAATACCTCCTTAGGTGTAAATTTTTAGAATCTGTTAAATATGTGTGTAAAGCATGTCCAGTGGATGGTGTTTGCTAATGTCTTTGGTGTAAATGTTTGAGATGCACTACATGGTCTATGGTCCATCAACAAATATTTGTCCAGCCTATTGTCCATAAACAGACACAGAGGGGCAAAAAATGTATACACACTTTCACAATTATTATCTATGGCCTTTTTTAAAACTCAAATTGAATTATGGCAGCAGTGTGTAGTATTATCTTTCCTCTAAAAATGTCAGGTGTATCATCATCATCATTGATTCTGTCACGTGGCTTACAGAAGAGAGGTGTATATTTTTCATATTGAAGTGTGGCTAATTTTTTTTGGCCCACTCTGTATATATTGTGCATCCATACCTATTAATTATTAACATTTACTCTGAACAGTATATGCTAAGATTTTTTTTTTTTATTTGTTTTTAGGAATGTGTCTGCATCACCCTTGCCTTCACCAGCACCTCACATTGGGACACGCAAGCACCGTTCAGATGGACCTGTGAAGTGGATGGACACACAAGAAGTATTTGTCTGTTCTATCATCCATTCTGCTTATACAGTAGACATGTTGAAGATGAGGGTAAAATCACAAAGTACACGGACTACAAAGACCGTGGGGGGTTGATCACTCTGATCAGCTATTACAGTACTGCACTGCACAGGACAAAACAATAAAGTGGTACAGAAAGATTTTTCTAAACTTCTTGGACATTGCTGCCACCAATGCTTACTCTGCATGTATGTTTTTGCAATTTTTTTTTTATTTTGCACTGTTTTACCCTAAATGTCTGTCTTTTTTCCAGTTTTTATTTTGTACTGTGCCTGTTGCAGTTTTACACAGTTTATATTCTACACTGTTTTTGGTTTGCACCATTTTACCCTGAATGTTGTTTGCACTTTTTTATTTTTAGTTTTGCATTTATTTTGAACTGTTCCTGGAATTTTTGAAAGTGAATCTTAAGTTATTCTAAATAAACCACAAACAAAGAAATATTTTTTTCTGTCCTCAAATTATTTTCTTGTAACACTTTCATCTGTCCCATACCTGAGTGAAAGGGGTAATTATACAGCTCATTATGCGAGTCTTTGTCTTTTCTGGTGTGAATTACAGCATTGTTCATGATCGTTCACGCCTCCTCGCATACGGCGAAAATTTAAATGAACGTATTGTTTTCTGTAAATGAGTAAGTGAAATAAAAAGTCACATCATTTTGAAGTAAAACCTCTACACTACTAGATCCAGGTCACAAAAGTCTTGTACACAAATGTCATGAATGTGTTTTGTGTCTTATTTCACTGACTTATTTTTTTGTTGTTTTCAAAAATCACGCATAACTGTTTTTTTCTCCAAAATACAAACTTGTACATACATGCTTCTCATATATTATTGTTGCCCTGTTTGTGCTATATAAAATGATATCAGACTTTAGATATTTATATGTTTATAAGTAACTGAAAAATACACAAATGTCAGGGCATGTCAGAATCTGTTCAGGGCACCAAAACACCCTCAGACTCCTAAGGGTTAAAGACTTTTTCCCTGGGGTCACTATGAGGGGGAAGTAGTGTTGCAGTGGAGTATAAGTTATCAGTATAGCTATCACTGCACAGTTTGTAGGAAAGGGTAAAGCAGAGAGAGAAAGGGACCACTTTTGTGTGCGTGGTGTATGTGTGTGGGGGCGTGTGATTATATTAGGTTTTGTGTTGGCTTGACTGTGGCAAGTTATTAAGAACTTTATTGACGTATGCGTGATGTGGTTTCTATAGCGGTGAGTGCTACAATATTTACAGGAAAGATGCTTCGCCCTTCAGGGCCACCATATATATATACTTCTGACAAAGGTAATTGTTCATGTTGTAACAAGTTGGTGTATATTGAATGCTGCTGGTGTCCTGAAATGTCAACAGTACCTTGTCCCTGTTTAGTAAGAAACAGGGACATGGTTTTAGTTAGAAAATATGCTGAGATATTTTCCCAGTGTTCGACATGGAGTTACTAGAGCTAATGTGAAATTTAAGCATTGGAATTTTGCATGCAACATTGCATGGGCATGGGGTGGGTAGGTAGGTTGGATGTTTCATGAAATCACAATTCCACTGTCTAAAGTTACCTCAGATAACTATTTTGTCTCAATTAAAGTGTGTGTAGCAATGAACAAGGCTCCCAAAGAGAGAGACAGCAGTCAATTGGTCACATTCCAAAGCCCCTCTGTCAGTGAGCTGCAGTTTTACAGCTTCACCCCAAGTTGGGGGGGGGGGGGGGGGCGCAACCAAGTCACACCTAAACACTTATTGACCTCCAGAGCACATGCCTTTAAATTTACAAAAAAGGGATATGGCATAAAGACTATTTTAAACATCTTTAAAGTGTGCCAGTATGGCGAAACGCATATACATACACTCAGTATGTTTTATTCCTGTGTGTATGTTTGATTATTCTGCATAACTTTAAAAGTGTAATCAACATTTACAAACCCCTTTTATTAGATAAAGGTAGGAATGAGTGGGTAAGATATGTATTGTTTGATGTCAATCTAAAGCTAGCTTTATTCAAACAACGTTAGTGAACATGGGAAAATGGTGGCATGAACCGAGATCATGTGAAATTACTTTATAAAAGGTATTAAAAACTCCAACTGGATGGGTCCCACATGACAGCTGAAACACTAGGCTAAGGCTGCTCCGAAAACAACGTGGGCTTTATTGATAATTGGAAGACCTTTGAGGGCAAAGCTGGCCTGTTAGAGCGGGACGGTGTCCATCCCACTCGGGAAGGTGCTGCTCTCATTTCTTGTAGTATAGCTCATAGTCTTAGAAAAGGCCTAGTTAATCGGTGACAATCCAGAGCCCAGGCCAGGGAGCAGACAGACAGGCTAACCCAACCGTCTGCTAGCTGCATAGAGTCGTCACTCAGGGTTCACTCTATTGAGACTGTGTCTGTTCCCCGAGCTAAAATCAAATTTAGAAAGACTCAGAAAGTCTGTTTTAGTAATTTAATTAGCATAAAGACCACAAACTTGGATCAGACTGAATGCGCAGCCGGCACCTCTGATCTGAAGCTAGGACTGTTAAATATTAGATCTCTCGCATCTAAAGCAGTTATAGTTAATGAAATTATCACAGATCAGGAGTTTGATATACTCTGTTTAACAGAAACCTGGATTAAACAGGACGAGTATGTAGCTCTAAATGAAGCTAGTCCTCCTGGATACAGCTACATACACCAGCCTCGGTTAACTGGTAGAGGAGGAGGCGTCGCAGTTATTCACAATGATAATTTGACTATTGTAAAAAAACACGGACACAAATTTAATTCATTTGAAATTCTTTATAGTAACATAAGTGTATTTAACTATATTAAGTCAGCTCAGTCGATCCCGCTAATTGTCATTTACAGACCTCCAGGGCCGTACTCGGAATTTCTTAGTGAATTTGCAGATTTCCTCTCAAACCTAGTCGTTTCTGTAGACAAAGTGTTAATTGCTGGAGATTTTAATATTCATTTTGAAAACCCAGAAGACCCTCTGAGAACTGCATTTATGTCTATACTGGACTCGGTAGGAGTAAATCAGTGTGTAGTAGGACCCACTCATAAAGCAGGTCACACTTTAGATTTAATAATATTATTTGGATTAAGTATAAGAAATTTATTCACAATACCACTATCTGAAGTTATCTCAGATCACTATCTTGTCTCATTGCAAGTGTGTCACAATAATAATGTACACACAGCGCCGCGCTACCGTATGAAACGTACATTCACATCAACTACCAAACAGAGTTTTATCAGTAATCTCCCAGAGTTCCCAACTTCGATTAGATCACCGTCTGACCCCACAGAACTCGATCAGGCGACTGAATATTTAGAGTCGACATTTCGCTATACCCTAGATAATGTAGCTCCAGTCAAAAGAAAAATTATTAGAGATAAAAAACTTGCTCCCTGGTATAACGATCACACGCGCACTTTAAAACAGACCGCTCGGAAATTAGAACGTAAATGGCATCAAACTAAATTACTAGTATTTCAAATAGCATGGAAGGAGAGCATCCTGAACTATAGAAAAGCTCTTAGTGTAGCTAGATCAACATATCTCTCCACTCTTATAGAAAATAACAAAAATAATCCTAGATTCTTATTTAATGCTGTAGCCAAATTAACCAGAAATAAGACCACTGCAGAAATCTCCACAACAACATCATGCAATAGTGAGGACTTCATGAACTTTTTTAATAATAAAATTGTAAATATTAGGCATAAAATTGAGGTTTTGAAACCGAACAATGTAATTGATGCAGATGTTAATCTAGCCATGTCAGACCAGAACCTAGAATACTTTACTCCCCTTGAAGAGAATGAACTAATTTCACTCATCTCTTCTTCAAATTCATCAACCTGTATATTAGATCCTGTACCGACACATTTTCTTAAACAGATAGTACCAGCAATAATAGAACCCCTGTTGAGAATAATTAATTCTTCACTCAGCATTGGATATGTTCCAAAATCTTTTAAATTAGCAGTTATCAAACCAATAATTAAGAAACCTGACCTCGACCCCTGTCAGCTGTCCAGTTACAGACCAATATCAAACCTCCCCTTTATCTCTAAGATTCTGGAAAAGATAGTAGCGGAGCAGCTATGCTCATATATACATAGGAATGGCATACATGAACTGTATCAGTCAGGATTTAGGCCTCATCACAGTACAGAGACAGCGCTCGTTAAAGTAGTAAATGACATTCTATTGGCCTCTGATCAGGGTTGTGTAACTATGCTTGTATTACTTGACCTCAGTGCAGCTTTTGACACTGTTGATCACGCTATTCTTCTTCACAGATTAGAAAATGTAGTGGGAATTAAGGGTACAGCCCTCTCCTGGCTCAGATCCTATCTGACCCATCGTTATCAGTATGTAGACTTAAATGGTGATTATTCTGCATGTTCTCTAGTGGAGTTTGGCGTTCCGCAGGGTTCAGTTTTAGGTCCACTGCTTTTTTCCCTTTACATGCTTCCTCTGGGCAACATAATCCGTAAGCATGGTATTAGTTTTCATTGTTATGCTGACGATACACAGTTATATGTCTCAGCAAAACCTGATGAGAAAAAACAGCTTACTAAAATTGAGCAATGTGTGCAGGACATAAGAAATTGGATGCTAATTAACTTCCTTCTGCTAAATCCGGATAAGACAGAAGTTCTAGTCATAGGACCGCATACAGCTAGGAGTAAAATTTTAGATCACACCGTAACTTTAGATGGCCTTTCTGTTCCATCAAATGCAACAGTGAAAGACCTTGGTGTGATTATTGATTCCAGCCTTTCATTTGAAGCACATGTAGATAATATTACCAGGATAGCATTCTTTCACCTCAGAAATATTGCCAGAATAAGAAATTTATTGTCGCTAAACGACGCAGAAAAACTAGTTCATGCTTTTATCACCTCTAGGTTGGACTATTGTAATGCCTTACTGTCTGGTTGTTCAGCTAGATGCATAAATAAGCTTCAGCTAGTCCAGAATGCAGCAGCGAGAGTCCTCACCAGAACCAGAAGATATGAGCACATCACCCCTATCTTATCTTCACTCCATTGGCTCCCTGTGAAATTTCGCATTGATTTTAAAATACTACTCTTGACATATAAAGCATTAAATGGTCTCGTGCCGCAGTACCTGAGCGAACTGCTAGTGTCTTACGATCCGCCACGCCTACTTCGATCAAAGGATGCAGGCTGCTTGTCAGTACCGCGTATTATGAAAAATACAGCTGGGGGCAGAGCTTTTTCTTACAAAGCCCCAAAGTTATGGAATAGTCTTCCAAATAGTGTTCGGGACTCAGACACAGTCTCAGTGTTTAAGTCCAGGCTAAAAACCTATTTATTTAGCCGAGCATTTTTATAAATAGATTTGCCATAGGTAAAGGAGCAGATCTGGGGGACTCATGGACGTAGAGTATTATGGTGAACTGGTATGTTTGGATGCTGTCTTCCTCACTCTCATTGATCACTCAGGTTTGCTGACGGTGAGGTGATTGTTTGCTTTACATGTCAGGAAGCCCTCATGTTTGTGTTTCCTTCTGGCTCTCCCTTTTAGTTATGCTGTCATAGTTAGTCCTGCCGGAGTCTCTGCTTGCACTCTACAGTTAATATACATTCACATTATACATTGTGTGACTGTGACCATACCTAACTGCCATCTCTCCTCTTCTTCTCTTTCCCCCCTCTTTCTTTTTCCTCTCTCCTCCTGTCCCCCCCTTTCACTCTTTCTCTCTCTCTCTGTCGAGCTACACATGTCGTTCCTGAGCTGCCAGTGATCCAGACTCCCTCTGCCCTCCGGACCTGTCTGACCCATCCTGGTGCCCCGCTTCTGGCTGAAGATCTCGTCACATGGATGCCCCGTGTGTCTCTCTGGGATGCGTCTGGTGTCTGGGAATGATTCTCTCTACCTAGAAAATGGTTCTGGCCTTGACTGGTGTTGGCAACTGTTTCTCTGGGGACTTGACAGTTCGATAGTTCATGACTGGATGTTCTTACAAGTCTACCTGGGTCTTCAATAACTACCTGGACTCCATATTAACATCAATTAACATCAGCTATTATAGCTGAACTGCCTCCCAACCTACACACTGTATAAATGCATATCATTTACTGCTTTCTGTTTCACCCAAATGAGGATGGGTTCCCTGTTGAGTCTGGTTCCTCTCAAGGTTTCTTCCTATTACCATCTCAGGGAGTTTTTCCTTGCCACTGTCGCCCTCGGCTTGCTCACCAGGGACAAACTGACCATTTTGATTCATACAAATTCACATTTCATACAAACCTAAATAATTCTTTTGACTATGTAAAGCTGCTTTGCGGCAATGAAAATTGCTAAAAGCGTTATACAAATAAAATTGAATTGAATTGAATTAATGTATGCACAAAAGGAGGAAGCACATAATGAGTGGCTAAGCCCCACAACCACATCCGATTGGAACAATCACATGGGATGAACTGACCCCAAAGGAACAAAAACCCTAAGGAAGTCTGCAACACTCAGTTCATCTTGGGTTACTTTACTTTAACCCTGTTCCCTGAAAAAGCGGGAGTAACCCGAGAAGTTTCCATTCAAAAGCTACACTCGATGCTGTGTGAAAACGCTATGGGAACGAGAATACCCACTCCGCCGCACTGCAAGTGTCTGTGTGGTGTGCGCACAGTCCCCCCAAGGAGTCTTAGACATAATTTTAGGATGCTGACTCAAGGATCCGAGAGCCTGGCCCCCAACTATGAAGCCTGACGAATGTCTTGCGGAAAAGGCAACCTACTGAACGACACACTTCGGAGCCTCTCTAGCCGGAACATCTGATGAGGCAAGCTTCCTGGTCAAATGGGCCCTAATCACTAGAGGCGAAGTGTGCCACGCGCCTCATAGGCTAGGGCACTAGCATCTCCCATGCCATTGAGCCAATTGGCAAAGCCTAAGCACACTAGAAAGGCTGATGAGGCCCGCGAATAAGCTGGCAACTAAGGGGTGCTTTCCACAAACCCCATCAGTCAGGATGTAGGCCGAAAAGCAGCTACGTACGTTCTGAGTGTACTAGGGCATAAGCCAAAGGTCAATTTTCTTGCAGAAACTCCAGCACTGTAACAGTTCAGCAGTGGACTGGGTCTGCATGTTTTACCATGTCCTGGAATGTAAATGGTCCTGAGGGACAGAATTTGTCCTGTCCTTAAAGCAGAACCTAGTGCGCTAGTTTTCCTAGCGGCGCAAGCCTAGTCTGCCCAGGCGATATTTACAAGACTACCGTAGTGTTGTCCATCTGTGCTAGGACATGTTAACCTCTTGACTGCTGGAGGGAGTATTCCAGGGACAAAAATAGAGTCATCATTTCGAGTCAATTGATGTCCCATGCGAGAAGATGACCTCTCCAGATCCCTTGGGCTGGACAGCCATCTAAGGCCGCACCCCAGCCTGTGAGGGAAAACGTCTGTCGTTAGCAGCTTGCGACAACAACACGGACCTAGAGTGGGACCCAGAGTTAAGGACGGGGGTCTGAACAACATAGAGAGGGTACGAAGCTCTTGGCGCGTAACCCTTATTGCCTCCGGGGATTGGCCCTTGGATGAAATCCCCCGGGACTTAACCACTGAAAGCAGTGAAAGTTACTTTCTGGCCTAGCCTGAACTCCTTTAGAGTGGTAAAAATGTATTCGAGGCGCGCAGGAGACAGCTGTGCCCGCATTGCGGTCGGATCCCACATAACACTCAATGTCATACTTTGTGTAGGAAAGAGAACGCTTTCCGTGGCATTGAAACTCCATCCTAAAATAAACGAGGTGAGCTAGGACAACATGTTGATGTCGAGGCGCTAGCTCCATAGAGATGGTACGAAGCTTTCGGCGCATAACCCTTATTGCCTCAGGGGATTGGCCCTTGGATGAAATCCCCTGGCTTTTAGCCACAACTGGAATGATCTCAAGTGCAGAAGGTCCAAGGGTATCGCCGTGGAACCGAAAGCTGCCACGAGACCCTTGATCTCCTTTAGGGTATTGAGAATAGATTCAACATGCGCAGGAGACAGCTGTGCCGGCATTGCGGTCGAATCCCATGTGACACCCATGATATGTAAGATTAGACGGGGGTTAGATGTTCGTCCTTCTGAAACATGGCAGGAAGGAACTGAACACGTAACGTTTCACTGGAGACTGCTACTCTCCGAAACACCAGTGATGACGGAGATTGATCCCCGGCCTCCTGAGGGTGCTAGTCCTCAACATGCTTCGTACCTAAAGAGACATACCTGGCAGTAGGTTCCCCGCTGCCGGCCTCTCTAAAAGGTGCACAAATTTTTACACTTTGGCTGGGTGTGTTGGATGTTCGGCATCCTGAAACATGGGAGAAAGGGACCGTGGAGAAACACCTAACATTACGCTGGAGACCGCTGCTTCCCGAAACACCCGTGGTGGCGGAGATTGAACCACGGCCTCCTGCCAGTGCTCAGCTCTCAGTAGGTCAGCCTGGTATGCCTGCAAAGCCATTGTGTGCATGACAGCACCAGCCTGACCCGCTGCCTGAAAAATCTTTTCCCACCAACGAAGATGTTAGTCTACACGCTTGGTGGGGAGTGTGGATTTTTCCCGGGAGGATGAGCTCCCATGAAAGAGAGAGCCCGCAAGCGTCTCTTTTATCTGGGACATCATCATAAAAGACCGCGCTTTCATCAATGACATTGGAACATATCAATGTCAATAGCACAAAACACAGGATAAATACGGCTTATTCCATGAAAGAGTTAACTCATGGAGGTCGCCAAGAAGGGGAGGGGCCATCATTGAGGCCCCTCCTCCACCACCCGACAGAAACCTGTCGTCTAACTTTGAGCGTTTAGGGGATTTATTTTATTTATTTATTTTTTTACGGCGAATCGAGGTGTACGCGTTTGACCACACATGTTACCACCTCTAATAACAACTGATACGCTCGCTCATCATTAGAGGAGCGTTCTATAGTGATAGTTTCCATCTCCACGGAAGCGAGAGAGAAAGTTCTTTCCCCTTTCACAAGAAGCGCCGAAGCGCGCTTGAGAAATGGACAGTAAAAGGCTCATGATCCGTCGAGAGAGCGAGAGAAAAGGAAAATTCCGTCTCGTGCGCTTCCGCCAGATATGCACGTGAAGAATACGTCACGGTCTTGCGGTTTCATTTTAAAAAATGGCGAGGTGAGCGCTAGGGACTTTAATAGATCGAAAATCTACTTAAATACTTACCTGCTTCCTCAAGCCCAAGATAGCGTGCTCTTCCTCCAAACACTGAAAAGTGCTTGCACACACACAAAACGGATCCTGAAGAAAAAAAGATCTGATGTTTCTTGTTTACTTCTATTTATACCTCCGAGGTGCACCTCATTGGTTGACGTCACCTGACTGAGGTTATATAAGCCAAAATATTTGGCGTGTTTGACACACACATGCTTCACAACCGGTCACGAGGAAACATTTCCATAGCGTTTTCACACAGCATCGAGTGTAGCTTTTGAAAGGGCACAAGAAAGTTAACATCTACTACTGCAACCTACAACATCTTCCAAGCAGCTCGGGCTTCTGCCCTTGCGGCGCTACGCCACTGCTGGCATCATCCACTCTTCAAGAACTCTCAACGAGACTTTGTTCCAGAACTCCAAAGTCCCGCAATGAAGAAAACCTCAGGAGAAGATCCAGAGCACAGCCATCGGTAACCAGACAACCAACGCCTCACCAAAGGGCGTTCCCGACAGATGTCGTCTCTAAAACAGCACATCAACCAATCAGCAACGCCGTGATTCCCTTTGCTGGAGGCAAACCAATGGATAAGAATGAAACATAATGCAAGTAAACAAACAAAGCAACCTTCCTTTCTAAAGTTGGTGCTCGTTTCATAACTGAACCGTAAGATTAAACCCAAGACTCTGCTCTCATGACTTTTGTTAATCTAGTAAACAGTACTAGAATAACTTCATTCATTTTACCCTTTTAAACTGTTTGTATATGTGTCTGTGTGTGTGTGTGTGTGTGTGTGTGTGCGCGTGCATTTAAATAGCGTAGTTTCATGTATCCTAGATTAGTCAAATAACTTCAAATTTTGTCTTGGTCATGTATTTTAAAGTCTAAACATTTGCCCAGATCTTGTTACCTTGCTCATAATTGCTAAAAACTAGATTTTGTGTTATCATCGTTGGCCATGTGATGAGCAGAACTGGTAGGATACACTGAATTGTGCTAAATGCTGGACGGGTAGTCGATAAAGTGTACATTATAAATTTTGATTCAGTTAATCAAATTAACCCGAATCGTTAAGGATTCAACACAACTCTGACAGAGAGCTAAATATTACATATTAATGGTGAAGGATGCGTTGGCATTGTGTCCATTAAAATGTCTACATTTATTGGTGGTCATGCAACAGCCATTTGTTGTCCTTATTATGTAAATCTTAAAGCTGTCTCCTGCGCGTGTCGAATCTATTTTCAATGTCCTAAAGGAGATCAAGCTAGGCCAGAAACTTTTTACTACTTTCAGAGAGTGTTAGGTCTCATGGCAGCTGTATCCATGGTGATACACTTGGACCTTCTGCACATGAGATCACTTCAGTTGTGGCTAAGAGCCATTTTATTTAAAGGCCAATCCCCGGAGGCAAAAGGGTTATGCGCCAAGGGCTTCGTACCCTTTTAATGTGGTTCAGACCCCGGTTTTTGACTCTGGGTCCCACTCTACGTCCGTGTTGTCGTTGCAAACTGCTAACGACAGGTGCTTCCTTTACGGGCTGGGGTGCGGTCTTAGTTGGCCATCCAGCCCAAGGGATCTGGAAAGGTAATTTTCTCACATGGCACATCAAATGCCACGAAATGATGTCTCTATTTCTGGCCCTGAAATACTCCCTCCAGCAGTTGAGAGGTTAACATGTCCTAGTGCGGGTGGATAACACTACGGTAGTCTCGTAAATAAATCACCTGGGCAGACTGCGCTCACGCCACTGGAAAAAGCTAGCACACCAGGTTCTGCTTAGGGCACAGGACAAATTCCTGTCCCTTAGGGCGATTTACATTCCGGGCATATGAAGATGGGAGCAGACTTGCTGTCCAGATGAGCTGTGACACACGGGGATTAGGAACTCCACCCCGAAGTAGTCAGTCAAATCTGGGAGAGATTTTATATTAGAGGTGGACCTTTTTGCCTCACAGGAGAAGGCACAATGTCCCCTTTATTACTTTCCGAGTCCTCCAATGAACGCGATGGCCCATACATAGAAGAAAGGCAGGTGAAGTGGTCCAACCAACATGTCTGGTGCCTGCAATACAAGCCTGTGGGGGCAGTGTTATGATTGGGGTTACTTCTGTAGGTCAAGTATAGACTCCGCAACATTATGTGCCCAAAGATGAGATAAATGAATACACTGAATGACCAAATAAAAAAAAAAAAAATCCTGATTGCACAGACATATTTCAAGAATTCATAGGACTCAAATTGTAAAAGAGTGGCTCAGGGAGCATAAGTTATAATTTTCTCACATGGCTTGGCCACCACAAAGTCCAGACCTGAACCCCATTGGGAATCTCTGGGATGTGCTGGAGAAGACTTTTCACGGTGATCAGTATCACAGCCCATAATACAGTATAAGAATGATTTAACTCAAATGTGTTCTGTTTAAAACTTCAAGAAATTCAACATCAGTAGTTAAAAATTGCCTTAAAAAACAATTCCTAGTTTTCCATTTGCACAGATTGAAGAATTAAAATACATGCAATGCTGCAGTTTATTAGTTTAGTAAACAAACTAGACTCACTGACACATAAAAAGTCCAATTTCTGCAAAATGAGTAATTAATTTAAGATGAAAGTCTTATTGACTATTGACAAAGCATTTACCAAAGATATTCTACCCAGGTCCCGACCATCAGCTACAGTAGTCGACACAGAGGCAGAAGGCTTCAGTGATCCATCCCCTTCTCACCCTTTCAGGTGAAGAAGTCCTCTTCCAGGCTAACAATTGTTACCCGATAGTTATAAAGAGACTGCAAGAACCTTCCAGAAAAAAAAAAGGAAGTTTAGCCAAATACACATGGGGATTCAGTGAGGAGGCCCCAATGCCAGACAGGATTTTACTCTCATCTGCAAGCTTTCACTATTACCCCGGCGTCTATAAAGCCTGATCCTAGACAGTGTAACCAGTGCATGTCAGAAAAAAACAGGTATTCCGGATAACAATGGAGAAGAGAAAGGATTCTTTTTCTAGCAGGATAAATATTAAAAAGTGTTTGGTGGTTAAACCAGCTGAGAAGGGGACTCCTTGACAATACAAAACAGAGAGTGCTGCTGCTGCTGTGGCTGTGAATGTTCATTTGGGGAATTGGCAGAAGGCAGTGTAGGCCTATTAGTACAAATTGGTGGGCAAAATTCAGCAGTAGAAAGATGACTAGCTTTGGGTATCTCGCTCTGTATACGCAATTCAAATACATCACAGTATTCTCCACATGGCATAACAGAAAAAGCACATGCTATGAACTGAAGATTAGTTCAGTTTAAAGATATATTAGCTGGTTTATATATAGTCTGAACAATTAATAGCGATTTTGGATATCCATCTTGGTGTAACCAGTCTATATTTTCTCAAGTTCTGTCTTTAACTCGAGTAAATCTTAGCCTGTGTAGAGAGAGGTGTCAGCAAAGAGCAAGATATTTAAAATCCCTTTAAAATAAGTTCAATCAGTAACTCCTTACCATTATATAGGCTAGTGATCTGTAAAAAACTGACAGACAAAAATATTTTTTCATACATCTTTTAAATTAATCTAA